>NC_056726.1:534287359-534587359 GCF_019279795.1 Protopterus annectens
TCTCCAGGAAGTCTCCTTTGGAAGTTGAGAGGGAAGTTGGTATTAAATAGCCGAGAAGTTTTGTTTAACAGCAGAGTATTTTAAAAAGAAGGGTTTTACTAGCATATTGTGGGGAAAAACTGTGGTGGCATTACCCAGAGAGAGCTTTATTAGAGACCCATTTCAAATGATTAGAGTGTGTCTACACTAGATTACGTGAATGTTTGTGCTAACCAAATTGGATCGGTATGGATCTGTGTGGTTGGGGGTGGGTGGGGGCAGCAAATGTTTCACAACATTAGTAGAGCAGTGGTAATCCAGAGAGCAGAATGTTAGAAAATGACATTGTTGCTGGTATGTCTTCATGCAGAGAAAGCATTTGCTAGAGTCAGCTGGGGTGTTATGAGTAGGGCAATGGTAGTGTTTCTGTTCAACAGAATTAGGAACATATATTAAGGATCAGAGGCAATAATTAAGGTAAGAGGGTTTGTTTGACAGGCTGAGTGTTAACAGACAAATGTCGGTATTCTCTTTCCCTTTTTGCTTTATAATTAGAGCCACTTGGAAAGAAATAATGGACTCAAATTTAAGGATGCAACTGGTATGGTACTCAATGGAAGTTTTATTTGCAAGCAATTGCATATGATAACTCCAAAAAAGTGCATTTCTGTGTTTAACATTTTGAGACTGTTTTTTGCATTTTCACGATATTCTTTTAATGACGATAAAGACTTGTAGCTGTAGACTGTGTAGCCACATGTGTATTGATTCAGCAATACCCTTATTTATAGGGTGTGATGAGATGAAGTATTTAGGTGTGTGGATTAAAAAGCTAAGAATATGTGGGAAGAGGCTTAAAATATAATAAAAAATTATGAATCTGGGAGCAATTTGGTTATGAATGATCTGGGAGCTGTTTGGTTATGAATGTGGATATTAAGATGGAAGTGAAAATGTTTAGTCCCTTTGTAGCTGTTTACACGTCAAGCATATTTTTATCAACTAAAAGAAGTTGTCAATATTTATTAAAGTGGAAGGAATTTATTTGAGTGGGGAAAAAGGCAAAGGTTAAGTGGGATAAGTTGAATCTGCCCGTAGAACAAGGTGATTTAGGATTACCTCATTTGAATGTTGCAAAGGAACAGTAGGAGGACATCCGTACAACTCCCCAGTATGCAACAAAATCTACAAGGTTTAGTAGTTTTGCTTGGAAGTGTTAGCATTGGTATTTTATACCCCAAGCAAATGTAAGAGCTCTTTTCCTTAAAGATATGGATCCACCACTTGGTGACCTAAGTGCTGTCTGTTGGGGGGCTTAGATTTAAAAATGTAAATAAGTTGATTTCCATCAACAAGTTACATTTTAAAAAATGTGCAAAACAGCCTTCCAGCTTTAAAAACACAACACATCCCATAAAATTGTGTTTGGGCATAATGTAGCTCGCACAATGATGTATTCATGTCCAGTCATGGTAGATCTGGGTATTTTTCAGCAGTAGAGAGCATATATGCAGAGAAACAGAGCACCTCTCAAGATTGACCATAACAGAAGATTTGAGTGAGAAACTGGTCACAGTGGAGCAGCATGTCACAGTGAGTACTTTGAGAAAGCATTTTACATCTTAATTGGGGTGAGTGGGTATGTTTGATGCCTCACTTAGGAGACGCTGTTTAGTTAGGTGACTTTGCTCAGAGTCAAACCCTGAACCTTAACTACTGAGACACACAAGCCTTAAACCTGCACATCAACTGCAAGGTCTCCTTTACTTTTTTTTTTTTTGTAAATCACAGGGGATTACTGTCTCCGTCAAAGTTTTATAAGTTTGTGGTTCATAATCAGGGTCAGTGGTGTAACTGGTGGTATACATGCTTTTTGATCAGAAGGCTGTAGATTCTGTTCTCATGCTAGGTATATCGATTGCTGACACTGCAGTGTAAGGGGGTGCTATATTTGTGAGTGTCTCCTCTTTTGGCTGAGATGTCTACTAACTATGAACTTGTTTGCCAGCCATTCTCTATTGCATAGCTGATCTAGTTCAGGAAATGTTATGGTGATATCGCCAGATCCACCTCTCCATTAGTAGTAGATGTTCTTTGTTTTTCACTGTTGCAGTTATCACATTTGGGTTATCCCTGCCAGGGTAGCCCTCGGCCGGCCCAAATACCAGAGACTTAGTATTTCTGCGTCGGTTGCTGTCGCTTGAAGGCTGACGTCAGGTTATCAGTGGTTTAAAGTAAGGCAGCAGACGCCATTACATCAGTCTTTTCTTGCTGTGGAGCTCGAACCAGAAGCAGTTCGCACGAGTGCCGGTTGGCCGCTACCTGAGTTTTCATTTCCGAATTGAAGTTTAAGTCTTCTAAAGGTAAGTACCCATCGTTGGGGATCCTTTTTTCTTGCATTAACCGATGTCAGAAAAAGTTAATAACTTTTGCCTGTGGAAAGCAAATACTACGCAGAAGCTTCCACTCTCACTGGGTCACTTGTCTAGGCCCAGACCACGACGTCCCCCATTGTCATTTCTGTGCTTTAACGCCAGAACTATCCATTCTCCAGCCCTTATTGTATCCAGATGTTTTTGTTTACAGTCCTCGAATTCCAATATGTTTTCAGTAAGCCATCCAACAGCAGATTTTCCGAAAAATTATCAAGATAGACCGAGACAGACTGCAGAGATCCAAACCTACCGACGACACTTCCATTTAGCTAGTCGTCAGTCCTCTGGTACTCAGTGAGGTGCTTTCGCAGCCACTGATGCCTTCAGTTGATTCACGGGCCGCTACAGAGATCCTTTTGGAGTCCGGTATGCAGCAAAACTTTTCTTTGTCTAAGGATCCTGCGGTAGTGTCTACCTTGGATGGGTCCAGAGCCGCTGAACAGACACCGACTTCCAAGCACCACCGAATCTTGACACACAGACATCTTCTTGACTACCGTTATTTCGAAAACAACCAAGTTCCTTAGGCCCAGGGTTTGAACCACACCTAAGAAAATGACTACCCCCTCTCAGGTGCCTGCTGCCTTGCCTCAGTCTCAAATACTTAGTGGCGGAAGACCTTATGCTGTTCAGGGGAAGCCAAGCTACCCCCTCAAAAAGGAAAAGATCTGTTCCCAGTAGTTTTGTCTGAACAAGAGTTAGATGAATCTGATGCATCTGACTATGAAGACATGCAACCCCTTTCCACTTACGAGGATTCTGCTGCAGAGGAATCCATTCCTTCAGCCTCTCCCCCAGAGGATTTTTCCTTTGGGAAAACCCTACATACTTTAAGGGAGAATTTCCAGTGGGAGAGTCAGGACTACCCTCAGTCTAAAAAGAGACTCAGGGAATTTCTAGACCTTCCACAACACAGACCCTTGACCATCCCCCCAGTCCTAGATATGGTGGATGATGTTTTCCTGGAATCCAGCTAGACTCCTGGCGCTCTACTTCCTGCTCCCAGAAAACCAGGTAGGTACTACAGAGTTCCTGACTCTCACAAATATCTTTTTAAAAATCCTACAGCTGACCTGAGGTCATTTCTCAAGGGTCTAAAGGGATTAAAAGCAACTTTTGCTAGGAATCCCACCCTCTCGGACAGGGATTCTGGAGCATTGGACAGATGGGGTAAAAAATTATACACCTCAGCTACTCTTGCTATCAGGGCACTAAATTGTCAGTTCCATATGCTTAAATATCAGCAACATACCTTGGAACTCCTTAAACAAAAAATGTCTTCCTTTCCTGCTTGGGCAGAATCTAAAGATTTGCAAGACTTAATGTATTCTGCTAGTCAAGTAACTAAGCACACTTTGCACTGTGGTTTTGACACCCTAGAAGGTTCTTGCACAGAAGCAGTCCCTGGATCTGTCATTAGAAAATCTGCATGGCTTAAGGAACGACCCCTACCAGACCATGTCAAATCTAAATTGTTGGATGCCCCCTTGCGCAAAGATAACTTATTTGGCACTAAGGTAGAAGAGGTCTTAAAGATGGAAGAAAAAGCAAAATCTATGCAAACAGTTAAGATTTCTTACAGGTCCAGCCCCCTAGGTTCAGCAAACATTGTCCCTCCAAGCACTGGTTCTTTCCTGTTTTGAGTAAACAGGCCCAGCCTAGGCCCTGTGGAAGCAGACCACCCCATACAGCAGCCCCAGGGAATGCAGAGATCTAAGCAGTGGGCTACCTCCACTTCAAAACCAGGGAGTTCTAAGCCACCCCCTTATGGTAAGAACTCACAATGACTCACCTTCTCCTGACCTCCCCTCTGCCCACCTTCACTTGCCCCTAGGAGGAAAACTCTCATTTCACTCAAGCACCTGGACAACCTTTAGCAAGGACCAATGGGTTCTGCACATTGTGTCTCAGGGATACAGATTGTCCTTCCACACCCTTCCAACCCCGAAAGTGTTACCAGATCTACCACCAAATCAGTGGGCAGAGGCTCAGAAACAAATCCATTCCCTGCTCTCTTTGAGGGCAGTAGAGCACATTCCTGCAGAAGTGATGGGCCAAAGCTTCTACTCCAGACCTTTTCTGGTGCCCAGAAAAGAGGGCATCTGGCACCCCATCCTCGATCTATCCATTCTAAACACCTTTCTGTTGATCCCAAAATTCAAAATGTTTACCCTCCAGCAGCTGCTACCCATGCTGTCCAAGGACGCCTGGCCTGCCATATTGGATCTAAGAGGCCTACCTCCACATTCCTGTCAGGGAATCATGCAGAAAATATCTCCGCTTCAGGGCAGGATCTGAACACTTTCATTTCTCTGCACTTCCCTTTGGCTTATTTACTGCTCCCAGTGTTTTCACTAAATGCCTGGCTCTGGCCACTGCCTTTTGCAGACAAAGAAATATTCAAATTTACCCATACTTAGATGACTGCCTTATTCAGGCAGACATCCCGGAAAAGCTGCTCAAGTACCTGGCCTTTGTAAAGAACCTACTAACCTCCCTAGGATACACAATCAAAGAAAAAATCAAAATGGGTCCTTACCCAAAGGATAATCTTCCTGGAAGCAAGTCTGGACACAACATCCCAGATGGAATACCTAACCCCAGAGAAACAAATATTGTTGTCAGCTTACTTCTCTCAACTGGCCACCAGGCCCCAGCTTTCTGCAAGGAAAATATTGCAACCTCTGGGGTTCATGGCATCTTGCATACTCCTCAATCCAAATGCCAGACTGCATATGAGGAAACTTCAGTGGTACCTAAAAAGCCTTTGGTGTTGACACTCTCAAGACCTGGAAACTCTTCTACCTATAATTCCTTGTCTCAGAAAGGATTTTTTTTGGTGGGCAACAGCATGTCGCCACAATAAGGGGCTGCCCTTCTCCCCACACCCTGCCGCCCAGATCCTCACCACAGACTCATCAGACTACGCTTGGGGTGCACACCTGGACGGCAGGTCCATACTGGGCCAATGGAGCCCACAGCAAATCCCCTTGCACATCATTCAAAAACCGATGATGGCTGTGCAGCACGCCTTGATAGCTTTCAAACCCCTTCTCTCTCCAGGGGTTCTCCTGATCAAAACAGACAACACCACTGTGAATGTGATACATCAAGCAGGGAGGGACTCGCTCCTACCCTCTATGCAGGCTGGCCATGACCCTTTGGCTCACAGCCTCTTCCACGCAACTACACCTGTTGGCACAATACCTACCAGGCTCTCTCAACTCCCTGGCAAACCTGTTAAGCAGAAACATTCTGGACCCATAGATTTCAAACCCCCTAACCCCGAGGGAAGGATAATTCATGCATCCCCAATTGCAGTCACTCAATTTGGCAGGTTGGATTATTCCCTAACCCCTAACCAGTCTGCCATCTTCAGTAAGCAGGTTCTGGATGTTATCCTTGTGGGCAGACGTCCTAGCACCAGAATGTCTTATGCAGGTAAATGGAAAAGGGTCTGCACCTGGATCCAGGCTAAGGGGGCCAATACAGCACAGCCCTCCATACCTCTCATCCTCAGTTACTTAACTGACTTACTACACAGTGGTCTCTTTCTCCTCCATAAAAATTCATGCCTCTGCTATTGCTGCACATTTTCCCACTGAACAGCTCCTTTCTTCACACCCTTTGTTCAAACAGTTCCTCAGAGAGCCTAGCAACTTGAGGCCCCCCAGAAGGGCACAAAGGGCTTTGGACCTTAATTTTGTCTTGGAAAAGCTCGCCCTGCCTCCTTTCGAACCAGCTTCTTCTGCAGAGCTAATATTTCTCTCCTGGAAGATAGCCTTCCTTCACTTCAGCCAGAAGAGTCTCTGAGCTGCAAGCACTCATGGCTGTGGAACCCTTCATCTTCCATGTAGACCGGGTATCCCTCAGAACTAACCCATCCTTCTTGCCCAATGTGGTGTCCAGTGTGGCTCTCAACCAATCCATTTGCCCACCTTCTTTCCTAATCCCCAGAACAAGGGGGAAAGGATTCTTCACTCTCTAGTTGTGCACAGACAGCTCAGATACTATCTGGAGAGGACTAAATCCTTCAGAAGGTCTGATCCAATTGTTGGTTAACTTTGCTACAGGGGCAGAAGGCAAAGCCATCTCCATGCAAACCATTTCCAAATGGATAGCACACTGCACCCATTTCTGCTACAAACAGCATGTTAAGCCCCCCCTCCCACCAAGGGGGTCAGGACACACTCCACCTGAGCTGCCTCCACCTCTGCAGATTTCCGCAGAGGAGTCCCCACCAAGGGACATCCTGGAGGCTACCACCTGGAAATCTGTTCACACTTTCACCAAGTATTACCACCTGCCTCTCTTCTCCAGATCCAGGGCAGGGTTTGCCTTTGCAGTCTTGCAGAGCGTTCTAGCCAGCCCCTAGCTTCCTTGACTGCCTGCACCCATTTCTTACCTTTGGGAATCTACCCAAATGTGATGACTGGAACAGTGAAACACGTAGAACAAAATACACTTGTGTACACTTACCATAAATATAGATGTTTGAGTGTTTTCACTGTTGCAGTCCTGGTTTCCCTCCCTCCATCCCCCTTTTTTCTGTTTCTCCTTTTGTTACAATTCTTCCTTGTTCTGCTTTCCTCCTCCTTCTTTCAGCTTTTCTCTGTTAGGGGTTGCCACAGCGGATCACCTGTCCGCTCATGATTGGCAGTGGAGTTTGTGTCGAGTTGCCAGCCCGGCACCAAGCCTTCCACAGAAGGCACACACACACACACACCTAGGGCTAATTTAGTGTCCAATCCACCTACAGCATGTCTTTGGGGATGTGGGAGGAAACGCACTCAACCACAGGGAGGACATGCAGACGCTGCACAGAAGGCACCCCAGCCAAGGATCGAACTGGAGAGCCTCTTGCTGTGAGGGTTGTTCTGCTTTCCTTACAAGGGACATATTGGTATTTATTTTCCACTGGTGGGGTTCTTCCACCAGAACCTGGACCCCTACTTTGGGGGCTCCTGACAGGTTAGTGCAAGAAAAGCTGATGTAATGGTGTCTGCTGTCTTATTTATACCACTGACGACCTGACTTCAGCTTTCAAGTGACAGCAACTGACGCAGAAATATACTAAGTCTCTGGTATTCGGGCTGGCCAAGGGCTACCCTGGCAGGGATAACCCAAATGTGATGACTGCAACAGTGAATACACACTCTAACATCTACATTTATGGTAAAAAGTAGTGTCTTTTTCGTCTTTTCCCAGTTAGGGGTCGCCACAGCAGAACTCTGGTCCGCTAATGATTGGCAGTGCATTTTTATGATGCAGAGTTGCCAGCCCAACCTTCAAAGAAGGCACACCCATTCACGCACGCACCTACCTGCATGTCTTTATATGTCACTCAACCACAGGGAAGGACATGCAGACTCCACACACAAGGCACTCCAGCCGAGAAACGAACTGGAGAACCTCTTGCTGTGAGGCGACAAAGCTAACTGCTGCACCACTGCAGCCCTTAACATCTACATTTATGGTAAGTGTACACAACTGTACTTTCTCTTTGAGGAGGAATTCAGATTTTAACTTTAGAGATTGTGCATACAGTCAGTTATTGGTGGATTATAATGACAGCAGTCCTAGTGGACCTTTATGGTTGAAATGTTCTGAAATTTAAGTTTAGTCATTATTGGTTTATACATTTTGTTTCACTACTTACTGGAAAAAGAATAATCAAATCTACACATTTTAAACACTCTTACAAATGTTGCTGTATCAAAGAAGGAATATATTTTAATGCAATCAAGAAAGTGAATCAAAGAACACCTGCATTCATACCTGGTCCTAAAAATGTGTGCAGGGGGTCTATGGTTTGAAAACAGCCTAAGGCCAAGATACACTTTATATGCCACTGGCCAAATGCATTTTCAGTGATTTGTGAGTTTCAGTGAATGTATCAAGGACAGAGAAGTTTGCTGTTGCTCATGTGAAGTCTGTTTTCAGTGTGAGATTATTTTGTTTAGCAAATGGGGGGGGGGGGCTGAGTCATTATCCTGCCTAGGCCCCATTTGACCATGATCCAGCTCTTTTTCCCCTCATGCAGTTAGTAAAAGCTGGAGGTTTGATGGAAAGAGAAGCAGGCAACAGGTAACATTTACAGTTTTAACCATTTGAAAGTTTTTAAAAAATCCTTGGGGTACTCTTGTCAAATGTTGGGAGCAAATTTCTGTCATTAAGGAAATGATTCTTACTGATACACGACTGGAATTGCCTAGGCATAGGAAGGCCTTACTAAATTTAATGTTTTTGGCTATCAAAAGAGCAGTTACTAGAAAAAGGAAATCAAATCTAAACTAGCTGCACTTTGAAGTACCGAATGTTGTAAAAGAGGCTAAAAGAACTGGAAGTAGAATCTTTATAAAAGGGGAGGAGCAAATTACATAGAAATGGAATTTGTGACAATACATGCAGAGTAATGCTTAGGAGATGAAGTGAGGTTTAAAGGAAGGTAGGAATTAGTGAGGTTTAAAGGAAGGTAGGAATTAGTGAGGTTTAAAGGAAGGTAGGAATTAGTGAGGTTTAAAGGAAGGTAGGAATTAGTGAGGTTTAAAGGAAGGTAGGAATTGAGCAGTATAATGCTGGAGTGAATGAGTTATTAATTGTATAATGCATGTGAAATGTTAATATATTTTTTCTTTTGTATTGTCATCTGCTGATGTAAATTTAGTTCCTTTAACTGTGTATTTGATGTACTATTAGTTCTGGGAAGGACTAGGAGATCAAGTAAGGTTGGATTTTTCATAACATGTATGCCTATGTCTTAAGTCATAATTTAGGAACTTTTTATAATTTTTCCCACCTATTGTCTTGACCATCTCCTTTCTGTTGGACAGTTCCAAATACAAGGTGGCAGATACTACTTACATCATCTTTCTTCACCCATTCTCCCTTCTTGGTTATACTCCTTTCCCCTCTGTTGTCTGTGCTGTTTTAATTTCCTTGCAGGTTACCTCTCGTTTTCCCTCTGTGCCACAAAACATATTGCTTCCAGAATATCTTGACTTCTACCTTCCAGGCAGTCAAATCTTTGTAACTGCAAAACCCATGGTCATAGTCTTTTGCACTTAACATCTGTTAATGGTATTTTGACCAACCTATCCCAGTGGCATATGTATTCTTTTCAAGTTCTTGATTTCTTTTGCTTCCTGCTCCTATTCACACTTGAATAAGTCCCCCTCCCTCTTAATGCCACTTATATTCCAGTCTACGTTTCTCTTTTCCTGGTTGTCTTCTCTACATTAGTAGAAATGTCCTCACAATGTTTTGCAATCATATTCTGCATCCCCTTCCATACTATAGGGTGAAACCTCCACCTGTTTTACCTGAACCCCTCTCTCCCCTGTCACACATGAGCATGGTCATTATAGGTTCATAGGTAAGTACTAGCCCGGTCAACAAATGTAAAATAAAATAAATAAAATACTAGGTAATCTGTCTGCAGACCATTTTGAGCCTAGCCAAAAAAATATTTAAAATTCTCCTCTAGCCTCAAGGAGGGCAAGACAAGATAGACCATGAGAGAATTTAAGGCTACCTATCCAGTTTTTTAGGTTCACCTTGAAGGTGGCTAGGGTACTGCTGTGGTTGACATGTAGTGGAAGTTTGTTCCATAAGTGAGGGTTACATCTGGATGAGACTCTCAATACTAGTGTGCTTTATCTACTGATGAAGGCTTAGTTCCTTTAACCAAATATTTGGTGTACTATTAGTCCTGGGAACGAATAGGAGATCAAATAGGGTTGTACCTTTCAGGTCATGAAAGGCTAGACATAGATCTCCACAGAGGAGACTGTAAGAGATTGAGTGCAGAGAAACGGTTGCCAGCCTGTCCTGATAACCAAGATTTTTGAGGCCACTTATCTTGGTGGTAATAAAACTGAGCCCTCTCAGTTGTGTGATATGTTTAGAGAAGTACATGCCAAAAGGTGCATTACATTAGATAATGGTTATGATACGAGATGAGTAAAGGGGAATTAAGACTTTCCATCTTGAGACACTTTTAGAAATCACAATTCTGAACTACTGTAGATACATGGTGGTCAAATAAGGAATTATCAATAGAGTACCCGGATCTCTTAAAATAAATGTCTGGAGGGGTTTATCTACTATACATTAAGTGAAACTGTTTTGTTTACTGGAATGAACTATGCTACACATTTTACATTTGATTTGAGACCATTGTCCTGGCCCCTTTTAGCATGGTGTACGCTGTGATGGAGCAATTGTGAGCCAGTTGAAGATTGAACAACCCCCAATTTACAGTCCTCTGCAAACTTAAGTTAACCATAGGCCTGAAGTGTTGGCCTGTAGGTTAGAGAAATGTTTGCCAAATACGAGAGTGTCCAAACTGAGCCCTGTGGTATACCACTAGTAACTCTGTTGCTTTCAGAAGTGGCACATGCTACTCTAACCACATGAGTTCTGTCAGACAACCAGTTAACAGTACAGTGGCACATTGCAAAGGGTTCTCCAGTTTGATTCTTGGCTGGGATGGTTTCTGTCTGGAATCAGCATGGCCTCCTTGTGTTTGCAT
Source organism: Protopterus annectens (assembly GCF_019279795.1). Lineage (NCBI taxonomy): Eukaryota > Metazoa > Chordata > Ceratodontiformes > Protopteridae > Protopterus > Protopterus annectens. The sequence continues at coordinate 534,298,307 of NC_056726.1, forward strand.
AGGTTTCCTCTGGGTATTCAGTTTTCCTCCCACATTAAAAAGACATGCAGTAAGTGGGTGGACACTCTAAACTTGGCCATAGGTGTGTGCACACATGAGAGTGTGTGGTATGGAAGAACAGCTGTGGCAGGGCTACTGGTGCATGAACTTTGGTTGGAGATTCACTGTTGAAGTGACACATGACCCCGTGTGCAAAAACTGGGAAAAGTGGTTGTAGACAGATGGATTCAGACTTACAAGGCTGTCAATAATTATTGCTTAAATGGGGAGTAGTGTCAAAGGCCTTTGCCAGGTCCAGATATGTTGTATGCACTGCATAACCACTATCCACTGCTTCAAATACTTTTTCAAAGAAATGAATTTGGGTTAGAGGCAGGACCTTCCTTTGATAAAGCCAGATTGATAATGGTCCAGGTTTGAGAGATTTTCACTGTCCAGATTTAATGAAATAGAGGCAATACGCTCTATATCTTTACATACGTGGCTAGTGAAACTAATGGGTTTATAGTTACCAGGGTCTGTGGTTGGGCCACCATTGTGTAATGGTATTACAGTAGCTGTTTTTTAGGCTTCTAGAATGTAACCAATGAAGAGGCTTGTATTAGAGTTTAAGTAGGGGTTCAGAAAGGCCATACTTGGCACTAATGATCGGGCAGTGCTTGTTGTTCAGGGCCCATGAATTCTTAAGTAGTATTAGTTTTTGAAAGGACAGAGAACTTGTTCCGTAGTATTTAAAGGTGGTCGCTCTGACTGTGGAACCAGTGGCTCTATTATATAATCGAACTTTTGAAATTTCGAATGCCATATGTTAGACAACATATGATCGAATTTCGAATGTTCGAATATGTAATAAAAAAAAAAAACTTACCTTAACAGCGCAGGCAAGCCCCCCTGCGCCCCCCACACCGCCCTACTTAAATATACCAACTCCGAGATTTCACTTCAGTTCAGAAAAGGGAAATTCTCCCATTCAGCACTGAACGGCACCGTTATACTTAACCTTCTAACACTTGAAATGTCGATCATATGGTGTCGACCATATGACGTTCGACATTTCAAGCGTTCGAGGTTCTAATAGGAACCCGAACCAGTGGGATAGCTATAACTGTGAATGGAGTAAAATTTGCATTAAATTTGCTAGCTAGGATATTTACTATTTCCTTTGGGTCAGTGTAGTAGGACTGTAGACTAGCTTGGAACACGGAGCGTTTAACTTCCTGACAGTTAAAGAAAGGCTTGCATTTATTTTTGGTTTTAGTGTCTATTTTAAGTTCATGTTCTGCTTTGACCTTCCTTTTGGTTTCCTTAAGCTCTGTTAGTTTGCTTAAGTGTGCTGTTAAGGTTGGTAGAATGAGACCTCTTATAAGCGTTAAGCGGTTTCTTTCTTTTGTTACATAATTTATTTATATGGGCATTCCACCACAGGTGTTTGTTTTTAAACTTCTCATATTTGTTGGGTATGGGGACTTGCCTTATCAGTACAACTGTTTAAGTGGGTGTAGAAGCCTGAGGCATAAGTAGCAGCTTTAGCAATAGGATCCTTCAGAGGGGGATTACAGCATCATTTAAGTCCTCAGGTAAATGTTTTTTTGTTTTTTTTTTTGTTTTGGATGAGTCACTGAACACAGACCTATCTACATGGGAGCTGCCACGAGGTGTCCTTCCATTTCACTATTGCAGTGTTCATTACACTAGGGATCCTCTGCCAAGGGTGGCCTGACATTCATCCAGTATACCAGAGCCTTTAGGTTGCTTTTAAGGTATGCCATAGTCGCACGTATGCTCCTTGAGTAGTGTAGGGCATAAAGGTGACATCCGAATTCTGTCTCGTGACAGGCAGTCTGAATGCCCATTCCATTGCTGGTTCACCACGCCTTTACAGATAAGTGCCCCGTTGTGGTTTTGTTGTTTTATCTTTCTATTGTATTGTTGCTTGTGAGGTTTCATATCATCCAAGAAGGGTATATGCCAATGTGGGAGACTGCTTCCCCATAAAGACCGTCATGAACAATGTTTGTTTTACCTTGATGCTTCGCATAAGTATAGGTCCTGATGTTCTTTGTGTTTCACTGTTGCAGTCATCACATTTGGGTTGTCTGCCTGCAGGTAGCCCTCAACCGGCCTGAATACCAGAGTCTTGGGATTTCTGCATCGGATACTGTCGCTTTTTCCATGACGTCAGGTCGTCAGGGGTATAAAACATGCAGCCAATGTCATTACATCAGTCTTTCTTGCCGTGTGGTGCCCGAAGCAGAAGCAGTTTGCAAGTGCCGGTCGGACAATTCCTGAAATTTTCGTTTTTGAGTTTCAGACCTGAAGTCTTCTAAAAGATAAGTAGCCCGTTGTGGATCCTTTTTTTCTTGCTCTAACCTATGTCAGAAAAAATTAATAGTCTTGCCTATGGAAAGCAAATACCTCACAGAGAGTTTCATTTTTACTGCGTCACCTGTTTAGGCCCAGACCACGACATCCCTCGCTGTCGGTTTTGTGCCTTGTTCAATGCCGAATTATTCATTGGCGGGCAATTTTTGTAGCTAAATTCTTTCTCTTTAGATCTCCATACTGCGAAATGGCTTCAATAAGCCATCCGACTACTGACCTTCCGAAGAAACATAAGGATAGACAGAGACAGACAGCATTGGTCCAAAACTGCCAACGACGCTACCTTTAAGCTAGTTGCCAGTCTGCCAGTACTCAGTGAGGCGCTTTTGCAGCCCCTGATGCTCGCTTCTACAGATTCGCAGGCCTCTACTGAGATCCATTCGGAGTCCGGTATGCCGCGAGATGCTTCGGCTCTGGAACCTGAAAATTTCTCTACCTTGGATGGGTCCGGAGCAGCTGTGTAGGCAGTGGCTTCTGTGGGTGTATTCAGGCCTTCCGATTTTCATATTAAACAGATGACTTTGTTTCACACCAAAAATACCGAATTTCTTAGGCCTAAAGTTCGCACTACGCCTAGGAAACAGAAGACCAAAGTGCATTCACAGGCCCACATGCCACAAAAACAGATGCTTAGAATGACTGAAGACCTTATTACCTTAATTTAGGGGAAGTCAGCCTTCCCCCTCAGAGACCAAGAACTGATTTTCCTGATTCTTCTGATCAGGAATCTGACATCTCTGCTCCTCCTGATTACCTGGACATACCCTTATCTACCAATGAGGATTCTGATGCAGAGGATTGCATTACATCTGCTTCCCCGCCAGAAGATTTTTCGTTTGGTGAAACCCTGCATGTCCTTGGAGAGCATTTCTGCTGGGAGAGCCAGGACTACTCTGTCCAAAAAGAGACTCAAGGAATTTTTAAATTTGCCTCAGCACGGGCCTCTTGCTATCCCACCTGTTCTGGAAATTGTAGATGTCATCTTTGAATCCAGCCTTACCCCTGATACTTTGCCTCCAGCTCCCAGGAAACCTGACTGTACAGTACCAGACTCCCACAAATTCCTTTCTAAGAATCCTACTGTGGATCCAGAGACCATTTCCCAACGACCTAAAGGCATTAAGGCTACAACTGCCAAAAATCCTACCCCTTTGGACAGGGTTTCTAGGGCTTTAGACAAATGGGGTAAGAAGGTATACACCTCTGCTACTCTGGCCATTAGGGCTTTAAATTGCTAGTTTCATATGTTGAAGTATCAGCAGCATATTATGCAGCTAATTAAACAGAAAATGATGTTGATTCCTGACTCTGCAGAACACAAAGATTTTCAAGAGTTAATGCGTTCTGCTAACCAAGTTGGTAAACATACTTTGCAATGTGGGTTTGATGCCTTAGAAGCATCTTGCAGGGCTGCTGTAACTGGGTCTGTTCTTAGAAGGCATGCTTGGCTTAAGGAACAAAACTTGTCAGATCATGTCAAAGCAAAATTAGTGGATGCACCATTAAACCAAGAGCGTCTGTTTGGCTATAAAGCAGAAGTCCTCAAAAGGATGGAGGAGAAAGCTAAATCTATGCAAACTGTTAAAGATTTCTTACAAGTACAGCCACCTAGAGTCAGTAGGCATCGGCCTTCAAAAAACTGGTCTTTTCCAGTTCTTTCCAGGCCGCCTCAGTCCAAGCCCAGGGGCAGCAGACCACCAAGACTTCAGTCTCAGGTTATGCACAGATCGAAGCAATGGGGTGGTCCCACATCCAAAAGGGGAGTAGTAAGCCTACCACCCTATGGTAAAATTGCACAATGACTTATCCTTAACTCTTCCAAGCCTTGCCCAAGTACTTGCACCTTTAGGAGGAAGATTTGCCCTGCATGCAAAAAACTGGGAATACATTACCCAAGACCGATGGGTCTTAAACATTGTTTCCCAAGGATACAGATTCCACTTCCACTCACTCGTGAACCCTAAGCGGATGTCCAGACCTCCCCCCAAACCAGTGGGCAGAGGCCCAAAAGCAAGTACTTTCTCTCCTCAGTATCAAGGCTATTCAACCTGTCCCAGCAGAACAAAGGGGACAAGGCCTTTATTCCAGACTGTTTCCCAGAAATGAAAACTATTGGCGTCCTATCCTGGATCTGTCTATTCTCAACATCTTTCTGATGGTTCCAAAATTCAGAATGCTAACTCTCCATCAGCTGCTTCCTATGCTAGCCAAGGATTCCTGGCTACTATCAACCCTAGACTTATAAGAAGCTTATCTGCACATCCCCATAAGGGAATCTTGCAGGAAATACCTACGCTTCAGAGCAGGCTCTGTGCCCCATCGGTTCTCTGCACTTCCCTTTGGCTTATCTACTGCGCTCAGGGTATTCGCAAAGTGCCTAGCTCCAGCCATTGCATAGTGCAGGCATTGAAGAATTCCGATTTACCCATACTTGGACGATTGCCTGATTCAGGCGGACAGTCAGGACTTGCTACTACAGCACCTGGCATTTGTAAAGAGACTTCTAACTTCACTGGGGTACACCATCAATGAAAAAAAAATCACAGCTGGTACCCAGCCAACAGATTTGTATTCCTGGTAGCAAGCTTGAACACAACTTCACAGATGGCATTCCTCACTCCAGAGAAACAAATTTGACAGACTACTTCAATCTTCTGACCACCAAAACCCGGCTATCTGCAAGAAAAGTACTGCAGGCCCTGGGGTTCATGGCCTCTTGCATTCTTTTAATTCCATATGCAAGACTGCATATGAGGAAACTTCAATGGTACTTAAAAAGTCTCTGGTGTCAACATTCTCAGGACCTGAAAACAATGATTCCTGTCATTCCTTGCCTAAGGACAGAGTGGGCAGAGGCCTGCAACCACAAGGGACTCCCTTTCACTCTACCCCCTGCTGCCCAAACCATAACAGATGCATCAGACTATGCATGGGGGGGGGGCTGACATGGCAGGGTAGTGCATTCAGGGCAAATGGAACCCAAAGCAAATGCACCTACATATCAATCAAAAAGAAATGTTAGCTATACAGAATGCTCTGACAGCCTTCAAAGGCCTTATTCTTCCAGGACAACTATTGGTAAAGACAGACAACACCACAGTTACGTGGTACATAATCAAGCAGGGGGGAACCCATTCCTACCCACTCTGCAGATTAGCCATGGCTCTGTGGAACACATCCTTGAGCAGCCAAGTGCACCTGCAAGCTCAATTCCTGCCAGGCAAGCTAAATTCACTGGCATACAACTTAAGCAGAAATATCATGGACCCACACAAGTGGAAACTGGAACCCAAAATATTCAAGCTTTTGAGGAATAGGTGGGGGGCACCAGAGGTGAACCTTTTTGCTTCCCCTCAGAACTATCAGTTGAGCAAATATTGCACCAGAACTCCCCACAGCCAAGCTTGGAAAGTGGATGCCCTGTCCTTTACCTGAAAAAGCCTCTGTCTATGCCTTTCTCCCTCTGCCCCTCCTCTCAAAGGTTCTGTTAAAGATCAAACAGGACAAATCAAGGATAATCCTGATTGCACCAGACTGGCCACGCCAGCACTGGTACCCTCTTTTGTGCAGTCTGACAATGATACAACCATGGCACCTGCCTCACACTCCTTCCTTGCTCTCCCAGCAGGCGGGCCAGATCCTGCACACTCAGCTACAGACCCTGAACCTTGCAGCCTGGCTAATCCCCTGAGGTCATCACCAGCAACCCTCAGTAAGCAGGTGTTGGATGTCATTCTTGAAGCAAGGAGGCCTAGTACTAGGAAATCCTATTCAGGGAATTGGAAAAGATACTGTTCCTGGAGATAGTCTCAGGAAATGGATACAACTGTGCCCAGCTTACCTCTTATACTAGATTACTTAACAGACATGCTCCACAAAGGCCTATCCTTCTCTTCAATTAAGATTCATGCCTCTGCCATCTCAGCTCATTATAATACTGAGCCACCCCTCTTCTCTCATCCTCTGGTAAAACGGTTCCTTAGAGGAGCCAAAAATTTAAGAGCTGCCAGGAGAGCTCCCACTCCAGCCTGGGACCTTAACTTTGTATTGGAAAAGCTCACGCTTCTGCCCTTTGAACCTGCTGCCTCAGCAGTTAAAATTCCTGTCATGGAAAATAGCTTTACTTCTAGCCATCACTTCAGCAAGAAGAGTGTCTGAACTGCAGGCCTTCATGGCAGTGGAACTCTTCATTATCTTCCCATGCAGACAGAGTTTCCCTCAGGACTAACCCATCTTTTATGCCCAAGGTGGTGTCTAGTGTGGCTTTAAACCAGTCCATTAATTTGCCAACTTTTTTCCTAATCCTCAAAATAAAGGGGAAAGGATCCTGCATTCCCTGGACATGCACAGGCAGCTTAGGTTCTGTCTGGACAGGACTACGCCTGTCGGAAAATCTGACCAGCTGCTAGTCAGCTTTGCTGCAGGGGCAGAGGGCAAGGCCATTTCAAAGCAAACCATTTCTAAATGGGATAGCACACTGCATCCATTTGTGCTGCAAACACCATGGGAAACCTAACCCACAGGGGATCAGAACACATTCCACTAGGGCTACATATACTTCTACAGCATTTCTCAGGGGAGTCCCTACCAGGGACAATCCCTGGAAGCTGCAACCTGGAGCTCTCTACACACTTTCACCAAGCATTACCACTTGCCTATCTTTTCTAAATCCAGAGCTGGATTTGCCACAGCAGTCTTACAAAGCCTGATTGCCAGCCCTAATGCTTAACTACCTCCACCCTTCCTTAGCTTTGGGAATCAACCCAAATGTGATGACTGCAACAGTGAAACACGAAGAACATAGTACAGTTGTGTACACTTACCATGAATGTAGATGTTCGAGTGTATTCACTGTTGCAGTCCTGGATGATGATAGTGTTTCACTGTTAGTCATTACATTTGGGGTAATCTGCTTGCAGGTTGCCCTCAGTCGGCCTGATTAACAAAGTCTTGGGTCCTGCATCAGTTGCTGTCCCTTTTTCCATGACGTCAGATTGTCAGGGGTATAAAACATGCAGCCGACGCCATTACATCAGTCTTTCTGGCCGTGCGGTGCCCGAAGCAGAAGCAGTTGGCAAATACCGGTCGGCCAACTCCTGAAATTTTCTATTTCGAGTTTCAGAACCGAAGTCTTCAGCTAAAAGCCAAGTACCCCGTTGGGGAAAATTTTTCTTGCTCCTTTCCGATGTCAGTAAAAGTTAATAATTGCATTACTTGTGGAAAGCAAATTACTTCATAAAGATTTTCATTCGTACTGTATTCCTTGCCTAGGCCCTGACCACGACGTACCTTGTTGTCGGATTTGTACTTTATTTAATCAGCGCTCTGTCCATCGTTGGTATATTTTTGCCTCTAAATATTTCTGTTCTCAGTTTAATTATCCAGAAATGTCGTCTGTTCGCCATTAGACTACCGGAATTCCGAAAAAACACAAAGATAAAGACAGGCTGCCGAGGTCCAAAACTGCCGACTACGATTCTAAGCCAATCGCCAGTTCGCCGGTACTCAGTGAGACGCTTTTGCAGCCCCTGATACCTGCTACTTCTGATTCGCAGGCCTTTACTGAGACCCATTTTGAGTCCGGTATGCCGCAAGATACCTAAACTATGGAACCTGCAGATGTCTCTACCTTGGATGGGTCGGAGCTGCTGTGCAGGCACCGGCTTTTGAGGGTGTATTCAGACCTATGGACTTGCACATTAAATCGACGTTTCCTTTATTAATAAGGCTTAAATCTCGATCCATGTCTAAAAAAAACGAAGCCCAGGCCAAATGCTCAGGCCTCTGTGCCTAAACAAAAGATGGAGAACATCGATGTCTGTGCTGTGACTGAAACCTGGTTCAAGGCTCCTGAGAGCACCCCGGCACTATCAGGTTTTACCTCATATCATGCGTTCCGGCCCCAAAACCCGGACCATACCACAAAAGGAGGGGGTGTATCCATATTCATCAAGGATACCCACACCTCCAGGTTGGTGGCTACGCACGAAGCATCGGAAACCATCCAGGTGCAATTAACCATAGGCAAAACTGCTCTACAATTTGTAGCATGCTACAGGCCACCCTCTCAAACTCAGGAAACCCATACAGCCTTCCTGAAGACACTGGAGGGTATAAATGTATCACCAAACACCATCATATTGGGTGACTTCAACTACCCGAATATAGACTGGGAACATTACTCAAGCCCCAACTTTCTAGCCCAAAGGTTCCTGGAGTTCATAAATTCAAATGCCATGGAACAACTAGTCACCGTCCCCACAAGAGGAGAAAATATACTAGATCTCATCATCACAAACATGGGGACAAAATGCTCCACACCGGAAGTATATCCCTCTTTGGTGAGATCAGATCATAAACTAATCTCACTAAAAATCCACATCCCGCCCCCACCCCAAACAAAAAAGACCACAGTGAAGAACTTCTCTAAAGCAAACTTCACACTAATCAAGACAGGTGTGGTATCCTTCAAGGCCCCAGAGCCAATGGAAACCACAACCCAAGCTGCAGAAGCCCTTACAAATGCCTTCTATGAACACCTTCAGGACTGCATGGATCAGGCAATCCCAAATAAAACCAAGACTCTTTCCACCAAGGGCAAACGTCCAGTCTGGTGGACCCCAGCCATAAACAAACTTTACCATAAGAGGAGAAAGCTATTACATGATAGAGCAAAATCCCAAAAAGGGAAGGCATCGTTGATCAGTACTAGCAAGAAACTACGATCCCTCATAAAGTCATCAAAGGCCAACTTTGAGAAAAAATTGCCATAGATTCAAAAGACAATCATAAGGCCTTCTTCAGCTATGTCAGAAACCTGGGTGGAAACTCCCAGATATGCTCAGAATTGGTCCAAAATGATACAAAAATCACTGAGCCCACAGACATTGCCAACATACTGGCATACAGGTTCAGCGCAAACTTCACCCCCCTCTCCCCCCCAAAAGGAGAGATAACTATCCCAACAGAGTGTAGCCTCCCAGACATCTCAAATGCGCAGGTGAAAGCTGCTCTCTCTAAAGCTAAAAACACAGCATCAATGGGACCGGATGGTGTCCCCGGCTGTGTGCTACATGAACTCAATGAAGAACTAAACCCGCACATAAGGCAGCTGTTTAATCTTAGCCTTACCACAGGATATGTGCCCAAGGAGTGGCGTACGGCAACTGTGGTCCCCTTCCACAAAGGTGGTGCCTCTACGGACCCCGGTAATTACCGCCCCATAAGCTTAACAAGCCTGGTCTGCAAAGCTATGGAGAGGATCATAATGGAACTCATAAACAAGGACATGGGGGACTTGCAGACCTTGGACCCAACCCAGTTTGGCTTTGTCAAAGGCAGATCTTGCCTTTTGAACCTGGTCTACTTCTTCGAAACAGTTACTAAGGCCATTGAGGGAAAGGCAGTCCATACAGCCTACCTTGACCTTGCAAAAGCTTTCGACACAATACCCCACTCGGGTATCATAGAGAAACTTACCAGCTTAAATGTAAACCCATATGTCACAAGATGGGTTGCAAACTGGCTAAAGGACAGAACCCACAGGGTTAGAGTTGCTGGAGCCATGTCAGACTCCAAGCCGGTTACAAGTGGTGTCCCACAGGGTTCAGTCCTTGGCCCCCCTATTGTTCGGCATCTACTTCTCAGAAGTACAGGCAAACATAGGAGGACTATGGCTGACGAAGTTTGCGGATGACTGCAAACTGGGTGCCATAGTAGATAGTACATCGGACACAGACATCCTTCAGAGGGGTCTCACGGAAACTGATAGCTGGTGCCAGAGCCATGGCCTGAAGTTAAACGCAAAAAAGTGTATAGTCATACCCTTCGGGAAAAACAAGGTAACCCCAAGCTACCATATAGGTGGCAACCCACTAAGCACAGAAGAGGTTATCAGGGACCTGGGTACCCAGGTTGACAGTGGCCTCTCGTTTGACACTCACGTTGCTAAAGTTGTTCAAAAGACCTTCTACATTGCCCATCTGATCATGAAGGGATTCACATCCAGATCCAGTGAGGTCATTGTTCCCCTGTACTCTTCACTTATCAGACCAATGATAGAGTACAATGCCCCATTCGGGATGTATCTCACCCGACACCTTCAGCAATTGGAGAGATCCAAAAAGTTCCTCACCAAAAGGATAAAGGGACTCCAAAACCTGTCATATACTGCCAGACTAAAGAAACTCCAACTCTATTCAGTTACATACCGTCTGCTCAGAGGTGACCTGTGCCTGACATACAAGGCCATGACCAACCCGGAATTAATGGACATGCTCCACCTCAAAAAAATCCAAATCCACCAGAACCACTAGAGCAAGTGACTTAAACCTTAGCACGGATATAAATAGGACGTGCTGGAGGGATAGATTTATCACCCAGAGACTCCCCATGCTGTGGAATAAAATCCCGGTCCATGTAAGGCAGAGCACCTCACTGGCTCTGTTCAAGAGAAATCTTGACCGGTGGATGGGAGATCGTAGGTTTACCCCTGGAATCATCTCTGTGTCACTGCTGGACAGAGGCACAACAAACTAATGGGCACATTATTTCTAACATAAGGGGTGGCGTAAGCCACATAACTTTAGGCTAGGCTTATAAATGCCTTAGGGCAGATAGCCTAGTATAAACCTATGAACCTATAAAAATTGCTGAAGATCTAATAACTCTAATCAGGGGTAGTACCCCCCCCCCCCTCCAAGAGGCCTAGGGCTGAGCTGGATTATGAATCTTATGATCAGGATTCTGTTTTTTCTGACTCTTCTGATGACCTGTATTTGTCCATACCTACTTATGAGGATTCTGATGCAGAGGACTCTATTCCCTCTGCTTCCCCTCCTGAGGATTTTTCTTATGGGGAAACCTTACATACTCTGAGGGATCATTTTCACTGGGAAAGCCAGGAATTTTTCTGATTCAAAAAAGAGGCTTAGGGATTTCTTTCTCCTACCTCAGCATAGACCTTTGGGCTTTTCCTTCTGTACTAGACATGGTTTATGATGCTTTCTCGGAATCCAGTTTGGCCCCTGATTCCCTGCCTCCTGCTCCCAGTAAACCTGACCGATACTACAGGGTCCCGGAGTCCTATAAGTACCTTTTCAAAAATCATATTGCAGATCCAGAGACTATTTCACAGGGGCCCAAGGGCATTAAGTCTTCTTCTAAAAATCCTACCCCTTCTGATGGAGACTCCAGGGCGCTGGATAGATGGGGTAAAAAGGTTTATACTTCAGCAACCTTTGCAATTAGAGCTTTAAACTGCCAATTTCATATGTTAAAATATCAGCAACATGTTATTGGACTGCTTAAACAGAAAATGTTAATTCCTGACTCTGTGGAAAATAAAGACTTACAGGATTTTATGCATTCTGCTGAACGAGTTGGAAAACGTACTTTGCAATGTGGTTTTGAATCTTCAGAGGCCTCTTGCAGGGCTGCTGTTACTGGGTCTGTGCTTAGAAGGCATGCTTGCCTTAAGGAGCAATCTTTGCCTGATCATGTTAAAGCTAAATTGTTGGATGCTCTTTCAAAATCAGGACCGCCTGTTTGGCAACAAGGCTGAAAAAGTTCTTAAAAAGATGGAAGATAAAGCTAAATCTATGCAAACTGTTAAAGATTTTTTACAAGTTCGGCCTCCTAGATTTAGTAGATGCTAGCCTTCTAAGAATTGGTTCTTTCCAGCCCCTTCCAGGTCTTCTCAAGCCAAACCCAGACACAGCAAAAAAAAAAAAAAAAAGGTTTCAGTCCCAGGAGACTCACAGAACTAAGCAGTGGGAGGTCTCCACTTCCAAGTCTGGGAATAACAAGACACCCCCTACGGTAAACTGTCTCAATGACTTCCTTTTAAAACTTCCAAGCACTTATCTTCTGACTGCCCCTTTGGGGGGAAAGATTGCTCTTCATGCAAAGAACTGGGAACTCATTACCCAGGACAAATGGGTTTTAAATATAATGTCCCAGGGATACAGATTTCACTTCTACATGTTGCCAACGCAAAGTGGATGGCCGGACCTACCCCCAAATCAGTGGGCAGAGGCTCAAAAACAAGTACCTTCTCTCTTAAGCATAGGGGGCTATTCAACTGGTACCAGAAGAGGAAAAGGGACAAGGTTTCTACTCAAGACTTTTCCTGGTACCCAGAAAATACAAATCATGGTGTCCAATCATGGATCTGTCTACTCTGAACACCTTTCTGGAGATTCCAAAATTCAAGATGCTGACTCTTCACCAGTTACTTCCTATGCTAAGCAAAGACACCTAATTGGCAACACTAGATTTAAGAGGCATACTTGCACATCCCAATCAGGGAATCTTGCAGAAAATACATACGCCTCAAAGCAGGCTACATGCACTATCAGTTCTCTGCACTGCCCTTTGGCTTATCTACTGCACCCAGGGTATTCACAAAGTGCCTAGCTCCAGCGATTGCATTTTGCAGGCAAAGAAGTATTCAAATATACCCATACCTGGACGATTGTCTAATTCAGGCAGAAAGCCAGGACATACTTTTTGAATCATCTGGCATCTGTAAAAAGGGTTCTGACTTGTCTGGGGTACACCATAAACGAAAAGAAATCACAACTGGTACCCTGTCAACAAATTACATTCCTGGGAGCAAGCTTGAATACAATTTCCCAGATGGCTTAACTCACGCCAGAAAAACAAACTCATTTGACAACCTACATCAAACAAGTGGCCACCAAAACCCTGCTATCTGCAAGACAAATGCTGCAAGCCTTGGGGTTCATGGCCTCCTGCATTCTTTTAATTCTATATGCAAGACTGCATATGAGGAAACTACAGTGGTATCTAAAAGGCCTATGGAGTCAACATTCTCACAGCCTAGAAACAATGATTCCCATCATACCTTGCCTACGTCTAGAGTTCCTTTGGTGGGCAGAGGCCTGCCACCAAAACAAGGGACTACCTTTCACACCACCCCCTGCTGCCCAAAACCTAACCGATGCATCAGACTATGCATGTGGGGCTCACCTGGCTGGGAAATGCATTCAGGGCAAATGGAACCCAAGTCAAATGCACCTGCATATCAATCAAAAAGAAATCTTAGCTGTACAGAATGCTCTGGCAGCCTTCAAGGACTACATTCTTCCAGGACAACTAATGGTAAAGACTGACAACACCACGGTTATGTGGTACATAAACATGCAGGGGGGTACACATACTTACCCCCTCTGCAGACTAACCATGGCATTGTGGAACACGGCCTTGAGCAGGTGGACTAAGCAGAAACCTCATGGACCCACATGAGTGAAAACTGGAACAAAGGATTTTCAACATGTTGACAAGTGAGTGGGGGAGCCCAGATATAGACCTGTTTCCCTCCCCCCAAAACAACCAATTGGACAAATGTTGCACAAGGACTCCCCACAAACAAGCCTGGAAAGTGGATGCTCTGTCGTTCAGCTGGAAAAACCGATCAGTCTATGCCTTCCCCCCACTGCCTCTGCTCTTCAAAGTACTACTAAAAGTCAAACAGGACAAATCAATGATGATTTTGATTGCTCCAGACTGGCTGCGCCAGCACTGGTACCCCCTCATGCGCAGTGTGTCACGGTCATCTCCATGGCACCTGGCTCAGACTCCTTCCCTGCTGTCTCAGCAGGAGTACCAGATTCTGCACCCTCAACTTCCAACACTGAACCTTGCAGCCTGGCTAATTACTTAAATTCTCCCTTACCATCCCTCAGCAAACCTGTGATGGATGTCATCTTCGAGGCAAGGAGGCCTAGTACTAGTAAATCTTATGCTGAAAAATGGAAAAGATTCTGTGCCTGGAATCAGTCTGAAGGGATGGGCACAGCAACGCCCAATTTACCTCCGATTTTTACAATACTTAACTGATATGCTTCACAAGGGCCTGTCTTTTTCCTCCATTAAAATCCACGCCTCAGCCATTTCAGCTCATTATAAAACAGAACCTCCCCTCTTCTCTCATCCACTGCTCAAGCAGTACCTCAGAGGGGCCAAAAATTTGAGACCACCCAGGAGAGCTCCAACCCCAGCCTGGGACCTTAACTTTGTATTGGAGAAACTCACTCTCCCTCCTTTCAAGCCAGCTGCTTCTGCAGACTTAATTTCTTTCTTGGAAAACTGCTTTTCTTTTAGCAATCACTTCAGCTAGAAGGGTATCTGAATTACAGGCCCTTATGGCAGTGGAGCCTTTCATCATCTTTCATGCGGACAGGGTATCACTCAGGGCCAAATCCTTCCTTTATGCCCAAGGTGGTATCCAGTGTGGCTCTTAGTCCATTCATTTGCCAACCTTCATTCCCAATCCACAGAACAAAGGGGAATGGATTCTGCATTCCATGGATGTGCACAGACAACTTAAATTCTACATGGACAGGACTAAACCTCAAAGAAAATCTGAACTGCTGGTAGCATTTGCTGCAGGGGCAGAGGGGAAGGCTATTTCAAAACAAACCATTTCTAAATGGATAAGCCATTGCATTCATTTCTGCTCTAAGCACCGTGGAAAACCCCAGAGAATCAGACCTCACTCCACCAGGGCTGCATCTACTTCTACAGCCTTTCTCAGAGGCGTTCCTACCAGGGACATCTTAGAAGATGCTACTTGGAGTTTTGTACATACTTTCACCAAGCATTACCATTTGCCACTTTTCTCTAAATCCAGAGCTGGCTTTGCCACTGCAATTTTGCAGGGCCTTGTAGCTGGTCCTAATGCTATCTAAACTCCTCCTCCCAACCATAGTTTTGGGACTCTACCCAAATGTAATGACTGCAGCAGTGAAACATGAAGACCATAGTACAGTTGTGTACACTTGCCATAAATGTAGATGTTCGAGTGTATTCACTGTTGCAGTCCTGGTTACCCTCCCTCCTTCCCCCTAACTTCTTTTGGCTATACCTCTACTTTCCGTTACTATGCTTAAAAGCCTTTTTGGTGTATTTACTTTTTTGTTGGAGGTATACCTTTGTGTTTTTATGTTTAATTGCTCCCCATTAGGAGGGCACCTGACATATCTGGGGCAAGAAAAACTGATGTAATGGCAAGAAAAACTGATGTAATGGCATTGGCTGCATATTTTATACCCCTGATGTCATGGAAGAAGGGACAGCAACTGATGCAGGACCCAAGACTTTGTTAATCAGGCCGACTGAGGGCAACCTGCAAGCAAATTACCCCAAATGTAATGACTGCAACAGTGAATACACTCTGACATCTCCATTTATGGTAGGTGTATACAACTGTACTTTACTCTCCCTCCAGCCCCCCCCCCCCCGACTTTTGTTTTTACCTATCCTTTTTGGTTTGGCATATCTTATACGATGTGTATTTGCTTTTTGCTGGGGGTGTTCCTTACCATATGACCTGACGTCATGGAAGAAGCAACAGCATCCAATGCAGAAATCCCAAGACTCTGGTATTCAGGCCGGCTGAGGGCTTACCTGCAGGCAGGTAACCCAAATGTGATGACTGCAGCAGTGAATACCCTCTTACATCTACATTTATGTTAAGTGTACACAACTGTACTTTGTCAGGCCTTTGTTTCCAAGACCTTTTGTAGTAGGGTTTCTTCTTTGGTGCTTTATCTTGAAAATCAACATCTTAAGCTTCTTGCTAAAGGCATGATGGAGGGAACTTCCCACTCCCAGGAACAGCAATCTGTAAAGAAGGCTAAGCAATCTAGGCTGGAGTAATCTGCTGTACAGCCTCGCTGGGCATCTCTCCCATGGCGAGAACCCGGAGGTTCGCCCAGCTTCATCATTGGATTCCTCTGCCCCTTCTGGGATGGAGGCTGGCAGGGATCCGACTTTAGGCACTTTGGAGGGGGCATTGCAGACGTCCACTTCAGAAGTTCAGGGGGAACTGCAGCTGATTATCTCTGAGGGGCCTAGAGGTGTTATCAAATTTTAGTCAGAGAAGTCTGTACTGTCAATATTGAATGCTGTCCAGGGTCGGAGCCTTCTAAATGTTATAAGGTGGATGTCGTATTATAGCAAAAGTAGAAGACTAAACCTATTTCTCCAGTTCCTAAGGATCCACAGAGTAAATGGCAGTCCTTCACTCGGGTTGTTTTAGTGCTAATGGATTTAAAACCTCCTCAGGGAGTTTCTGTTCCAGCACCACCACCACCCCTCGGTCCTCTACCCCCCTGAAGAAACCCCATTGTCTATCCTCTAAAAACCAAGAGCTCAGTAGATGGCTATACCATACTCCCAAAGTGAATCTTAATAACATGTTCTCCTATCAGCTCCTGTCTGATACATCATTGTCTTTTGTTCAGCATTGGCCAGTTCCTGCTGCATGCCTATGTACATATCATCCCTTATCCCCTAATCATCCCAGGACTTGAACCCTTTTTTTCTTCAGTCTTCAGCCCTGTCTTACCACCACCAACTTGACCTTAATATTCCTGTCTGTTCTATACCCTTCAGTTGTCCTAGCACTAAATTCCCATTTCTACCAGTAACATCAGCATCAACCCCTTTTTCTCATTTTGTGCATGAGGTTTGGGTGTCATTGTAACAAGGACTGACACTTCAAGCCATTGTTCACACTGAAGGGTGACTACCGCCTTCTGCTACCATACTCTGCAAATTGGATCACCTGGCTAACTCAGCCATTTGTTTATTCTTCTGTCATCTGAACTGCTAGTCTGTCTTCTCCCCCATGGTAAATACAGAATGCCTTTGATTCAGTCCACCCCAAAAGCCCTAAGTGGAGCGCAACCATTCTTCCACCACACTTGAACTTCCCCTTTCCAGCTGCATGCTGTAACTAATCATGATTCCTACACTGTCTGACTTGCATATCTAGTTCTTGATAAACAACACTCTAGAACCAAATTTATCACCCCCTCCCCATTGCTGGATGTAATAATTTTGGAGTGTAGGTATACACCTGCCCTTTATTAAGAAGGATGTATGTGTCTTCAGGTGCCTTTATTGGACAAATCTTCCTTATTGTGCTCGTAACCCTTCCCAAACAAAACAAAGTAGTGCTGTGCAGCTTACAAAGAGGTTAATAGCCATGATGTTCTTCGTCTCACATTGCTGCAGTCATAACCTATGGGTAGTCCGCTGTCCTCTGTCGGCCCGAATACCAAAGAGTTAGGCTGGCGTCGGTCACGGGCGCCCGGAGCTGACGTCAGTACGTAGTAGTACTTAAGCGCATGACCGACGCCATATCCTCAGCCTTTCTTGCCGCGTGGTCCGAAGCAGAAGCAGCATTTGCAAGTGCCGTTCGGCGTTCTGAAATTTTCAGTTTTCGAGTTTCAGACCGAAGACCAAGTTGGGCTAAGTACCCCGTTGGGGACAATTTTTGTCTTTTCTTACCTCAGTTAATCCGGATGTCAGAAAAAGTTAATTGTATTTCTTGTGGGAAACAGATACCTCATAGGGACTATCATTCTCTCTGTATTCCTTGCTTAGGGCCTGAGCACGACGTAGTCGGGTGTCGCTTTTGCGCTAGATTTAATAAGCGCACCATTAAACGCAGATTAGACTGTGCTAGGCTTGTTTTCGGTAAGCGGTGTAACTACAACATGCCATCGGATCCTCCGACGCCCGCTACCGCAAAAAAGCGAAAAGATAAATCCTTAAGGTCTAAACCTGATGAGTCATCCGTTGCGGACGCCGGTTCTATGGAATCTACGGTTGAATCTGTGGATCCAGCCGAGGTCTCTGCTGAATCCCAGGGGGAACCTTTACTTTTGCAGGAGTTGGCCTCTCGGGAGTTAGGTCAGGCCGAGGGTGCTTCTCAAGTTTCTGTGGTTCCATCCTTACAAAAGGTTATTAGGCCTTCTACTTCAGTCACTAAAGGCCCTGCTAAGGCTAGACCTGGTATTTCTGGTACGGGCCACAGCCCTGGTTCTTCAGGCTCTGTTCCTAAAAAACATATTTTGAAAATGGCAGAGGATTTGATTACTTTGATCAGGGGTTCTATGCCCCCTCCAGAGAAGAGGCCTAGGGTGGAGACTGATTTAGAGGGAATGGAGCATTCCTCAGATTACTCTGAGTCCTCAGCTGAGGATATTCAGGATTTTCCTCCCTATTCTGATTCGGATGCAGAGGATTCCTGTCCTTCTGCTTCACCTCCAGAGGATTTTTCCTTTTTTGAAACCTTGCATTCCATGAGGGAACATTTCAAGTGGGAAGGTCAGGATTTTTCAGATTCTCATAAGAGGCTTAGGGAATTTTTGTTTTTGCCACAACATAGACCTTTGGCTATTCCCCCTGTTTTGGATGTTGTTCAGGATGTTTTTTCTGAAGCTTCCCTTAATCCTGATTCTTTACCCCCTGCTCCTGTCAAGCCAGACAGGTATTACAGAGTTCCAGAGGCACATAAATATTTGTATAAGAGCCCTAGGGCTGACCCGGAAACTATTATTCAAGGGCCTAAGGGTGTCAGGGCTTCTGTGGTTAAGAATCCAGTTCCTTTGGATAAAGATTCTAGAGCTTTGGATAGGTGGGGTAAAAAAGTGTACACCTCTTCTACGTTAGCTATGAGGGCTTTAAATTGCCAATTCCATATGCTGAAGTATCAGAACTTTGTTAGGTCAATTGAAATCTAAGGTAGATGCTTTATCTGAGGGTATAGAGTGTAAGGAATTGCAGGACTTGGTTCATGCTTCAGATCAAGTTGGTAAACATTCCTTGCAGTGTGGCTTCGATGCCCTTCAGGCTTCTTCCAGGGTGGCTGCTACTGGTTCAGTTATTTGTAGACATGCCTGGCTTAAGGATCAAAATTTGTCAGAGCATGTTAAAGCTCGGATTTTGGATGCTCCCCTTCAATCTGAAGTTCTTTTTGGTTCCCCTGTGGAGTCTGTTGTGAAAAAGATGGAAGACAAAGCTAAGTCTATGCAGACAGTTAAAGAATTTTTGCAAGTGCAACCCCCTAAGTTTAGCAGGAATTGGCCTGCAAGAGGATGGTCTTACCCTTCTTCAGATTTTCAGTCTAAGGGTAGGTCTAGACGTGGTAGGGGCAGGGCTGACGCTCAGGGTTTTTTCAGACCTAGGACTTGGAGTTCTCCTGCACAATCTTCTGGTGAGGGCAGGGGTCAGCCTTTTCGTAAACAGACCCAATGACCTGTATCTCCAGCTGCCAGATCCTTCCTGTCTGGCAGCTCCTCTAGGAGGAAAGTTGGCACTTTTTTCAAACAAAATTGGCATTTGGTCACCCAGGACAAATGGGTGTTGGACATAATAAATCATGGCTACAAGTTTTATTTTCACACTTATCCCCCTTTCAAAGGCATGCCAGATGTACCTCCTCGGCAAAGGCTGGAGGCTCAGGAACAAATTTCTTTGCTTTTACAGATGGGGGCAATCCAGGTGGTACCTCCGTCAGAAGAAGGCCTAGGGTTTTATTCTCGTCTATTCCTAGTGCCAAAGAAAGGAAACACTTGGAGGCCAATTCTGGATTTGTCCATTCTCAATACATACCTGGACATTCCAAAGTTCAAGATGTTAACATTACAGCAACTTCTGCCTCTGCTAGGCAAAGATCACTGGATGGTAACTCTGGATCTCAGAGGCCTATCTTCACATTCCTATCAGGCCCAGCTGCAGGAGATTCCTGCGTTTCGGGCTGGTACTTCTCATTATCAGTTCTCTGCATTGCCCTTTGGTTTATCTACTGCACCCAGGGTGTTCACAAAGGTTCTGGCTCCTGTAATAGCTTTCTTAAGACTGAGGGGAATACAAATTTATCCTTATCTGGACGATTGCCTGATTCTTGCTCAAGACAAAGACAAGTTACTTCAACAGCTACAGTATGTAATGGCAGTTTTAAGGTGCCTAGGGTATTCTGTGAACGAAACAAAGTCCAGTCTAGTACCCTCTCAGGACATGTGCTTTCTGGGTGTGAGACTGAATACAGCCTCTCAGATGGCTTTTCTGACCCCGGACAAACAAAGAACTCTTCACCTATACTTCCAGCAATTATCAGTACTGTCCAGGCTGACTGCAAGGACAGTCCTTCAAGCCTTGGGGTTCATGGCATCTTGCATTCTGGTACTTCCCAATGCCAAACTGCATATGAGGAAGCTACAATGGTATCTCAAAAGTGTATGGACTCAACACTGCCACGATTTGGACACTGTCATTCCGATAATACCTTGCATCCAGAAGGAATTCTTGTGGTGGGCACAGGAATGTCACCTAAACAAGGGACTCTCTGTGATTCGACCAGAGGCGAGTCAGATCTTAACGACGGATGCCTCAGACCTGGCTTGGGGAGCACACTTCAATGGGAAATGGATTCAAGACACGTGGCCTCCCAAACTACAGCATTTGCATATCAACATGGAGATGTTAGCAGTCCAGTTTGCCCTGATGGCTTTCAAGGGCCTACTTCAACCAGGACAGGTGTTGATACAAACAGACAACACTACAGTCATGTGGTACATCAACAAGCAGGGGGGGACCCATTCTTACCCTCTTTGCAGACAAGCTATGATATTGTGGGAGACTGCTCTGGGTTTGCACATCACTCTTCAAGCATGGTTTCTGCCAGGAGCACAGAACTCCCTAGCAGATGTATTGAGCAGACAAATTGTGGATCCCCACGAGTGGAAATTGGTTCCTCAGGTATTTCAACAGTTGACAGTGGCTTGGGGAACTCCAGACATAGATCTGTTCGCTTCTCCTCTAAATTTCCAACTTACAAAATTTTGCACAAAGATGTTTCACCCAAAAGCTTGGAAAGTGGATGCTCTATCTTTCAGTTGGAACAACCTTCACGTCTATGCTTTTCCTCCTCTGCCTCTCCTTACCAAGGTACTCTTGAAGGTCAGGCGGGACAAGCCTTGCATGATTTTAATAGCACCAGATTGGCCACGACAGCACTGGTATCCTTTGCTGAAGAGTTTAATTCAGGAGCCTCCTTGGCCTTTGCCACAGCTTCCTCACTTGTTGTCCCAGTCAAGCAGTCATTTGCTCAATGTCAGGGTGCAGTCCCTGCATCTAACGGCCTGGCGTATTCTGTTTTAGAGCCTGTGGGTTGTCAGCTTCTTCAACAGGTTTTAGATGTCATTTTGGAAGCTAGGCGGCCCAGCACTAGAAAAGTTTATGCTGATAAATGGAAGAGATTTTTTCTTTGGAGCACAACAAAGGGCTTTGATGTCTCGGTACCTAATTTGAGTTTTACACTGCAGTACCTTACTGAATTGCTAGACAAGGGTTTGTCATTTTCCTCTGTGAAGGTTCATGCTGCAGCCATTTCTGCTCACTATGATTGTGACCCTCCTTTATTTTCTCACCCTTTGTTTAAGCAATTTCTTAGAGGGCAAAAATATAAGACCCCCACGTAGAGCTCCTACTCCTTCCTGGGATCTCAATTTTGTGTTGGAGAAGCTTACTTTGCCTCCTTTTGAACCTGCAGCTACGTCTGAATTGAAGTTTTTGTCTTGGAAGACTGCCTTTCTGTTGGCCATTACCTCTGCTAGAAGGGTATCTGAATTGCAGGCTCTCATGGCAGTTGAACCCTTTCTAATATTCCATAAGGATAGAGTTTCTTTGCGTACTAACCCTACTTTCATGCCAAAAGTGATTTCTAATGTGGCCTTGAACCAGTCTATCCATTTGCCTACCTTTTATGCTGATCCCCAAAATAAGGGGGAAAAAATCTTGCATTCTTTGGATATACACAGGCAGTTACGTTATTATTTGAGCAGAACTAAGGAGTTCAGACAGACTCAACAGTTTTGTTTCTTTTGCTTTGGGTTCACAAGGGAAAGCTGTTTCAAAGCAGACTATTTCAAAGTGGATTGGTAATTGTATTGCTTTTTGTTATTCTCATCATGGGAAGGATGTTCCTGCTGGGATTAGACCTCATTCCACTAGGGCTACTGCCACTTCTACTGCTTTTTTGAGGGGTGTAGCTACTAAGGATATTTTGGAAGCAGCTACTTGGAGTTCAGTTCATACTTTTACTAAACATTACCATCTCCCTCTTTTCTCCAGGTCCAGGGCTGGGTTTGCCACTGCAGTCTTACAGGGCATGTTAGCAGCCCCTAATGCTTTTTAGTTTGCCAGCCTCCCTTTTCCTTTGCTTTGGGATTCTACCCACAGGTTGACTGCAGCAATGTGAGACGAAGAACATAGTACAGTTTTGTACCTACCATAAATGTAGATGTTCGAGGATCCACATTGCTGCAGTCCTATTTTCCCTCCCTCCTTCCCCTCTTTAGTTTGGGGTTGTGGTTGTTGTTATTGTTCCTTGGGGATAATTGTTATTTTCTTCCTTTGTGGTTCTGGCCTTTTCTTTAAGGCCTTCTGACATCTGGGGCAAGAAAGACTGAGGATATGGCGTCGGTCATGCGCTTAAGTACTACTACGTACTGACGTCAGCTCCGGGCACCCGTGACCGACGCCAGCCTAACTCTTTGGTATTCGGGCCGACCGAGGACAGCGGACTACCCACAGGTTATGACTGCAGCAATGTGGATCCTCGAACATCTACATTTATGGTAGGTACAAAACTGTACTTTTTATATCTTCACTCCTGACAAATTCCTTTGCTTTTAGTTTGTGGCATCAGTGAAATGTGTGCATCATGTAAAAAGAGCCTAAATTTCAAGCACATCCATCTTTTAAATTATATTGACTTGTAATGGCAATGTCTCTAAAGTAGGATTGTATTAATTAGAAAATATGCCTAATACTGTGTACAGTCACCTAGCTTCCCCCACAGCACTGCTTACTTAACTACATGCAAGACTTGACTATTTACTTGGTCAAGTAACACAGATGGCATTCCTAATCCTGCCTGTCCTTTGCACAAGTCTGGGATAAGGTCCAGTTTACCAAGCCCTTTGCAAGAGCCGCAATGTTTACCTGGACACTATCATAATTCTAGAATTCTCCTTATTTCAAAAATTGCATTCACATTTTAAATGAGGAGAAAAATGTTTCAGAAATAATTTGTAACGCAACTTTTTGTGCACATGCCCAAACTCTATTGAAATTCTAGTGAATGGTGGCCCTCCACCCCCATCTGGCTGGTCCCACTTAGAGCATGAACCGATGTAAGCAGCAAGTCTAACAAGAAGTCTGTGGACAGTAAGGATAGTGTATGATATAACTGCAACATCCTTACCTTCTCTTGTCACTCAAAAGCTTTTACCGTGTGCCCTGCATCAACCAAATGCACAAGTCTTCCCCAATGTAAGAGATTAACACAGATATATTACATGGCCCTCCATACTGAATTCAATCATCTTCCATCTTCCTTTCACAATTTATCACACACCAGTTTCCTCTCAAATATGAGGCCAGTTGGAAGAGGTAGGCAAAATAACAGGAAAACAAAGCAAGTGAAACCCAAATATGAGTTGCTTCAAAATTGACAATTTCCAAACTTCCTTACTACTACCATCGGCCCTTAATAGCCAGGCCTTTCAAGTCTTTGAAAAGCTCCTAACTTCTGCATCCAAGTAAGTTGTAAAAACCAGGTCTGGGTGCTTCGTTTACCTGGCAATCTGTCAGTTTACTGCACCTGCTAACTCTGACTGCAAAACAGGCAGTGTACTATTTTTTTTTTTTAACCTGGCACAGAGGTGGAGCACTGACTGTGACCTAGGTGACAGTCAGTAGCCATGTACTGTAGGAGCCAAGTAGAGAGCAGGAGTAGTAAAGGGGCATGTCCAGCTCACCTCTCTCCCAGAGGTGTAGTTGGTTTCACTCGCAGGCACAGGAGTGGTATGATTTTCCCTGGTGAAAACCAGGGAAACTATAGCTTGCATCTCAGATAAGGGAGCAGGGCTGCTTAGAGGGAAAGTCCCTTGTGAAAAAGGAGGATTGTGAGACTGTCCCCAGTGTGCATGCTTCCTTGGGTGCTGGTCACATTCATGTGGGGATAGGGACAGAAAAGTAGTAAACCTCAAATCACTATTGGCTTTCTAAATGATGCTCCTGTCCTGCCGGAACAATACTAGGCAAGTGAGCACTGGGATCATAGCAAGTGTGATGCCCACCACTGTTACCAGTATGTGATGGCCACCAGTATGTGTCAGCCCAACGTTGGGCCAGTAATCAAGGAGCCTGAATTCTCATCACTGACACTAGAGAGGGACATGCACTCGGAATACACATGGATACACACTGTGTTTACAGATGCAAACCTCTCTGTATCAAGTACAATTTCCCTTAAGAGCACACACGGAATGCGCTCAGCCTGGGATCTAGATGTCGGTCTTCCTCCAGGTCCCCCAATAAGACTCCCCAGTGTTACAGCTTGTCGGATTAGGTCCTCGGCTGAATGTCCAAGCTAAGTCCTCCAGCACCCTGTCTGTAAACCCAGTGCTTTGTGTCCCTGCCCCAAGTAGCTGGCAGACACTGTAAGATTTAATTTACACACAATCACCTGGGAAAGGCTAGCACAGATTACCCGCTCTACCAGCTTTGCCCAGACTGAGGTTGATTCACTGCCACTTTGAAGCTGAGACAGGAAGTTAACACAGATAGCTACAGTACACATCCTAATGTTTATGGCAGTGACTGGGGCCTCCCCTCTTCTCACTGAGCTAATGGACAAAGGCTCTTCCCCAGACCCAACATCTCCAGTCCTGTTCAGCACTGTGGGGTTCCTTTTAAAGGTTTAACAGCTCATTTACGTTTCCCTTATTTTTCTTAAAGTTAACCGCTATTAAAACATGTACATTTAATTCAGCTACAGTAATACATGTATATTTCTCTTCATTTCAGCAGGGTGCATTGTTCATACATTTCAACACAAGCAAAGCTCACAAGTACATTTTCAGCACAAGCATCTTTACAAAATCAGTTTGATATACAAATGTCAAACAGTTCTAATACATTTGTAACAAGCATCTTGAGTAAATCAGTTTGATATTCAAAGGACATATTCTTTACAAAACTCCAACTAGCTGTGCAGGCACTTGCCATATTACAGCAAGCATAGCAATGTACATATATTTAAGTATACATTTTTGAAACCATTTACAAGCATTTATTTCTCACCTCAGAAGTTAAGTAGGGGGCTATAAGTGATGACCTTGATGAAAATGTGTCTACCCATCCATTTGTAAAGACTAGCATTAAAGGTATACAAATGGTTTGCAAGCAGGAAAAAAGTTTGTGCATCACATTTTATAAACTACTCCAGATCAAGTGCTTTTGTCTCAAGACTTCAGAATCTAAAGTAATTTTTGCAAAACTTTAATTCATACAGAGGCACCCACTGATACTAAACACTTCACAAATACTTAGACTAGCACAGTTAAAAAGTGGAAATATTTTTTTGTACTCACCCACTTTAGTGAATGATGTTGTCATGACCTTAGTAGTATTTAAAAAAAAAAAAAAAAAACTAGATTCTGAGTCTAGCTGCCTTTAAACACAAGTTGCTAAGGACTGAAACTTTTTTTTTGTTCAAGTCCAGATAAAAATGGGCTGCAAGGCTAAGCTGCCATAGTAGTTCACTTTCCAAGTTGACACTCTCATAACCAACCTCTTTGGTGCTTTTCCACCTTTTGCAAAAATAAAACACTTTAAACTCAAACATATTCAGTATGCCTTTATCACTTGTGTAATGTCCTTTCTGCTGATGTCATAAATGAGTTTGTAAATAAGCGTAGGAAACACGCATTCTGTTTTTCGTACTTAAAACACTGACAGTTTCTAGGTTTCTGGTTTTGGTTGATGTAGCCTTAAAGGTAGCCAAACTAGTACGTTGACCTGTAGTGGTAACTCATTCCATAGGCTGAGAATGGCTGTATTCCATCCATTAAGCCTTGTTTGTTGGAATAGATTTACACCCTAGTGTGGGTGTTTATAGAGCCAGTGGTTTGTGAGGAAATAGGAGGCCAAATAGGATTGGGTCTTTCATGGCTCAAAAAAGCGAGACACAGATTTCCTTGGAGAAGTTCATAGACTACTCGACTGTGATCATTCAAGTCTCTAATTTCTTTAGTTTACATTTCCTCAGCACTGATTCTTCCTTGTCTGCTGCAGTCAGGAATGTTTTATGTATTTATTTTTTTTTTATTATTATTTATTTTTTTAACATTGGTACTCTGAGGAATTACCTCATTAGTCAATTCATTTTTTAAGCTCAAAATCTTTTGCTGCTATTCTTATGTCAACAAAGAAAATCTAAATTTGCTATTTCCAAAATCTTTTCATTCTTTCTTGAGATTTTAGTCAGGGTTGGGCTTGGTGTTCTGTTGTAACATGTAAAATGTGCAACTAATGCAGATTTGTAGCAAGCTGTCCATTTTTTCTGTTTGAATACAGGAGTAAGTAATGTGGCGCACATATACTGCAACGGTAATACTTTTAATGTGATTTATATTAGAGTTTTGCCTTCCAGGTATTTTGTGTGCAGAACTGTAAGGAAATCAAGTTCAAGAATATATGACCACTGCCATGCAGTAAAGAATGGTAAAATGCTTTGTATAGACATGTACAATTAAAAAAAAAAAGTTTTTTTTATATTTTAGGTGCTGTAGAACCCATTGTTGGTGCAGAGATGGTCAGAACATGATGAACACTATGGAATGAGTGGCAAATTAGACTAACTGCCACAGATTCATTAGTTTAGTTTTTAAATGAGTTAGAGGTTTTAGACAAGTATAAGAATTGATTTTAAAAAAAGGAGGCATGATTGGATGTTTTCATGTAGGCACAACAATGAGTATCATGATTTTTCTTTGCTTTATCTTACACTGCATACTTTGTTGTAACTTAATTACACTGAGTAACTACCTTGACTTCATTACAGAGTTGTAAACTACAAAGCATTTAATCAAATTTCACATTTTTTTCATTAGGCACAGAAAATAGCTGAACACAGGAGAAAGTATGAACGGAAACGAGAAGAGAAAGAAATTCAAGAGAGGATGGAGAGAGTGAAGAAAGCACAAGAGGAACATGAAAGGGCAAGAAGGGTAAGGGAAATTTTCTAGTGTGTTAATGTACACTTAAACCAGATGCCTTATGGGATGGGATTGAGGAAAACCTCACAGTAGCATGATCATAAAAGCCATGTACTTCAGATAAAACTATTTGAGGGAAGTTGTGATTATTTTTTCAGTGGCAGGATGTAAGCTAGTAAAGGTATGGATAGGCTGAGTGCAGTGCTCTTTATTCCCAGTAAATGCCATGATTTTTTTGGGTTCCATCATCATTTGAAACACTCCAGTATTTTTGTCCCCTTATATGGCACTTAAATCACTGGAGACTAGCACATTTACTGTAGCCTACATCCGGCATATAGTTGCATGTACCCATAGTCCACCTTGTTTTAACTAGCAGCTTGATCTTTCTAAAGCATTCATTATAAAGTTATTGAATTAGCGACTCCAGTAGATAATTAAGACGTGGAGCTTCTGAGAGAAGTTTAGGCCTTGGTTGTTGCATAGTATCTGTATGGAGTGGTGGGTCTAGCTCTGCGTCTGCCCAGAGGGCTGATCTAGTGATTTTGAGGAGAGAGCACGGCAGGCAAGACTGTAAGAGTTATAGAAGTTTCATCATGGTCCCATTAGCCCAGTTCTGTAACCTTGTCAGTGTGTGTTCAGTGTAGTCTTGTTAGCCGGTCTGTGGCAGACGTAACCTCAGTCTGCATCCTTTGTTGGGCATGAGGTTTGCAGGAATTTGGTATCTTTGTATTTACTGTTGAGACTGAGACATGGAAGGCCTCAGCTCCTTCCTCGTATTTCTAAAGGATTACTCTCCTCGGAAGCACTAGAAGATGTGGTCCTCCAGTTCCTGGTTTATGCTAGAAACTAAACAAGGGCTTGGGGGTTAGATTTAAACGGTTTTCACCCTAACTTCAGGAGGTTGGCCACCCCCTGAGGGTTATCTGCAGAATATCCTATGCCAGTCTTTGGGATGTCAGCATTACTGTTGTCTCAGTGGGTTTTAATAGCCTGTTCAGTTCAGCCATCTTCATGCATGCACTGGTTTGTGAGTTGCTTGGCAGTTCAGTTGTCATGTTTAACGCATCCTGGCTTTCAAGAAGCTCTATTGCAGTAATCCAGTGTTAATATTTCCTGTATTCCATATATGTGACAAATTTTTGTGATTTTCCTGATCAGGACAGCTGTCCCCAGTACCCCAGGTCCATTGTGGTGTGCCAGTTTCTCCAATTCACCTGTGGTCTATTACCAATTTTTGCTGGGGCCAGCACGGATCTTAAGTGTCATGGGGTGTAAGCACTGTCATTTTTCCAAATGACCTACCTATAACCCCCCTTCCTCTCAGTGTCTGTGGTTAAATCATAAAGGCAAATACTCCATGGAGACGTTGCAGCATATTGCCCCACCACCACATCACGAAAGCTCATCCATGGCCACCCCCTCACCTCCTTTTTGGACCATGCCCCTTATATATGATATCTCTTTTCCACCAGGGATTGTTGCAAGAGACATCCTGAAGAAAGACTTGTTTTGACATCGAGGAAGCTCATTCCATAGTCTTGGGAAGGTATTGCATAGTGTATCACATTCTTCTGTTACTTTTCCTTATTTTTAGTATTTGGTTCTCTGAAATGGTTATGATCAACGTATGATCACTGCTGCATTATCCTTAGTCGTATGGGTTATATCCTGCCAGTGATATAATACCCGGCCAGCTGCCAAAGCTTCATGGCACCTTCCACGCACCCAGTCAGGCAGCTCAAGCTAAGCTGACCAAAAGACAAGTGTGGATGCTAAATCCTTCAACATTTTACTACCACTGAAGAGTACACTCCTCTGAGGCTTTCAAGGATCGATTATCAGCTTGTGCTTT
This sequence comes from Protopterus annectens, assembly GCF_019279795.1. Classification (NCBI taxonomy): domain Eukaryota; kingdom Metazoa; phylum Chordata; order Ceratodontiformes; family Protopteridae; genus Protopterus; species Protopterus annectens. The sequence continues at coordinate 534,327,428 of NC_056726.1, forward strand.
CCTTTGCTGGGCAGATAAGTTTCCCTTGGGGGGGAGCTTCCATTTTCAAGTTTGTTGTTAATTTACTCTTCAGGAAATTGTTGTGATTTAATGGACTGTAGCATACTTTTAAGCTGAGCACTCTGTCTATTTAAAAGTGGTATACCTTTTTTTATCTAGAGAAATTGTTTATTTTACTTTTGTGGGGCTGGTATAGTGTGTTAAAGTGCTGTTTACTGTGTTTCTATAAAAAAAAAAAAAAAAAAAAGGTGGACTGGCAGTGTTTACTGGTAATTGTTCCTCCTCACGGTTAGTTGTCCTAGCCACAAAAAGAAAAAAATTAAGCAAACAGACTTTGCTGCTACAGCAGGCTAGCAAATTCCCTCAGTTGCAGGTGGAGGACTCTGATTTGGCCATTTGCTGTACCCAATACCACTCGTCTTTTACCCTACATTCCTCTGGTGTAGCACCTAAAGCCACTATAGACTGGGGATGGCCACCCCTGAGTGAGCAAGGAAGAGGCCAGTCTTGTCAGTCCTGGGGGAGAACAGAAAAGGTCTGAATGCTGTAACCATTCCTGGGGAAGCTGCTGCTGCCATTAGAAACAGTTTAACAGTTTCAAGAAGAAACAGAAAACCAAGCATGTATCTACTCCTCAATTTTGTTAGGATAGGAGTAGTTTATTGGGATAAGCTCAGGGTTTAATTCAGGCTATTTGATCCTTCTTGTAAAGTAGTTTCTGGTAACAAGAGGGTTTCCCCTCTTAAGAGATTCAAGACCATGAATCTGAACAGGAGTATGCAGGGACTGATTTTTTCCCCTTCAGATTTCTGATTCAGACTCCGAGGAAAGCTCAGTTTCTGATTCTTCCTATGTGGTGCTTCTCTTTCTGTGAGAGAGTTTCTGGAATGCGCCAGGATTTTCAGTGGGAGACTGAGGTTTCTCAGTATCTCAGAAAATACTATGAGTTATTAAGGAAGGATTTCCAGAACCTACACCACTCTTCTTGTTCTGCCTGCTTTAGAGGATGTGTTACTGCCTGCAGTTGTCTTTATAGCCAGCTGCCCCAAAAAAGAAGATAGGCTGTATAAGGTTACTCTTTTAATCTGCTGTACACAATTCCGAAACTTGACACAGTAACTGTAGTTGATCCCATGGCTCATAAGCAATTAGGTAATGTGATGAAAGGAGCAAGGTGATCATGGAATCTTTCAGTCCTCCTGTTTCCCAAATTTTCAATGAATTTTCTATCTCCTCATCCAGTTTTGGCAAATGAAATGGAATAAACAGTCTCAACAAATTACAGGTAAACACTTGCAAATAAATGGCAAGGGAATTCCAAAAAAATTTTTCTCCTCCCAAAACCATGGACAGTCCAAGTCCGACTCCACCCACCCTGGCCTTAAATCTTTCTTTTTAGCAACAGGTAATTTCAGACAAATGGGTTCTGAAAATCTTTCACCATAGTTACAGATGGCAGTGAGAGGAAATTCCTACTTTCCTGGGGGTTATTAGTCATCCTGCAGATGAGAGAATCTCGTCTCTGCCAGTTCTTCATTACGTGCTGTCCCAAGGAATGAAAACTAGTTCCTCTTTCCCAGGTGATAAAGGCTTTTTATTCAAGGATGTTTCTAGTGCCAAAGAGAAAATTATTGAAGACCAGTTCTGTATCTTTCTTTCCTAAACCTGTTTATGAAGTGACATTTTGCATTTGGCCACTATTACAATCTGTTACCTTTTCTTCCTCTTTCAAGTTTTCAGGCAACACTAGACTTGAAAGATGCTTATCACATCCTTCATCCAGAGTTCAAGTATTTCTTAAGGTTGTCGGTCTCTGCGTCTGTCTCTGATCACATTACCAGTTCTCCATTTTACCCTTTGGACTGTCCACTACACCAAGAGTGTTCACAAAGTGTCTTTCTCCAGTTTTAGGCCACAGGATAGCTACAGTTTTGTACATGTAGATGACTTGCTTATCTTAGAGTCTTTCAAAGTGTCAGGAATCTCTCAATTGGGTGAGAGCTCTTATATAAGCCGAGATTACAAGATAACATTCAAAACTTTCTCCGGTCCTTAATGCAAGCTTGTGCTCCTGGGATGTCAACTAAACTCCATTCAGAACTTTTCTTCCACAGGAAAAAACGGATCTTTATCTAGATCTATTTCTAGGGTTTTCCATTCAGATTTCTGTCACGGTATGGAAATAACTCAGAAATTTTCAGTCTTATGGCATCTATGATTCTATGATAGCTTGGCTAGACTCTATATAAAGTACAGTGGGAACACCCTTTATCTTTTCAAGTCCCAGTGATAGGGTTTGTCAGAGGGCAAATCTTTTGGTGGAGACAAAAGGTTATCCTTAAATCCAGGTCTCGTCTTCTCCTTCCCTCCTCCAAAGCATTCAGTTACCACATACACTCAAACTTTGGGGAGCAGTTTCAGGAGAGAGAAAAATGCAGGCAGAGTTGGACACAAAGCACAGACATAAGCACATGAATGTCAAGGAAATCCTTGCCCTGATCAATGCAGTCAACTCTCTGAACCGTCTTTGGTCCCTGGGACCGCTTCAGGTGATTAAAGACAATACCATAGTCATGTGGTACATCAACAAGCAAGGAGGGAACCAAGTCATACCCCTTTGAAGACTAGCTATGTTAGCCTGAGATATAGCTTCAGAGCACAGTCTCACTCTCTAGACATCCTATATTCCATCAGAGCAAAACTGTGCAACAGACAAGCTGAGAAGGACCAGAGCAGACCCTCCGGAATGAAAAGTAGATCAGGGGATCCTCCAAGATTTGATCCATTTGTGGGGAGTTCAAGTAGACCAATTTTCCTCCTCTCTAAACAGTCAACTGGCAAGATTTTGTTCCAGGACTCTGTGCAAGAAGGCCTGGAAGACAGGTGCCTTTGTTTTTCCTTGGACAGGAATGTTTCTGTATGCTTTTCCATTCTTTCTACTAATATCCACGGAAATTCTGAAGCTTCAGAAGGAATTCCCCGCAATCATTAGGGTGACTCCCTTCTGGGCCAGGCAACCATGGTTCTTCCTTCTTTTGGAAATGACCAAGGGCAGTTACTACAAGCTTCCTCACAGACTGGATCTAGTCACACAAGAACACGAGTTACACCCTGACATTGGTCAACGTCAGTTGGCTGCTTGGATGATAGGGTTTTAAACTCTTAAGTGGTAATGGAGGCAAGAAAGCATGCTACTTGAAAGTCATGTATTAGCAAACGGAAAAAGTTTGCTAGTTGGTTCCAACAACATAAGCAGCATCCACTCTGGGCTAGTTGTTCTGTGGTTCTGCATTATCTGTGTGAGTTACTATCTTGTGACCTTTCTTATTTCTCTGTCAAGGTTCATTTATTGGCTATTTTAGCATGTCTGCCCCTGGATCCTTCTCTTTCAATGCAGTCTTATGTCAAAATGTTCTTGAAAGGGGTTTTGCATAAGAAGCCTCCAAGAAAACCAGTGGGCCCCTCCTTGGGATCTTAATTTTGTGTTAGAGAAGCTATCACCATTTCATTTGAACCAGCTAATCTGGCTGACTTCAAGTTCTTAATATGGAAAACCGTGTTCTTGATGGCTCTGATCTCTGCAAGAAGATATGCGTTACAAGTGCTTATGGTGAATCGATCCTCATTTTCCATAAGGACGGGGTTTCTTTAAGCATGAGAGAGATTAGTTCTCAAAGTGGTATTTCAGTTTACTTTAAGCCAAACTATGCATGTCTTCGTTTTTCGTTTCTGAACCTAAAAATGACTGAGAAAGGGTAGTCCATTCTATGTCCACAGACAACTCTGGTGTATCTTGACAGAACTAAATCTTTCAGATCTTCAGATCAGTTATTTTTTTATGAAGGTAAGAAGGGCCAACCTGTCTCAAAAACTATTTCCAGATGACTAAACACACACACACACACACACACACACACACACACACACACTCACTCACTCTTGGGAAAAGCTGGCACAGATTACTAGCTGTGCTCCTTTCTGGCCAGACTCTGAGGTAATCACACTGCACCAGTCAGTCACTCTAAGGTTCTTACAAAGGGTACCCAGTTATACTGTTTAAAATTAATACTGATACAAATGGTAGGGTGTGATCAAAGCAGCAAGGCTTTCAGGAGCAGCCACAGTGTCATTAAAACAAGCATAAGTAGTCTCTAAAGGACCGACTACAATGAAAGGCATTAAAATATTTAAATAAATAAAACAGAAACCAGGAAAATACTGACTACAATAAACAATTGTTTCGGCCACAGAGATATAAAAATAAGTCATTTTCTCACAGATGCAGAAAACAATACTAAACTATTCTCACTAAATGTCCCTGACTGACTAAAGAATTACTGCTGTCCTTCTATTCATATGCTGCAATACCCATCTGACGGATTTGGAGCATTTTTGCGAGGAAGAGTGGGCAGATATTGCCAAGTCAAGGTGTGCAATGCTGGATAGACTCCTACCCAAGAAGACTGCTGTAATTAAATCAAAGGGTGCTTCAACAAAGTATTAGTTTAAGGGTGTGCACATTTATGCAACCAGCTTATTGTACGTTTTTTATTTTTTTATATTTTTCCCCTAACAGATTTGATTTTAAATTGAATTATACAGGTTATAGGTCACATTAAAGGTGGGTAAAGTTTTGAAATTATTTATTGTGATGTCATTTTATATCACAAAAACCTGGCATTTTAACAGGGGTGTGTACACTTTTTATATCCTATAAAAATATGTATAGTATGTGTATATATAGATATGTATTTGATGTGTGTGTGTACGTATATTATAAATCTTTTCTATTCATTATTTTTTTGCTGTCTACTATTAGTTTTCATTATGGCAGGAAAGCGAGCTGGCTTCAAGAAGTGTGCTACATGTGGGGCACAAAATCCCTCTGTCAGATGCCCACATGGAGGTGTGTAGTGTGCTTAGGGCCTGCTCACTTGGATTCCTCCGGTGCTGTACGAGTTGGCATAAACCAGTGCACTCTTATTTATAGGAATAAGCTTATTTTCAAGGTTTACTGTCTGCGGCTTCTTCCTCTTCTGTGACTCCATCTACTTCAGGGGCTCAAACTCCCTCCAAGAGGCATAAGGAAAAAAACTGTCCCTGCACAGAGCTCCTGTGTCTGGTGAACCACCTTGAAAAACTGCCAAGCCATCAGATCCAAAGGTCTCTAGTCTTATTGTCTGTGTGGACTCATCTCTACTCTGGCTAACAAGGTTCTCCCTGGAGCCAGTTAGCTTAAGGCCAAAATCACCCGTATTGCAGTCTCCCAGGTCAATTTCCAGGCCGCCACCTGTGGCGTCTTCCATCAGATCCTCTCAAAGCCTGTCTGAAGTAGAGCTTGACAGGATGCTATTGAGGTTTCTCAAGGCACAGATTCAACTTTGGGTTTTGCCCACTGTGTCCCCTGTTGCATCCATGAGCCATCAACCTTCATTTGCTCCCATCTCTCCTTCTCTGATCCAACCCTGGCTTTGGAGTTGTGTCCAGAGATCCTGGGAGTTGAGATGTCTGAGCCTACAGGTACTGTTACCGTGACTCTGGTTGCCCTGAGTGGTACTGCCTCAAGCATCTTGGAGCAGGGCGTCTCTCTGAGCTGTAGCATGGGCATCAAGTCTGTAGGTTTGATGTCAGCAATGAAATTTTCATAGTAGTCTCTCCCCCTCAGAGCCTCGGTGCTTGCTAGCTTGGCTCGACTCCACACTCTGATCCGGGAGTGGTGGGGGCTTGCAGGTTTTTCCTTCAGACAGCTTCAGCTCTGGCAGATGTGCCCTCAGATCCTAGTATGTCCTTAACATTCGAAGTGGTGGAGGAGGGTCCTCTCTGTGACTAGGGCAGCCTTGACTCTCCCTTCAGAGCCTGGTCCCCCCCCCCCCCCCCAGTTTGTGCCAGAGTCATCTCTTCTATCACCTCCTGGACAGCCTGCCCAGAAGAGCTTTCAGGTCGCTTCCCATTTGGAACACCCTGAGTCTTCAGATACCTCCCCAGGCGCACCCCACTGAGGATGTCTATTGCAAGCATACATGCAAAAGCAGGCACTTTGATCCCCCACCCACCTATTTTGAATCCCTCCATAGAGGTTCTTGGAGAGATTTTGAGAGTATACATGCTTCTAATATTTTGGCAGTCAGAGTTTTCGGAACAGTTTTGTCTGAGATGCAGGTTATTGGTTCATAGGTTGATACTAGGCTATCTACCCTAGGGCCTATACAAGCCTAGCCAAACAATTCCCTGGATATTTCTTCCAACAGTTTTTACTTCCCTGGACCCCTGTCTAGCAGGGTGACGGATGTGATCCCCGGGGTAAATTTCCTATCTCCCATCCAATTGTCAAGGTTCCTTTAAAAGAGGGCCAAGGAGGTGCTCTGCTTGACATACATGGGCAGTCTATTCCAGAGTATGGGGAGTCTCTGGGTCAGGAACCTAGCCCTCCAGCATGTTTTGTTCATTGTGATGACAAGGTTTAGATCCCTGGAGCGTGCGACTGAGGGATTGTGATTTCTTTAAGTGGAGCATGTCCAGCAGCCCAGGGTTTGGCATGGCCTTGTATGTTAAGCAGAGATCGCCTCTGAGTAGACTATATGCAGCGTATAGCTGGAGTTTTTTTTAGACAGTCAGCATAGGGCACCTGCTTTAGGCCTGTGATTCTTTTAGTAAGGTATTTCTGTGGCCTTTCCAGCTGTTGCAGATGTCTTGAGGTACATATACCAAACTGGGTGTTGTACTCTACAGTGAGTCTGAGAGATGAGTACAGTGGGACAATGACCTCCTTTTTTTCTGGATGAAAAGCCATTAGTGATGAGGTGTGCCACATAGGATTTCCTGACTGTTGTGGCAATGTGGTTATCGAAGGCAAGACCACTGTCCACCTGTGTCCCTAAGTCTCTCATCACACTTTTGGTGTTTAGTGTACTGCCACCTATGTGGTAATTTATGGGTACATGGTTTTTCCCAAAGGAAATAACTATATATTTCTTGTCGCTAAGCTTGAGCGCATGGCTCTGGCACTAAGCATCTATTTCTGTAAGGCCCTTTTGTAGAATATCCACATCATTTGGGGATTCAGTAATGGCTCCCAGTTTGCAGTCATCTGCGAACTGTTAGCCAGAGTCCCTTAGTGTTGGCCTGTACTTCAGAAAAGTAGATGCCAAACAAGAGTGGTCCTAGGACTGAACCCGGAGGTACTCAACTTGTCAGTTGTCTGGAGCTGGATTTGGAGTTTACTTTTACAGTTTGGGTTCTGTCATTAAGCCAGATGTTCTTCGTGTTTCAGTGTTGCAGTCATTACATTTGGGTTATCTGCCTGCAGGTAGCTCTCAGCCGGCCTGAATACCAGAGTCTTGGATTCCTGCGTCGGATGCTGTCTCTCCTTCCATGATGTCAGGTCATCAGAGGTATAAAACATGTAGCAGACGTCATTACATCAGTCTTTCTTGCCACGCGGTGCCCGAAGCGGAAGCAGTGTTCAAGTGCCGGTTGACAGACTCCTGAAATTTTTGTTTTTCGAGTTTCAGAACCAAAGTCTTAGAAAAAGCCAAGTACCCTGTTGGGGATCCTTTCTCTTGCTCTTAACCGATGTCAGTAAAAGTTAACAATTGTCTTACTTGTGGAAAGCAAATACCTCAAAGATTTTTCATTCGTACTGCATTCCTTGCTTAGGCCCAGACCGCAGTGTCCCTCGCTGTCAGTTTTGTGCCTTATTCAACCCCCGAACTATTCGTCGCCAGTCTATTTTTGCAGAAAATTATTTTGGTACTCTGTTTAACTATCCAGAAATGGCTTTGGTAAGCCATCCAACTACTGATATTCCAAGAAAACATAAGGATAAAGACAGAGACCACAAAGGTCCAAAATTGCCAACTATGCTTCTGTTAAGCTAGTCGCCAGTTCGCCAGTACTCAGTGAGGCGCTTTCACAGCCCCTGATACCCGCTACTTCAGATTCGCAGGCCTCTACTGAGACCCATTCAGAGTCCGGTATGCTGCGAGATGCTTCTTCGACTATGGAACCTATGGATGTCCTTCAAGGATGCATCTGCAGTCATAACAAATGGGTTGTCCTGTCGTCAGGCAGCCCTTCGGTCGGCCGGATTCCAAAGTCTGGGTCCGGCTTCGGCTGATGTCGCACTTCACCCGACGTCATCTCTGCTGGTCTTCGGGTATAAAGGCATCAGCCGACGCCATTTTCCTCAGTCTTTCTTGCCGCGTGGCGCCCGAAGCAGAAGCTGTTCGCAAGTGCCGGTCGGTCAGATCCAGAGATTACTACTACCGAATACTACTTCGAAGACTTCTAAAAGCTAAGTACCCGTTGGGGACTCTTTCTTGCCTCAGCCGATGTCAGAAAAAGTCAATAACTGTTTAACTTGTGGGAAACAAATACCTCATAAAGATTTCCACTCTTACTGCCTGCCTTGCTTAGGCCCAGACCACGACGTAGCAGCCTGTTCGGCCTGTGCTTCATTCAACCGACGAACGCTTAGGCGTCGGTCGGAGTTTGCCGAACAGTTTTTCGGCTCAGATTTTGCGTACATTATGCCATCGGATCCTCCGACTACCCAAATTGTTAAAAAACGCAAAGAAAAAGACCGACACTCGCAGTCCGCGGTTTCGGCCGAAACCACGGTTAAGCAAGCCGCGAGTGTCTCTGTTTCAGCCGAAACCGAGAAAGCCGGTCAATCTTCAGCCGAATCCATGACTACTACTGAGGCTCCTGCTACCTTAGTTGAATCGGCCTCAGAAGTTTTGCCTACTACTGTGGTTCCAAGTGATTTATCAGACACCATCCCTTTGGATGTCTCTACCCCAGCACGTGGTGCTGCTAGGCCTCCTGCAGCCATGTCTATTAAGGCCTTTGCCAGGGCTAAAGCAGCCAAAACTGTTAAATCAGTGCCTGTTAAGCCCCCTTCACACAGGCCCACTTCTAGTTCACAAATGCTTACTCTGGCAGAGGATTTAATATCCTTAATTAGAGGATCCCAATCTCACCCAGACAGGGCCTCTCAGCCCCCAGAAAAGAGATCTCATCCAGGCCTAAAACTCGACCCACACCTAGAAAAGTGACATCCAAACTGTATGGTCAGGCCCATATGCCTAAAAAAACAAATGCTTAGAATGGCTGAAGACCTTATTACTTTAATTAGTGGAAGCCAGCCTTCCCCCCCCCCTGTAAGAGACCTAGAACTGATTTTCCTTCTGATCAGGATTCTGAAATCTGTTTCTTCTGATTACCAGGATTTGCCCTTATCTACCCAGGAGGATGTTCGTGTTTCACTGTTGCAGTCATTACTCTTGGGTTATCCTGCTGGCAGGCTACCCGCAGTGTGCCTGAATTCCAAAGTCTTGGTCCGGCGTTGGTTGCCGTCACCTCTTCCCTGACGTCAGTGTGCCAGGGGTATAAAAGATGCAGCAGACTCCATTTTCTTCAGTCTTTCTTGCCGCGAGGTGCCCGAAGCAGAAGCAGTTTGCAAGTGCCGGTTGGCCGACTCCTGAGATTTTCGAGTTCGAATTTCAGATCCGAAGTCTTCATTTGAAGCTAAGTACCCCGTTGGGGAAACTTTTTTCTTGCTCCAGACCGATGTCAGAAAAAGTTAATTGTATTTCTTGTGGGAAGCAAACACCTCATAAGGAACTTCCATTCTTATTGTATTCCTTGCCTAGGCCCTGATCACGATGTTGCTAATTGCAGGTTTTGTGCTAGATTTAACCAATGGACTAAGCGTCGGTACGATTTTGCATTTCATTACTTTGGCCGAAGTTTTAATTACACAATATCGGATAGCCATCCAACTACCACAATTCACAAGAAACGCAAGGAAAAGGACAGGCATCAGAGGTCCAAAACTGACCAGGCTTCTTCTGAGCCAGTCGCCGGTTCTCAGTGAGGCGCTTTTGTAGCCCCTGATGCCTGCTACCTCAGAGCTGCAGGCCATTTCCGACTCCCACGTGGAGCAAACTAGGACACTGGAAACTCAAGGTATTGGACACTCGGAAACTATTCCCTCAGATGGGTCCGGAGCCACTGAGCAGGCATCAGCTTCTGAGGGTGTTTTCAGGCCTACACAGTTATATGTAAAACCAACTACAGCTTCAAAGGCAAAGATTAAAGCACCACTAAAGACAAAGAAACAAGTACAGCAAGCCCATGGACAAGCCTCCATGCCTAAAAAAACAGATGCTCAAAATGGCCGAAGACCTAATTACTTTGATCAGGGGTTCCCATCCCCCTCCTGATAAGAGGCCTAGGCAAGAGACAGAATTTGAATTTTCAGATCAGGTTTCCATTTCCTCTGACTCCTCTTCTGAACAGGAATATTCTCTTCCTCCCTATGAGGATTCTGATGCTGAAGAATCTATCCCTTCAGCCTCTCCTGAGGATTATTCTTTTTGGGAAACCCTGCATACCATGAGGGAGCACTTCCACTGGGAGAACCAAGACTACTCAGAATCTAAGAAAAGGCTCCGAGACTTTCTTTTACTACCTCAGCACAGGCCTCTTGCTATTCCCCCTGTTTTAAACATTGTAGATTATGTATTTTCAGAGTCCAGTCTGTCTCCTGACTCTCTACCTCCTGCACCTGTTAAGCCAGACCGATATTACAGGGTTCCAGATTCACATAAATGTCTTTGTAAAAACCCTGCTGCTGACCCAGAAACTATTTCTCAGGGTTCCAAAGGGGTCACGGCTTCCACTGCAAAAAACCTATCCCCTCTGATAGGGATTCAAGGGCACTGGACAGAAGGGGGAAAAAGGTTTACACTCTGCTACCTTGGCTGTGAGGGCTCTAAATTTTCAATTTCATATGCTTAAATATCAGCAATACTTAATGTCACTGCTTAAACAGAAAATGTTGACAAATTCTGAATCTGCAGAAAACAAGGAAATGCAGGATTTATTGCATGCAACTGAACAAGTGGGAAAGCATACTTTGCAATGTGGTTTTGATTCTCTGGAGGCCTCTTGCAAGGCCGCTGTTATGGGTTCTGTCATTAGGAGGCATGCTTGGTTAAAGGAACAGAATCTGCCTGATCATGTTAAAGCAAAATTATTAGATGCTCCATTACAGCATGATACTTTGTTTGGTGTTAAAGCAGAAAAGGTGTTGAAAATGGAGGACAAAGCGAAATCTATGCAGACAGTTAAGGATTTCTTACAGGTGCAGCCACCCAGATTTAGCAGGAACTGACCTACCAAAAAAATGGTCCTTTCCAGTGTCAGGTCACAGAGGCATATACAGATGCCCCAGAGGCAGAGCACGGCCCCAAGGCTCATACAGGCCTAAACAATGGGGTGCTTCCTCCAAAAGTGGAGAAGACAAATCACAGCCATACAGGAAACAGTCCCAATGACTTTCCTCTGCCAGCACCAAGCACTTATCTTTTGGCAGCCCCCTTAGGGAGGAAACTAGCACTTTTTTCACAAAATTGGCACATGATCACCCAGGACAAATGGGTCTTAAATATAGTGTCTCAGGGCTACAGGTTCCACTTTCACACCCTGCCAAGGGCAAAAGGTATGCCAGACCTGCCACACAATCAGTGGGCAGAGGCACAAAAGCAAGTTTCATCCCTCATGGACATGAGGGCCATTCAGCGAGTACCACAGCAAGAGCAGGGACAAGGATTTCACTCGAGACTTTTCTTGGTACCCAGAAAGGACAAAGCCTGGAGGCCAATATTGGACCTGTCTATTCTAAACACATTTCTGGATGTTCCAAAATTCAAAATGTTGACTCTGCAGCAGCTTCTGCCCATGCTGGGCAAGAAGGCTTGGCTTGTAACTTTGGACCTAAGAGGCATACCTGCATGTCCCAGTCAGACAATCTTGCAGAAGATACCTCAGATTCATAGCTGGCTCAATGCACTACCAATTCTCTGCACTGCCCTTTGACTTATCTATTGCGCCCAGGGTCTTCCCAAAATGCCTGGCACCAGTAATTGCGTTTTGCAGACAGAGGAATTCAGATATATCCTTACTTGGACGACTGCTTTATTCAAGCAGAGAACAAGGACATTCTACTAAAGCATCTGGCGTTTGTAAAAAGATTACTAATTTGCCTAGGGTACACGGTAAACGAAAAGAAATCAAAACTAGTACCCTCTCAAGAGATATTCCTGGGTGCAAGCTTAAATACAACTTCCCAGATGGCTTATCTCACGCCAGACAAAGGCAACTGATTCTTACTTCAGAATGTTGGCAACAAAGACACCGTTATCTGCAAGAAAAATTCTGCAGACCTTGGGCTTCATGGCATCCTGCATTCTGCTAATTCCATATGCCAGACTGCATATGAGGAAACTACAATGGTATCTAAAAAGTGTTTGGACACAACATTGCCACAGCCTAGAAACATTAATTACCCTCATTCCCTGCCTGCAACAGGAGTTTCAATGGTGGGCACAAGCCTGTCACCACAACAAGGGACAGCCATTCACTTTACCCACAGCCAGGCAGACACTAACAACGGATGCATCAGATTATGCCTGGGGGGGGGGGGGGGCACATGGCAGGAAAATGTATTCAGGGCACATGGCCCGCAAGCCAAATGCATCTTCATATCAATCAAAAAGATGCTAGCTGTTCAGAATGCCCTGACACCTTTCAAGGATCTACTTCACCCAGGACAACTACTGATAGATGGACAATACTACAGTCATGTGGTACATAAACAAGCAGGGAGGCACATATTCCTACCCCCTCTGCAGACAAGCCATGACTTAGTGGGACACAGCATTGACTTATCAAGTTCACCTGCAAGCACAGTTCCTGCCAGGAAAGATAAATGCTCTAGCAGACACCTCATGGATGCCCAGGAGTGGAAACTGGATCCACAAGTCTTCAGCATGATCACAAGGAAATGGGGACTTCCAGACATAGATCTATTTGCCTCCCCTCACAACTGCCAATTACAGAGATTCTGCACAAGGACTTATCACAAGCAAGCATGGAAAGTGGATGCCTTATCCTTCAGCTAGAAAAACCTAACAGTATATGCCTTTCCACCACTGCCTCTCCTCCTCATTGTACTAAAGGTCAGACAAGAGAAGCCAAAATTATACTGATTGCCCCAGACTGGCCACGCCAGCACTGGTACCCAATCCTAAAGAACTTGTCTCAAGGTCCAGCCTGGACATTGCCTCAAATTCCTCACTTACTGACCCAACAAAACAGATCATGCACAGCCAACTCAGGACCTTAAATCTGGCAGCATGGCGGATAATGTAGCCATTCAGAACACTCCTCTCTCCAAAGCTATGATGGATGTTATTTTGGAGGCCAGGCGGCCCAGCACCAGAAATCTTATGCAGAAAAATGGAAGAGATTCTGTGCTTGGAACCAGGCACAAGGAATTGACACGTTTGTACCAAATATTCCTCAGATTTTACAATACTTCACTGAGATGCTGGACAAAGGCCTATCCTTTTCATCCATTAAGATCCATACCTCTGCCATTTCAGCCCATTACAATAAGGATCCTCCTATCTTTTCTTATCCTTTAATAAGGCAGTACCTCAGAGGGGCCAAAAACTTAAGACCCCCAAGGAGAGCACCAATACCTGCATGGGACCTCAATTATATCTTGGAAAAACTCACACCGACTCCTTTTGAGCCAGCTTCAACAGCTGATATAAAATTCTTATCTTGGAAAGCAGCTCTGCTCCTAGCAATAACCTCTTTAAGACCAGTCTCGGAGTTACAGGCACTCATGGCTGTGGAACCTTTTATCATTTTCCATCCAGACAGGGTTTCTCTGAGGACAAACCCGACACTTATGCCTAAGGTGGTGTCCAGTGTGGCCCTTAACCAAACCATTCACTTGCCTACCTTTTATCCAAACCCACAGAACAAGAGTGAGAGACTTCTGCATTCTTTGGACATACACAGCTATGCTTTTACTTGGACAGAACTAAAGCTTTCAGAAAGACAGAGCAGCTTTTAGTGGCATATGCTGCAGGATCACAAGGAAAGGCTATCTCAAAGCAGACTATTTCAAAATGGATAGGCCATTGCATTCATTTCTGCTATTCACATCATGGCAAATCAGTGCCTAAGGGCATTAGGCCACATTCAACCCAGAGCAGCAGCCACTTCAGCAGCCTTCCTCAGAGGAGTACCAACCAAAGACATCTTAGAGGCTGCAACTTGGAGTTCAGTGCACACTTTTTCAAAACACTACCACTTACCTCTCTACTCTAAATCCAGAGCATGCTTTGCCACTGCAGTTCTGCAGGGCCTCATAGCCTCTCCTAATCCTATTTAGCCCCAGCCACCCATCCTCAGCTTTGGGATTCAACCCAAGAGTAATGACTGCAACAGTGAAACACTATGAACATAGTACAGTTGTGTACCTACCATAAATGTAGATGTTCGAGTGTATTCACTGTTGCAGTCCAAGTTACCCTCCCACCATCCCCCTTTCTTTTGTTTGGTCTTATCTGTACTTCTCTATTCTATACAACCTATGTGGTGTATTTGCTTGTAGATGAAGGAAATTATTTCCTTAGTGCATGCATATTTATTGGCATAATTTTTAGCCTACTCATTTGGGGACACCTGACATCTGGGGCAAGAAAAACTGAAGAAAATGGCGTTGACTGCATCTTTTATACCCCTGGCACACTGATGTCAGGGAAGAGGCGACAGCAACAGACGCCAGGCCAAGACTTTGGAATTCAGGCCAACTGCAGGTAGCCTGCCAGCAGGATAACCCAAGAGTAATGACTGCAACAGTGAATACGCACCAACATCTACATTTATGGTAGGTACACAACTGTACTATTCTGATGCAGAGGATTCCATTCCCTCTACTTCCCCTCCAGAAGATCTTTCTTTTGGTGAAACCTTACACTCTTAGGGAGCATTTACGCTGGGAAAGCCAGGATTACCCTGACTCCAAAAAGAGGCTTAGGGAATTCTTACTCCTCCCTCAACACAGGCCTTTAGCTACATCTCCTGTTCTGGACATTGTAGATGCCTTCTTGGAATCTAGCCTGTCCCCAAACATTTTACCTCCAGCTCCCAGAAAACCTGACCGGTATTACCGACTCTCAAGTTCCTTTTCAAGAATCTTACTGCGGATCCAGAGACCATTTCCCAAGGACTTAAGTGCATTAAGGCTACTGCTGCCAAAAATCCTACCCCCTCTGATAGAGATTCTATGGCCTTGGACAGATTGGGTAAGAAGGTATACACTTCTGCTACTTTGGCCATTAGGGCCTTAAATTGCCACTTTCATATGTTAAAGTATCAGCAGCATATTATGGGACTACTTAAACAGAAAATTATGTTGATTCCTGACAGTGCTGAAAATAAAGTATTACAGGGTTTAATGCATTCTGCTGAACAAGTTGGTAAACATACTTTGCAATGTGGTTTTGACTCTCTAGAAGCATCTTGCAGGGCTGCTGTCACCGGGTCTGTACTTAGAAGGCATGCTTGGCTTAAGGAGCAAACCTTGCCAGATCATGTTAAAGCTAAATTACTGGATGCTCCCTTAAACCAAGACCACCTGTTTGGCAACAAAGCAGAAGTCCTCAAAAAGATGGAGGAAGAAGCTATATCTATTCAAACTGTTAAAAATTTCCTGCAAGTACAGCCTCCCAAGATTTAGTAGGCATTGGCCTTCAAAGAATTGGTCCTTTCCAGTCTCTTCCACACCTTCTCTGTCCAAACCCGGGAACAGCAGACCACCCAGGTTAGTGTCTCGGGCTACACACAGGCCTAATCAGTGGGGGGCTTTCACTTCCAAAGCAGGAAGTACTAAAACACCCCCCTACGGAAAAATGTCACAATGACTTAACCTTAACCCTTCCAAGCCCTGCTAAACTGCCTGCTCCCTTAGGAGGAAAGCTTGCCATGCATGCAAAAACTATAGTTTTCTATGGATTCAGATTCCACTTCCACACCCTACCAACCCCAAATGGTTGGCCAGACCTACCCCCAAATCAGTGGGCAGAGACAAAACAGCAGGTTCTCTCTCTTCTAAGTATCAGGGCTATTCAGCCTGTCCCAGCAGAAGAAAGGGGACAAGGTTTTTATTAAAGACTTTTCCTGCTACCCAGAAAAGATAGCTCCTGGCGTCCTATCCTGGACCTCTCTATTCTAAACTCCTTTTTGGTAATCCCAAAATTCAAAATGCTAACACTTAAACAGCTGCTTCGTATGCTAGGCAAAGATGCCTGGTTGGCAACCTTAGAGTTAAAGGAAGCTTACCTGCACATTCCAATAAGGGAATCTTACAGGAAATACCTACGCTTCAGGGCAGGCTCCATGCACCATCAGTTCTCTGCACTTCCCTTTGTCTTATCTATTGCGCCCAGGGTATTCACAAAGTGTCTACTCTAGCCATTGCATTTTGCAGGCAGAGAAATATTCAAATATACCCATACCTGGACGATTGTCTGATTCAGTCAGAAAGCCAGGACATGCTATTAAAGCATATGGCATTTGTAAAGAAACTTCTAACCTCGCTGGGGTAAACCATAAATGAAAAGAAATCTCATCTAGTACCCTACCAACAGATTGTATTTCTGGGAGCAAGCTTGAACACAACTTCCCAGATGGCTTACCTCACGCCAGAGAAACAAGTTTGACAACCTACTTCAGACTACTGACCGCAAAGACCCAGCTTATCCGCAAGGAAAATGTTGCAAGCCCTGGGGTTCATGGCCTCTTGCATTCTACTAATTCCATATGCAAGACTGCATATGAGGAAACTACAATGGTATCTAAAAAGCGTATGGTGTAAACATTCTTAGGACCTGGAATCATTGATTCCTGTCGTTCCTTGTATAAAGACAGAGTTCCTTTGTTGGGCAGAGGCCTGCCACCACAACAAGGGGCTCCCTTTCAATCTACCCCCTGCCGCCCAAACCCTAACAGACGCATCAGACTATGCTTATTTGGCAGGGCAGTGCATTCTTGGCAAATGGAACCAGAGTCAGATGTACCTGCATATCAACCTCAAAGAAATGTTAGCTGTACAGAATTCCAAAACCGTGCAAGAAACTTGTGTGTGGAAGATTTTCAGTCCATATATTTCTAGTTAATCACTGTATATTAATCAGATCAGGCAATAGTAGTAGAAGTAGCAAACTTACTCATCTTAAGTCAAAACAAAACAAATAGGAAATATATAATTATACAGCATTACTAAGTATTCGAAAGTAATCCAAGCAAGGCAGGCAGTCTGTTTCCAGTCGAAAATCATTTAAGTACACAAATGATCCAAGTAAAACAAAAATAAGAGTAATTTCCTCACAAGCTTTCTAATATATATATATATATATATATATATATATATATATATATATATATATATTTTTTTATTAGGCATGGGAGTGGTTTATTGTGCTGTAAAACAGTGTTATTAGTACACGTGTTAAATTCACATCCCTTCCCCATCAGTGTGACATTCGAGCTGGTCCTGCCGTACTTAGCTGTCATAATAATATATAACCCTTATGTACTTTAAATAAAATTCATAATGATGTGGTTCCTCTTATTTAAGTTATGTGGTACTTAAGCAGGGGGGAACCCACTCGTACCCTCTCTGCAGACTAGCCATGGCTCTGTGGAACACAGCCTTCAGCTACCAAGTGCACCTACAAGCTCAGTTCCTGCCAGGCAAGCTAAATTCACTGGCAGACTACCTAAGTAGAAATCTCATGGACTCACATGAATGGAAACTGGAACCAAAAATATTCAACCTCTTGAGGAACAACTGGTGTCTCCAGAGACCGACCCATTTGACCCCCCCCCCCCCCCAGAACTACGAATTGGACAAATTCTACACAAGAACTCCCCACAGTCAAGCTTGGAAAATGGATGCCCTGTCCTTTACCTGGGAAAGCCTCTCTGTTTATGCCTTTCTCCCTTTGCCTTGCCTCTCAAAGTTCTGCTAAAGATCAAACAGGACAAACCAAGGGCAATACTTACTGCACCAGACAGGCCTCGCCAGCACTGGTACCCCCTCTTGCACAGCATGATACCACTGGATCCGTGGCACCTACCTCAGACACCTTCCCTGCTGTCCCAGCAGGCGGGCCAGATTCTGCACCCTCAGCTTCAAACCCTGAACCTTGTAGCCTGGCTAATTCCTTGAGCTCTCCAATAGCATCCCTCAGTAAGCATGTGCTAGATGTCATTTTGGAAGCAAGGAGACCTATGCTGGAAAGTGGAAAAGATACTGTTCCTGGAGCCAGACCCAGGGTAAGGGCACTACGGTGCCCATCTTACCTCATATTCTTCAGTACTTAACAGAAATGCTCCACAAAGGCCTGTCCTTCTCGTCAATTAAAATTCATGCCTCTGCCATTTCATCACAATATAATACTGAACCACCCCTTTTTCTCTCACCTCCTGTTTAAAGCAATTCCTCAGAGGGGCTAAAAATTTAAGACCCCCCTCCCCCAAGCGAGCCCCTACTCAAGCCTGAGACCTTAACTTTGTATTGGAAAAGCTCACTTACCCCCCATTTGAACCGGCTGCAACTGCAGAATTGAAATTCCTTTCTTGGAAAACTTCCTTCTAGCCATCACTTCAGCAAGAAGAGTGTTTGAATTACAGGCCCTCATGGCAGTGGAGCCCTTCATGATCTTCCATGCAGACAGGGTTTCCCTCAGGACCAATCCTTCCTTTATGCCAAAGGTGGTGTCTAGTGTGGCCCTAAATCAATCCATTCATTTGCCTACCTTTTTCCTCAATCCTCAAAAAGAATGAATTCTGCACTCTTTGGACATGCACAGACAACTTGCATTTTATTTAGACAGGACTAAGCCTCTCAGAAAATCTGAACAGCTGCTATTTGGCTTTGCTGCAGGGGCAGAGGGGAAGGCCATTTCAAAGCAAACCATTTCTAAATTAATTGCCCATTGCATTCATTTCTGCTACAAGCACTACGGAAAACCTACCCCACAGGGGATAAAATCACATTCCACAAGGCTGCATCTACCTCTACAGCCTTTCTCAGAGGGGTCCCTGCTAGGGACATCCTAGAAGCTGCTACCTGGAGCTCTGTACATACCTTCACCAAGCATTACCACGTGCCTATTTTTTCTAAATCCACAGCTGGTTTTGCCACTGCAGTTTTGCAGGGCTTAATAGCTGGCCCTAATGCTCTCCAACTTCCTCCTCCCTTCCTTAGCTTTGGGAATCAACCCAAATGTAATGACTGCAACAGTGAAACACAAAGAACATAGTACAGTTATGTGCACTTACCATTAATGTAAATGTTGGAATGTATTCACTGTGCAGTCCTGGTTACCATCCCTCCAGCCCCCCTGATTTCTCTTGGCTCTATCTTTGCCCGCCTGACTTCTCTTGGCTCTACCTTTGCTTCTTGTTTTTAGCTTTCTGGTGTATTTGCTTTTTGATGGAGGTGTAACATGACATATAATTGCTTCCCTTTGTGGGGGCACCTGACATCTGGGGCAAGAAAAACTGATGTAATGATGTCGGCTGCATGTTTTATACCCCTGACGTCATGGAAGAAGAGAGCATCTGGCGCAGGAATCCAAGACTTTGGTATTCAGGCCAGCTGAGGGCTTACCTGCAGGCAGATGACCCAAATGTAATGACTGCAACAGTGAATACACTCTAACATCTACATTTATGGTAAGTGTACACAACTGTACTTTGGCAACCCATCGAGTCACGTAGGGATTTATTACCAGCTTAGTAAGCTTATCTATGATTCCAGAGTGAGGGATGGTGTCAAAGGCCTTGGCGAGGTCCGGATAGGCTATGTGGGCCGCCTTACCCTCGTCGACAGCTCTGGAGACTGATTCAAAGAAGTCAGTCAGGTTCAGGAGACAAGATCAGCCCTTCATGAACCCAAACTGGGTGGGGTCCAGTGTTTGAAGGTTGCCAATGTCTTTGTCTATAAGTTCCATGCACTTGCGGATCAGGCTCGCCAGACTGATGGGACGGTAGTTCCTGGGATCCAAGGTGGATCCCCCCTTGTGGAGCTGGATAACTGTAGCTGTGCACCACTTAGTGGGTATGAATCCTATGGTGAGGCTATGATTGAACATGACAGTTAGGTGAGGTGCCAGTTCATTTTGTAGTTCATGTAGTACACAGCCCAGGATGTCATCTGATCCCATGGATGATGTATTCTTAGCTTTGGAGAGTGCGGTTTCTACCTGTGTGGCCGTGATTACCAGAATTTGGCAGTCTTTTGGTATTGAGATGGGCCCTTTAGGGGGTGAGAGGGGGGTGAAGTTGGCACTAAATCGATCTGCCAGGATGTTGGCAATATTCTTGGGATCAGTATATTTAATGCCATTCTGTTGTAGCTCAGAGCAGATCTGAGCATTGCCATTTAGATTATTGACATAACTATAAAATACCTTGTGGTTGTCTTTGGAATTTTTGGCAATTTTATTTTCATAACTAGCTTTGGAGGATTTTGAGGGATCTCCGCTTCTTACTGAGGCTGGTAAGAGAGTTTTTTGCATCCTGGGATTTTCCTCTTTTCTGCAACAGGTTCTTCCTTCTGTTGTATAGTTTGTTTATGGCAGGGGACCACCAGATTGGCTTCCCTTTTTTGGAGGTGAGCGTCTTCTATTTGGGATGGCATGATTCATGCACGAGTGGATGTGCCCGTACAGTGCCTTAGTGTAAGATTCAGCAGTTGAACTTTAAGCTCCCGTCTGCATGGGTGCCATGAAGTTTGCTACTTCTGACTTAAGTAGCATGAAGTTGGCTTTGGGGAAGTTTTTTTACAGAGGTTTCCTTACTGGGGTGTGGGGGTGGGATGTAGATGTCAAGGGTGATTTGCTTATGGTTAGACCTGACCAGTGAGGGGTTGACCACTGGTGTGGAGCATCTATCTCCCATGTTGGTAATGACCAGGTCTAGGATATTGGAGCCCCTGGTGGGACAATGGATTAGTTGATCCAGGGCATTGGAATTTATGAATTCCAAGAACCGTTGGGAAAAGGTGTTGGTACCCGAGTAGTTTTCCCAGTTAATGGCAGGGTAATTGAAATCACCTAGTATTAGGATGTTTGGTTGTATCTTAATATTTTCCAGTATGTTCAGAAAGGTGTAGTGAGAATCTTGGGGCATGGTGGGGGATCTGTCACAAGCTACAATTTGAATTGCAGTCTTACCTAGTTTTGCACCTGGAGAGTTTTAGATGCATTGTGTTGGGCAACTAGCCTGGAGGTGTGACTATCCTTTGTGAATATGAACACTCCTCCACCTTTGTTTCGGTCTTGGTTTGGTGGCCGAAAAGTGTGGTAAGAGTTGTAGCCTGGTATTGCAGGGGTGCACTCTGAAGTCTTGAACCAGGTCTCAGTTACTGCACAGATATCTATGTTCTCCATTTTTTAGGAATGCCTCGAGAGAGTGCATTTTGAGGTTTAGACTTCTAGCATTGAGTAGCATTAGCTTCATATTTTGCATGCTTGTATCTGTTACGGTGGTGGTTTTGTCCTTTGAACCTTCCCTAAAAAGGCACTATAGAGGTGGCAAGAGCTTTAGCCAGTAACCTGAATCCCAGCGGAGCCCGGTGCAGACCATCTCTGGCAAAGCATCGTGGTTTGTTGAAGCCAATCATTTTGTCCTTGTACTATGGTATTATTCTGGGTGAAGGCAGGATGCTACTCGGGGCTAGGGTTATACCTGCCTGGGCCACATGATCAGAGAGCTCTTCCATGTTTCTCTTCATGTAGTCCAGGGTGGTACGTCTCAAGTCATTTACTCCAACATGGACAGTGACAGTCGTATTTGTACTTGTTGTGGAGTGACTTGAGTGCATATGTTACGTGGCACCTGACAGGCAGCTGACTGTAATTTTGTCCTTGCTCAGCCTGGTGAGTGGGGCATCAGTGTGTCTGACTATAGAGTCACCTATGACCGAAGTGTTTGGTACGATGTTCTTCGTGTTTCACTGTTGCAGTCATTACATTTGGGTAATCCTGCTGGCAGGTTGCTCTCAGTTGGCCTGAATTCCAAAGGCTTGGGTCCTGCGTCTGCTGCTGTCGCCCCTTCCCTGACGTCAGGTCATCAGGGGTATAAAAGAAGCAGCCAACACCATTTTCTTCAGTCTTTCTTGCCGTCTGGTGCCCGAAGCAGAAGCAGATCGCAAGTGCCGATCAACAGACTCCTGAGATTTTTGTTAGTTTCAGACCCAAAGTCTTCAATAAAGCTAAGTACCCCATTGGGGAAACTTTTTTTCTTGCTCCAGACCGATGTCAGAAAAAGTTAATTGTATTTTTTGTGGAAAGCAAATACCTCATAAGGATTTTCATTCTTACTGTATTCCTTGCCTAGGCCCTGATCACGTTTCTGGTTGTCGGTTTTGTCCTAGATTTAACCAACGCACTATTAAGCGTCGGTATGATTTTGCTTTAAACTATTTTGGACGCCGGTTTAATTATCCAGAAATGCTGTTGGATAGCCATCCGACTACCGGAGTTCACAAAAAACAAAGAAAAGGAGAGAGATAAACAACCGAGGTCCAAAACCAACGACAAAGCTTCTAAGCCATTCGCTGGTTCTCAGTGAGCTGCTTTCGCAGCCCCTGACTCCCGCTACTTCAGAGTCGCAGGCCGCTACCGACTACCACGTGGAGTCTGCTATGCCACTGGAAACTCAAGGTATTGGAGCCTCGGACACCATTCCCTCAGATGGGTCTGTAGCCGCTGAGCAGGCACCGACTTCTGAGGGTGTATTCAGACCTAAACATCTTTACATTAAACAGACTTCAGCTTCAAAGGCAAAGACTAAAGCACCTTCTAAAGCAAAGAACCACGTGGACAGGCCTCTGCCCAGAAAACAGATGCTCAAAATGGCCGAAGACTTGATTACCTTGATCAGGGGTTCCCATCCCCCTCCAGATAAGAGGCCTAGGCAAGAGACTGACTATGAATCTTCAGATCAGGTTTTTATTTCTTCTGATTCCTCTTCTGATCAGGATGATTTTCTTCCTCCCTATGAGGATTCTGATGCTGAAGAATCTATTTCTTCAGCTTCTCCTCCAGAAGACTATTCTTTTGGGGAAACCTTGCATACCATGAGGGAGCATTTCCACTGGGAGAGCCAAGATTTTTCAGAATATAAATAGAGGCTCAGGGATTTCCTTTTACTACCTCAACACAGGCCTTTAGCCATTCCACCTGTGTTAGACATTGTAGATGTGTTTTCGGTGTCTAGTCTGCCCCCTGACTCCTGACTCTCCACCTCCTGTTAAGCCTGACATATTACAGGGTTCCTGACTCTCATAAATTCCTTTTTAAAAACCCTGCCGCAGACCCAGAAACTATTTCACAGGGTCCCAAAGGAGTTAAGGCTTCCACTGCAAAGAACCCTACCCCCTCTGACAGGGTTTCTAGGGCACTGGATAGATGGGGGAAAAAAGGATGTTCATCGTGCATACAGCTGCAGTAATCACAGATGGGATGTCCTTCATGGATGCATCTGCAGTCATAACAACTGGGTTGTCCTGTCGTCAGGCAGCCCTTCAGTCGGCCGGATTCCAAAGTCCGGGTCCGGCTTCGGCTGATGTCGCACTCCACCCGACGTCATCTCTGTTGGTCTTCGGGTATAAAAGCATCAGCCGACGCCATTTTCCCCGTCTTTCTTGCCGCGTGGCGCCCGAAGCAGAAGCTGTTCGCAAGTGCCGGTCGGTCGGATCCAGAGATTACTTCTACCGAATACTACTTCGAAGACTTCTAAAGCTAAGTACCCCGTTGGGGACTCTTTCTTGCCTCAGCCGATGTCAGAAAAGTTAACAATTGTTTAACCTGTGGGAAACAAATACCTCATAAAGATTTCCACTCTTACTGTCTGCCTTGTTTAGGCCCAGCCCACGACGTAGCAGCCTGTTCGGCCTGTGCTTCTTTCAACCGACTAACGCTTAGGCGCCGGTCGGAGTTTGCAGAACAGTTTTTCGGTTCTGATTTTGCGTACATTATGCCGTCGGATCCTCCGACTACCCAATCTACCAAAAAACCTAAAGATAAAGACCGACACTCGCGGTCCGCGGTTTCGGCCGAAACCATGGTTAAGCAAACCGCGAGTGTCTCGGTTTCGGCGAAACCGAAAAACTGATCTAAGTACAGCTGAACCTATTCCTACAACTGAGGCCCCTGCTACAACTCTTGAATCGACCTCAGAAATTTTACCCACTACGGTGGTTGACTTATCAGACACCATCCCCTTGGATGTCTCTACCCCAGCACGTGGTGCTGCTAGGCCTCCAGCAGCCATGTCCATTAAGGCCTTCGCCAGGGCTAAAGCAGCCAAGACTACTAAAACAGTGCCTGTTAAACCCCCCACATCCAGGCCCTCTTCTAGTTCCCAAATGCTTACTTTGGCAGAAGATTTAATTTCTTTAATCAGAGGATCTCAATCTCACCCAGATAGGGCCTCTCAGCCCCCAGAGAAGAGACCTAGGCCAGAGCCCCTTGAGCCAGTGTCCTCTGATGAATCTGCTGATGAATCAGACATAACTGACCAGCCAGAGGCTCCCTTCTCCAATTTTGAAGATTCTGATGCTGAAGAATCCATTCCAGCTGCTTCCCCACCAGAAGAATTCTCCTTTGGGGAAACCTTGCATGCCATGCGAGAACAGTTCCAATGGCAGCAACAGGATTTTTCAGACTCCAGAAAAAGACTTAGGACCTTTCTGCACCTCCCACAGCACAGGCCCTTAGCTATACCTCCTGTTCTCTCTGTGGTGGATGATGCTTTCAATGATGTTTGCTCCGCTCCAGATTCTTTACCCCAGCCCCTGCCAAACCAGACAGATTTTACAGGGTGCCAGATACTCATCACCACCTTTACAAGGCCCCACTTGCAGACCCAGAAACTATATCCCAGGGTCCCAAGGCAGTAGTCAGCGACCATAGCTAAAACCCTACTCCTTCTGAAAGGGAAGCAAGGTCATTAGACAGATGGGGTAAAAGGTCTACACTTCAGCTACTCTCTCAGCTAGAGCTTTAAACTGTCAGTTTCACATGATACAATACCAAGAGTTTATGCTTGATCAGTTAACTAAAAACTAACCACTGATGAATCTCTTGATAAGAAATATGTATTAGAGATGGTAAATAACATACAACAGGTTAGCAACCATTCCTTAAAATGTGGCTATGATGCACTGGAGGCTTCATTTAGATCAGCCATGACAGGCACAGTGATAAGAAGGCATGCATGGCTAAAGGAACAAGCTTTACCGGATCATGTTAAAGCTAAGCTGCTAGATGCTCCTATGGACAAGACAAGTTTGTTTGGTACACCTGCCCAGCAGGTTATGAAGAAAATGGAAGAAAAGGCAAAATCTGTTCAAACTGTTAAAGATTTCTTGCAGGTTCAACCCCAAGGTTTAGCAGGAACTGGCCTGCCAAAAATTGGTCCTTTCCTGACTCCACAAAATTTCAAAGGGGCAGGAATAGACGTTCCAGAGGCAGAAACCAATCCAGAGGAGGTGCCTACAGAGGACGACAGTGGCAAGGTAACAACAGAGGCACAGACACAGCCACTGCCACTACATCAGCACAACCACAGTGACTTAACCCTAAATCCGCCTACCAGGGAACAAATAGCAGCTCTTCTAGGTGGAAAGTTAACCTTATTTTCAAGGAACTGGCACTGCATAACAAAAGACAAGTGGATTTTACAAACCATAGATCAAGGTTACCGGTTTCACTTCCACACTTTACCAGTCAAAAGAGGAATGCCAAATCTACCTCCAAATCAAAAAACAGAGGCTCTACGCCAGATAATGGAGTTAGCAAACATGAGAGCTGTGGAAAGAGTGCCAACAGCAGAGCAAGGAAAGGGGTTCTATTCCAGACTATTCCTAGTTCCAAGAAAGGAAAAAAGTTGGAGACCAATTCTCGACCTGTCCACCTTAAATACATACATCATTGTCCCAAAATTCAAAATGCTGACCCTACAGCAGCTTCTTCCCATGCTGGGCAAGGAGTCTTGGCTGGTAACTCTAGATCTCAAGGAGGCATACCTGCACGTCCCCATTCGACCAATCTGCAGAAGATACCTCAGATTTCTTGCAGGATCAGAGCACTATCAATTCTCAGCATTGCCCTTTGGCTTATCTACTGCCCAGAGTATTCACAAAATGCCTGGCATCAGTAATCGCCCATTGCAGACTACAGGGAATTCAAATTTACCCATACCTGGACGACTGCCTGCTACAAGGGGACAACAAAAGCAAGCTGACAACAGATTTACAAAGGGTCATTTACTTGCTACAAGCACTGGGATACACAGTCAATTTACAAAAGTCAAGGCTGATACCATCCCAAACAAGGACATTCTTGGGCTGAATTGGACACAGTAAAACAAATGGCATTCCTGACTACAGAAAAACAAAAGAACTTCCTCTTTACTTCTTGGCACTAACAAAACTGAACAAGTTAACAGCAAGAAAAGTACTGCAGGCCTTGGGCTTCATGGCATCATGCATAATCTTGGTTCCATTTGCCAGACTACATATGAGAAAACTACAGTGGTACCTAAAGAATTTATGGTCCCAACACAGACACAGTCTAGAAACAGAAATCCCACTAATTCCATGCTTAAAACAGGAGTTCCTATGGTGGGCTCAGGCATGCCAGTCAAACCCAGGCCTACCCTTTCGCAGATGTCAAGCAAGCCAGACCATCACAACAGACGCTTCAGACCTAGGATGGGGGCCCACATGCTGGACAAATGCGTGCAAGGATTGTGGACACAGGATCAACTTCACCTGCACATCAACCTAAAAGAAATGCTGGCAGTAAAACTGGCAATCCAAAAGTTCAAACCATTTCTCAAGGAGGGCCAGTTGATGATAAGGACAGACAACACCACAGTCATGTGGTACATCAACAAACAGGGAGGCACTCATTCATACCCCTATGCAGAATGACCTTGGAGCTGTGGACCCTGGCACTCAGCTACAACATCCAGTTACAGGCAATATTGAAAGACAATACTCTAGCAGACATATTAAGCAGAACCACTTCGGATGCCCACGAATGGAAGCTGCACCCGGACATCTTCAAGACCATCTCAAAGAAATGGGGAATGCCACAGATAGACCTATTCGCATCACCTCTCAATCACCAGCTCAAAAAATTCTGCACAAGGACATTCCACCCACTAGCATGGAAAGTGGATTCGCTCTCCTTCAACTGGAAAGGCCTAACAGCATATGCATTCCCACCTCTTCCTTTGATACACAAGGTACTACTGAAAATCAAGGAAGAACGCCCAAGGATAATCCTGATAGCTCGAACTGGCCAAGACAACACTGGTACCCACTACTGAGGAGCATGTCTCGAACAATATGTGGCCAATACCCTGATGCCTTTGATGTTAACTCAGAACAACTACAGCATCATACATCCAAACCTAAAACGTTGCAACTAACTGCATGGAACATCACATAGCAGCAGCTAATCCAGAACTTTCCCAAAGAGTAAAAGACATTATTCTTGAAGCACGCAGACCTTCAACAAGAAGGAACTATGCTGGAAAATGGAAAAGATTTGTCATTTGGAGTACAGAAAGAGGAAAAGATGTGTCAAACATAGATATGCCTAACATTCTGGAGTATCTGGCCGAACTTCTTCATTCAGGCCTGTCCTACTCCTCCATCAAGATACATGCATCAGCTATTTCAGCAGAATACAGCTTTGATCCACCTGTTTTTTCGCACCCTTTGCTCAGGCAGTTCCTCAGAGGAATCAAGAATGTAAAACCCCAAGGAAACCACCATTACCAGCTTGGGATTTGAACTTTGTGCTAGAAAAATTGACACGATCACCCTTTGAACCAGCAGCAACAGCAGACCTACAACACCTGTCATGGAAAACTGCTTTCCTACTGGCAATTACTTCAGCAAGGAGGGTTTCAGAACTACAGGCCTTAATGGCAGTGCAACCCTTCCTAATCTTCCACCAAGATAGTGTCCATGAGGACTAATCCTACATTTATGCCCAAGGTGGTATCCAGAGTGTCTTTAAACCAGGCAATCCACCTACCTACCTTCTTTCCCAACCCACAAAACAGAGGGAAAGAATACTGCATACCTTGGATGTACATAGACAGCTACGCTACTACTTGGACAGAACAAAAAATAGCAGAAAGACTGACCAACTTTTGTAGCCTATGCAACAGGAAGGGAAGGAAAAGCTATTTCCAAACAGACAATCTCCAAATGGATAGGAAATTGCATACGATTCTGTTACTCCTTCCATGGAAAACCAATTCCACAGAACATAAGACCTCATTCTACAAGGGCAACAGCCACTACCACAGCCTTCTTACGAGGAGTGGCAACCAAAGACATTATTGAGGCGGCTACTTGGACCTCCGTGCATACATTTGCCAAGCATTATAATTTGCCTCTATATTCCAGATCCCGAGCAGGGTTTGCCACTGCTGTACTGCAAGGGATCCTAAACACACCATAATCTACTTTTATCCTCCTCCCTAGTTGGCTATGGTATTCTACCCAGTTGTTATGACTGCAGATGCATCCATGAAGGACATAGTACAGTTTTGTACCTACCATAAATGTAGATGTCCGAACTGGATAGCATCTGCAGTCAGGATTACCCTCCCTCCTTCCCTCTGTGGTACTCCTAGGGTGTTTACCCTCCTAATAGCTAGCTGTTGGGGAGTCTTTTATGGTGTATTTGTTTGTATATATGTACATACATGCTTATTGTTGTGTTTACCTCTATCTATTTGGAAACATTGGCATCTATCCAAATTTTAGCCTGCAAGAGGGCTTCTGGCATCTGGGGCAAGAAACACTGAGGAAAATGGCGTCGGCTGATGCTTTTATACCCGAAGACCAACAGAGATGACGTCGGGTGGAGTGCGACATCAGCCGAAGCCGGACCCGGACTTTGGAATCCGGCCGACTGAAGGGCTGCCTGACGACAGGACAACCCAGTTGTTATGACTGCAGATGCTATCCAGTTCGGACATCTACATTTATGGTAGGTACAAAACTGTACTTTGGGGAAACTTTTCTTGCCTCAGACCGATGTCAGACAAAGTTAACAATTGTATTTCTTATGGGAAGCAAATACCGCATAAGGATTTCCATTCCCTCTGCATACCTTGTTTAGGCCCAGACCACGATGTCTCGGGCTGTCGCTTTTGCGCTACTTTCAATAAACGCACTATTAAGTGTCGGGCGGAGTTCGCCCAACATTATTTTGGTAAAGCCTTTGATTATAAAATGTTGTCTTGGACTCAGACTACCGTTTTGTCCAAAAAACGCAAAGACAAGGACCGACACGCGAGGTCCGCGGTCTCCACCGACACCACGCCAAAACCGGCTGCACGTGGTCCGGTTCTCAGCGAGACGTTTATGCAGTCCCTGACTACCGACGACACTTCCTTGGCGGTGTCTTCTGTAACCGAGACTGCAGGTACCTCGGCCCTTACTCAGACTACAACCACCGAAGCCACTGTGAGTGTTGAGCCTCCTAATGTGGACAGGTCCACTTCACCCAGGGTGTCTTTAGACCCTCATCTTCCTTTTCCATTAAGGCCTTTACTAAGTCCAAATCAGCCATGCATCCCAAGAGGCCTGTTGCACAGGGCCCATCTCCAGGCCCCATGCCTAAAAAGCAGATGCTTAAAATGGCTGAGGATTTAATTACTCTTCTCAGGGGTTCCCAACCCCCTCCAGACAAGAGACCCAGAGTGGAGGAAGATTCTCCCTCTTCTGAACAGGGCTCCATTTTCTCAGAACATTCTGATGTAGAGGAACACTCGTACTCCCCTTATGAAGATTCTGATGCAGAACAGTCCATTCCTTCTGTATCTCCCCCAGAGGATTTTTCTTTTGGGGAAACCTTGCACACCTTGAGGGAACACTTCCATTGGGAAGGCCAAGACTTTTCTGATTCCAAGAAAAGGCTTAGGGAATTTCTTTTGTTACCTCAACACAGACCTCTGGCGATACCTCCTGTCTTGGACATACTTGATTATGTTTACTCGGAGGCTCGTCTTAATCCGGATTCCCTGCCTCCTGCCCCAGTCAAACCTGATAGGTACTACAGAGTTCCTAACTCTAACTATTTTCTTTTCAAAAGCCATAATGCTGACCCAGAAACCATTTATCAAGGCCCCAAGGGAATGAAGGCCTCTACTGCCAAGAATCCACTACCTTCCGAAAAGAGAATCTAGATCCTTAGAAAGGTGGGGAAAAAAGGTATACACCTCGGCCACCCTAGCCATGAGGCCCTTAAATTGTCAGTTCCATATGCTTAAATATCAGCAGTTTCTGTTATCACAATTGAGAAATAAAATGTCTCAACCTGAACAACCAGATTTGAAGGAATTGCAGGATATGATGCATAGTGCAGAACAAGTGGGTAAACACACCTTACAATGTGGCTATGATGCCTTAGAGGTTTCAAGTAGGGCTGCTGTTACAGGATCAGTTATTCGTAGACATGCCTGGCTTAGGGAACAAAGCTTGCCTGATCATGTTAAAGCTAAACTACTAGATGCTCCTTTACAAAAGGATGTACTATTTGGTACTAATGCTGAGGAGATGCTACGGAAAATGGAAGAAAAAGCTAAATCTATGCAAACTGTCAAGGCTTTTCTACAGGTACAACCACCTCATTTTAGCAGAAATTGGCCTTCTAAAAACTGGTCCTTTCCAGCCACGGACAAGCCCCAAAGAAGTAGATACAGGCGCACAAGGGGCAGAGGACAATCTCAAGGATCATATAGAGGCAGACAATGGCAAACTCCAGCACCAAGAGGTGGCGAAGACAGTGCACAAGAATACAGAAAACAAAACCCAGTGACTTCCTCCTTTTCATGCCAAGCAAGTCTCAGCTGACTGCTCCCTTGGGAGGAAAGCTGGCATTATTTACAAGAAATTGGCATATTATCACAACAGACAAATGGATCCTGGACATTATAAACAGAGGCTACAGATTTTCATTTTCACACTCTTCCAAAAATGAGAGGCATGCCAAACCTGCCACACAATCAAAGGGCAGAGGCACAAATACAAATTTCAAAACTCATGGACATGAAAGCTATTCAAGAGGTACCTACTCACGAACAAGGTCAAGGTTTTTATTCCAGACTATTTCTGGTACCAAGGAAAGGAACCAACTGGAGACCCATTTTGGACTTATCCATCCTAAATACATTTCTACTGCACAAAATTCAAGATGCTCACATTACAGCAGCTTCTTCCCATGCTGGGCAAGGAGTTTTGGCTGGTAACATTGGACCTCAAGGAGGCATACCTGCATGTCCCAATCAGAGAAAGCTGCAGAAGATACCTCAGATTTCTTGCAGGTTCAATCCACTATCAATTCTCTGCATTGCCCTTTGGCTTATCTACTGCGCCCAGAGTATTCACGAAATGCCTGGCATCAGTAATTGCCTACTGCAGACTTCAAGGGATACAAATTTACCCTTATTTGGACTGCCTGATCCAAGCGGACAGCAAGCACATACTTCTGGAACATCTGGCTTATGTAACACGGTTATTAAATTCTCTGGGATATACAGTCAACAAAGAGAAATCCAGGC
This sequence comes from Protopterus annectens, assembly GCF_019279795.1. Classification (NCBI taxonomy): domain Eukaryota; kingdom Metazoa; phylum Chordata; order Ceratodontiformes; family Protopteridae; genus Protopterus; species Protopterus annectens. The sequence goes on from NC_056726.1 coordinate 534,358,964, forward strand.
TAACACCATCTCAGAAAATAACTTTCCTGGGTGCCAACTTGGACACACAACACCCAGATGGCCTACCTCACGCCAGACAAACAAGGGCAACTAACTCAGTACTTCAAAATACTAGCAAATTGTACCAGGCTCACTGCAAGGAAAATCCTGCAGGCTCTGGGCTTCATGGCATCTTGCATTCTTTTAATCCCATGTGCAAAGTTGCACATGAGGAAACTTCAATGGTACCTAAAAAACCTATGGTCTCAACACAGCCACAGTTTGGAAACAATACCAATAATTCCATGTTTGCAAAAGGAATTTCTATGGTGGGCCCAAGCATGTCATGCAAACACAGGTCTTCCATTCTGCAAGCCTCAAGCAAATCAAGTCATCACAACAGACGCCTCAGACTACGCCTGGGGGGCGCACATGACAGACAGGTGCATTCAGGGCAAATGGTCCCAAAAGGAAAAGCACCTTCACATCAATCAAAAAGAAATGCTAGCAGTGATAAATGCAATTACAGCTTTCAAGGACCTCTTGCATCCAGGGCAATTATTGATAAGAACAGACAACACCACAGTAATGTGGTACATAAACAAGGAGGAACACATTCATACCCCCTGTGCAGACTAGCCATGTCACTTTGGAACTTGGCTCTGGAATGGCAAATCGAACTTCAAGCACAGTACTTGCCAGGTTTGGAAAACGCACTGGCAGACTATCTAAGCAGAATTATGACAGACCCACACGAATGGAAGTTGCATCCTCAAGTGTTTACAAAGATAATCCAAGCGTGGGGAAGGCCAGACATAGATCCCTTCACCTCCCACAGGAATCATCAATTGGAAAAGTTTTGTTCAAGGACCTTTCAGCCAAAGGCCTGGAGAGTGGACGCCCTTTCTTTCAGTTGGGCAGCATGGACAGTTTACGCTTTCCCACCTTTGCCTCTTCTGCCCAAGGTGCTCTTGAAAGCAACAGCAGACAGACCAAAAATTATACTGATTGCTCCAGACTGGCCAAGACAACACTGGTGTACCCTCTCTTGAGGAGCCTAACGCATACTCCTCCCTGGTCCCTACCTCTAATGCCTCTTCTACTGACTCAGCACAACTACAAAACTCTTCACAGCCAGCTGAAAACACTCAATCTCGCCGCATGGAAAATTCCTTAACACCACAACAGACCCTACTCTCCAAAGAGGTGCAGGATGTCATTTTGGAGGCCAGAAGGCCATCTACTAGAAAGGCTTACTCCGCAAAATGGAAACGGTTTTGCGCTTGGAATGAGAAAAAAGGCCAGGATCCCAGAAAACTGAATTTGCCTCAGATATTACAGTATCTAGCTGAGCTGTTGAACAGTGGACTTTCATTTTCCTCCATAAAAATTCATGCCTCAGCCATTTCTGCAGAATTCAACACTGATCCACCTTTATTCTCTCACCCACTATTAAGACAGTTCCTCAGAGGGGCTAAGAATATAAGACCTCCTAGGAAACAACCAATACCAGCCTGGGATCTTAATTACATTCTAGAAAAATTAACATTGCCTCCCTTTGAACCAGCTGCCTCAACAGAGTTGCAATATTTGTCCTGGAAAACAGCTTTCCTTCTGGCCATTACCTCAGCTCGTAGGGTTTCGGAGCTACAAGCCCTCATGGCTGTGCAGCCCTTTCTCATCTTCCATCAGGACAGGGTTTCCCTTCGAACCAACCCGTCATTTATGCCTAAAGTGGTATCCAGGGTAGCTTTAAATCAGGCCATACACTTGCCTACCTTTTACCCCAATCCTCAAAATAAAGGGGAAAGGCTGCTACACTCCTTAGACATCCATAGACAGCTGCGTTATTATTTGGACAGAACAAAGTCTTTCAGGAGATCAGAACAACTTTTTGTGTCCTATGCCGTAGGAGCTCAAGGGAAGCCAGTTACCAAACAGACAATTTCAAAATGGATAGGCTACTGCATACGGTTTTGTTACTCCTTTCATGGAAAATCTGTCCCTACAGGCATCAGATCCCACTCCACCAGGGCCACAGCTACCTCTATAGCCTTCCTCAGAGGAGTTCCTACCAAAGATATTTTGGAGGCAGCCACTTGGAGTTCTGTGCATACCTTCACCAAGCACTACCACCTACCTTTATAATCCAAGACTAGAGCAGGCTTTGCCACTGCTGTGTTGCAGGGCATCCTGGTTCATCCCATTTCCACCTAGTGCCTACCACCCTGTGCGTAGCTTTGGGATTCTACCCATCTGTGATTACTGCAGCTGTATGCACGATGAACATAGTACAGTTTTGTACCTACCATAAATGTAGATGTTAGAGTGCTAATACAGCTGCAGTACAGGTTTCCCTCCCTCCTTCCCCTCTTGGTAAAGGCCAACCCTTCCTCATACAACCTGATTGGGTTATCCTTCTATGGTATATTTGCTTGCAACTACTGATTTTTGATTATATCTGGGGCAAGAAAGACTGAAGAAAATGGCGTCGGCTATGTCTTGTATACCCCTGTCGCACTGACGTCAGGAAAGAAAGCGACAACAACCGACGCCGGACCTAGACTTTGGAATTCGGCCGACCGAGGACCCGCCTGACGGCAGAGAACCCATCTGTGATTACTGCAGCTGTATTAGCACTCTAACATCTACATTTATGGTAGGTACAAAACTGTACTTTTATACATCTGCTACCTTGGCTATAAGGGCATTAAACTGTCAGTTTCATATGCTCAAATATCAGCAACATGTCATGGCATTGCTCAAACAGAAAGTTTTTAAACTCTGAATGTGCAGAAAACAAGGAAATGCAGGATTTATTGCATGCAGCTGAACAAGTTGGAAAGCATACTTTGCAATGTGGTTTTGATTCTTTGGAGACCTCCTGCAGGGCCGCAGTTACGGGTTCAGTAATTAGAAGGCATGCTTGGTTAAAGGAGCAAAATTTGCCTGATCATGTTAAAGTTAAATTATTAGATGCACCTTTACAGCATAATATTTTGTTTGGTGTTAAGGCAGAAGAGGTGTTAAAGAAAATGGAGGACAAAGCTAAATCTATGCAAACTGTCAGAGTTTTTACAAGTACAGCCACCTAGGTTTAGTAGACACTGGCCTACAAAGAATTGGTCCTTTCCTGTGTCAGACAGACCTCAAAGGGGCAGAGCCAGACACCCTAGAGGCAGATCCCAGGCTCAGTGTTCATACAGGTCAAAGCAATGGGGGTGCTTCTACCTTCAAAGTTGGAGAAGACGTATCACAGCCATACAGGACACAGTCCCAATGGCGTCCCCCTGCCGGCACCAAGCACTTGTGTCCTGGCAGCACCCTTAAGGGGAAAATTAGCACTTTTTTCACAAAATTGGCACATTATAACCCAGGACTAGTGGGTTCTAAACAGTATCACAAGGCTGCAAGTTCCATTTCCATACCCTGCCAAAGGCAAACGGCTGGCCAGATCTCCCAAAAAATCAATGGGCAGAGGCGCAAAAACAAGTCTCATCCCTCATGGACTTGGGAGTATTCAACAAGTACCAGAGCAAGAGCAGGGACAAGGATTTTACTTGACTGTTCTCGGTACCCAGAAAGGACAAGGCCTAGAGACCAATACTGGACCTATCTATTTTGAATACATTCCTGGATATGCCAAAATTCAAAATGTTGACTTTGCAGCAGCTTCTGCCCATGCAGGGCAAGAATGCTTGGCTTATGACTTTAGACCTAAAAGAGGCATACCTGCATGTCCCAATCAGACAGTCCTGCAGAAGATACCTCAGATTCAAGGCTGGCTCAATGCATTACCAATTCTCTGCACTGCCCTTTCGCTTATTTACTGCGCCCAGGGTCTTTACAAAGTGCCTGGTACCAGTAATTGCATTCTGCAGACAGAGGAATACAAATATATCCTTACTTGGGCGACTGCCTAATTCAAGCAGAGAACAAGGACATACTTCTACAGCATCTGGCGTTTGTGAAAAGACTTCTAACATGCCTAGGGTACACAGTCAACGAAAATAAATCAAAACTAGTACCTTCTCAAGAGATAATATTCCTGGGTGCAAGCTTAAATACAACTGTTCAGATGGCTTATCTCATGCCAGACAAAGGCAACTGACTACCTATTTCAAAATGTTGGCAACAAAGGCCCAGTTATCTGCAAGAAAAATTCTGCAGGCTTTGGGCTTCATGGCATCATGCATCCTACTAATTCCATATGCAAGACTGCATATGAGGAAACTTCAGTGGTACCTAAAAAGTGTTTGGACTCAACATTGCCACAGCCTGGAAGCAATGATTACTCTCATTCCCTGCCTGCAACAGGAGTTTCGATGGTGGGCGAAGGCTTGTCACCAGAACATGGGACAGCCATTGACTTTACCCCCAGCCAGGCAGATACTAACAACGGATGCTTCAGATTATGCTTGGGGGGCCCACATTGCAGGAAGACTCATTCAGGGCACATGGTCCTCAAACTAAATGTATCTACATATCAATCAAAAGGAGATGCTAGCTGTTCAAAATGCCCTGACAGCCTTCAAGGACCTACTTCATCCGGGACAACTACTTGATAGACCGACAACACCACGGTCATGTGGTATATAAACAAGGGGGGCACACATTCTTACCCCCTTTGTAGACTAACCATGACTTTGTAGGACACAGCATTGACTTACCAGGTACATCTGCAGGCACAATTCCTGCCAGGAAAGGAAAACACTCTGGCAGACGAAGCAAGCAGAAACCTCATGGATCCCCACGAGTGGCAGCTGGATCCACAAGTCTTAAGCATGATAACAAGGAAATGGGGGATGCCTGGACATAGATCTATCTATTTGCCTCCCCTCACAACTACCAACTAAAAAGATTCCACACAAGGACTTATCACAGACAAGCATTGAAAGAGGACGCGCTATCAGTATATGCCTTTCTTCCACTGCCTCTCCTCCCCAAAGTACTCCTAAAGGTCAGGCAGGAGAAGCCAAAGATGATACCGATTGCCCCAGACTGGCCACGCCAGTACTGGTATCCAATTCTAAGGAACTTGTCTCAATGCCCAGCTTGGACCTTACTCGTATACCTCATCTACTGTCCCAGCAAAACAATCAGATCCTGCACAGCCAACTCTGTACATTAAACCTGGCAGCATGACTGATAATGTAGTCATACAAAACGCACCTCTCAGTAAAGCTGTGATTGATGTCATTTTGGAAGCCGGAAGGCCTAGTACTAGAAAATCTTATGCTAGAAAATGGAAGACCTTCTGTGCTTGGAACCATGCACAAGGAACTGATACAGCTGTTACAAATATTCCTCAGATTTTGCAATACTTAACTGAGATGCTGGACAAAGGCCTATCTTTTTCATCAATTAAAATTCATGCTTCTGCCATTTAGGCTCATTACAATACAGAGCCCCCAATCTTTTCTCATCCTTTATTAAAGCAGTACCTCAGAGGAGCCAAAAACTTAAGGCCTCCAAGGAGATCACCAATGCCTGCATGGGACCTCAACTATGTCTTGGAAAAACTCACCCTGCCTCCTTTTGAGCCAGCTGCTACTGCTGACATAAAATTTTTATCTTCGAAAACAGCTCTGCTCCTAGCAATAACTTCTGCAAGACTGGTTTCAGAGCTACAGGCACTCATGGCGGTGGAACCTTTTGTCATGTTTTATCCAGACAGGGTCTCTCTGAGGACAAACCCAACATTTATGCCTAAGGTGGTGTCCAGTGTGGCCCTTAACCAAACTATTCATCTGCCAACTTTTTATCCAAATCCACAGAACATGGGGGAGAGAATTCTGCATTCTTTGGACGTACACAGAGAACATCGATTCTACTTGGACAGAACCAAAGTTTTCAGGAACACAGAGCAATTACTAGTGGCATATGCTGCAGGATCACAAGGAAAGGCTATCTCAAAGCATCCTATTTCAAAGTGGATAGGGCACTGCATTCGTTTCTGCTATTTACACCATGGCAAGCCAGTGCCTAAGGGCATTAGGCCACATTCAACCAGAGCTGCTGCCACTTCAGCAGCCTTTCTCAGGGGAGTACCAACCAAAGACATATTAGAGGCTGCTACTTGGAGTTCAGTGCACACCTTTATAAAGCACTATCATCTGCCATGTTGCTCTAAATCCAGGGCAGGCTTTGCCACTGCAGATGTTCATCGTGTTTTACTGTTGCAGTCATTACACTTGGGTTATCCTGCTGGCAGGCTACCCTCAGTCGGCCTGAATTCCAAAGTCTTGGTCCGGCGTCTGTTGCCGTGGCCTCTTCCCTGACGTCAGTGCGCCAAGGGTATATTAGATGCAGCAGATGCCATTTTCTTTAGTCTTTCTTGCCGCGCGGTGCCCAAAGCAAAAGCAGTTCGCAAGTGCCGGTCGGCCGACTCCTGAGATTTTCGAAATTGAATTTCAGAACCGAAGTCTTCAATAAAGCTAAGTACCCTGTTGGGGAAGCTTTTTCTTGCTCCAGACCAATGTCAGTAAAAGTTAATGATTGTATTTCTTGTGGGAAGCAAATACCTCATAAGGATTTTCACTCTTACTGTATTCCTTGCCTAGGCCCTGACCGCGACGTTGCTAGTTGTCGGTTTTGTGCTAGATTCAACCAACACACTATTAAGCATCGGTTTGATTTTGCTTTACATTACTTTGGCCGAAGGTTTAACTACATAATGCCATTGGAACAACCGACGACTGGAATTCATAAAAAATGCTAAGACAAAGAAAAGGACAGGCATCCGAGGTCCAAAACCGACAAAGCCTCTTCTAGGTCAGTCGCCGGTTCTCAGTGAGGCGCTTTTGCAGCCCCTGACACCCGCTACCTCAGAGCCACAGGCCGCCTCAGACTCCCACGTGGAGACAACTAGGCCTCAGAAACTCAAGGTATTATGCCTACGGAAACTATTCTCTCAGATGGGTCTGGAGCCGCTGAGCAGGCATCGGCTTCTGAGGGTGTTTTCAGACCTACACAGCTTACTATCAAGTCCACTTCAGCAGCCAAGGCAAATTCTAAAACACCTTTAAAGACGAAAACAAGTACAGCATTCTCCTGGACAGTCATCCATGCCAAAGAAACAGATGCTTAAAATGGTCGAGGACCTTATTACTTTGATCGGGGGTTCCCATCCCCCTACTGATAAAAGGCCTAGGCAAGACACTGACTGACTCCTCTGACCAGGTTTCTATTTTATCTGATTCCCCTTCAGAACAGGGGTATTCTCTTGCTCCCTATGTGGACTCTGCTGAAGAATCTTATCCCTTCAGCTCCTCCTCCTGAGGATTACTCTTTTGGGGAAACCCGGCGCACCATGAGGGAGCATTTCCATAGGGAGAGCCAGGATTATTCAGAATCCAAGAAAAGGCTCAGAGACTTTGTTTTACTGCCTCAGCACAGGCCCCTTGCTATCCCCCCTGTACTAGATATTGTTGATTGTTTTTTTCTGAATCCAGTTTGTCTCCTGATTCTTTACCCCCTGCACCAGTCAAACCAGATAGGTACTACAGGGTCCCAGACTCTCATAAATTTCTTTATAAAAACCCTGCTGCTGACCCAGAAACAATTTCTCAGGGTCCCAAAGGGGTAAAGGCTTCCACTGCAAAACACCCTGTTCCCTCTGATAGGGATTCTAGAGCACTGGATAGATGGGGGGAAAAAAGTTTACACTTCTGAAGGGCTTTAAACTGCCAGTTTCACATGCTTAAATATCAACAATACCTGATGTCTTTGCTAAAACAGAACATGCTTACAAGCTCAGAATGTCCTGACAACAAGGAAATGCAGGATTTATTGCATGCAGCTGAACAAGTGGGAAAGCATACTCTGCAATGTGGTTTTGATTCATTAGAGGCTTCTTGCAGAGCCGCAGTTACAGGCTCTGTCATTCGAAGGCATGCTTGTTTAAAAAAAAATCAAAGTTTACTTGATCATGTTAAAGCAAAATTATTGGATGCTCCATTACAGCATGATACTTTGTTTGGTGTTAAGGCAGAAGAGGTGTTAAAGAAAATGGAGGATAAAGCAAAATCAATGCAGACCGTAAAGGATTTCTTACAGATTCAGCCACCTAGATTTAGCAGGAACTGGCCTTCTAAAAATTGTTCCTTTCCAGTGTCAGACAGGCCACAAAGAGGCAGATACAGACGCCCAAGAGGCAGATCTCAGCCCCAAGGCTCATACAGACCTAAACAATGGGGTGCTTCAGCCCCCAAAGGCGAAGAAGACAAATCAAAACCTTATAGGAAACAGGCCCAATGACTTCCCTCTACAAAAGTCAAGCACTTACCTTTTGACAGCACCCTTAGGGGGAAAACTAGCACTTTTCTCACAAAATTGGCACATGATCACCCAGGACAAATGGGTACTGAATATTGTTTCTCAGGGTTACAGGTTCCACTTTCACATATGCCAGACCTGCCACAAAACCAATGGGCAGAGGCACAAAAACAAATTTGTGCGCTCATGGACATGAGCTATTCAAAAAATACCACAGCAAGAACAGGGGCAAGGATTTTACTCAAGACTTTTCTTGGTACCCAGAAAGGACAAAGCCTGGAGACCAATACTGGACATGTCAATTCTAAATACTTTCCTGGATGTTAGAAAATTCAAAATGCTGACACTGCAGCAACTTCTACCCATGCTGGGCAAAAAGGCTTGGCTAGTTACTTTGGACCTCAGAGGCATACCTGCATGTCCCAATCAGACAATCTTGCAGAAGATACCTCAGATTCATAGCTGGCTCAATGCATTACCAATTCTCTGCACTGCCCTTTGGCTTATCTACTGCGCCCAGGGTCTTCACAAAATGCTTGGCACTAGTAATTGCGTTTTGCAGGCAAAAAGGAATTCAAATATATCCCTACTTGGACGACTGCCTTATTCAAGCAGAGAGCAAGGATATTCTACTAAACCATCTGGCGTTTGTAAAAGAATTACTGATTTGCCTAGGGTACACAGTAAACGAAAAGAAATCAAAACTAGTGCCCTCTCAAGAGATGATATTCCTGGGTGCAAGCTTAAATACAACTGCCCAGGTGGCTTATCTCACGCCAGACAGGCAAAGGCAACTGACTCATTACTTTCAAATGATGGCAACAAAGACCCAGCTACCTGCAAGAAAAATTCTGCCAGCTTTGGGCTTCATGGCATCTTGCATCCTGCTAATTCCATATGCAAGACTGCATATGAGGAAGCTACAATGGTACCTAAAGTGTTTGGACTCAACATTGCCACAGCCTGGAAACAATAACTCTTATTCCCTGCCTGTAACAGGAGATCTGAAGTAGGAAGACTTCATTCGTCTGCAACCTGTGGGTATCGGATCCGACCTCGGATCCGAGCCGGCAATTCAAAAGCTTAGGCTCCGAGCTCCTAGCTCCTCCCTCTTACCCATAACCCCTTGCCACGCCCTGACTGACCTCAGATTTCGTTTGCCGCTCTTCAAGAAGCAACGGAATTCTTGAGCTCCTAGCGTGGTTTTTCAGATAAGTGGTTTTTCTGACAGGAAAATTGTTGAAATTCTGAGTTTTTGTTTAAAAAATAGTTAGTGTTGTGTGTGGTTAAGGCTTTCCCTCACTCTTTAGTTAAATTTCTCGGGTTTTTCGTAGTTTTGTGTGTGTCTGTGTGTGTTTAGGCCTTAGGTGTCATGTCTGAAGCCCCTAAGGCTGTCTTTTCGAATATGCCGAGTGTGGCCATAAGCTGTCCCCAGCAGATGGCCACACTCGAAGGTCATCTTGGGGTTGAACACCTGTCTTCTGGTTGTACCATTTGTGCAGGGTTCAACCCCGGCTTTAAGGAGCGGAGGTCGGTTAGTGCTGGCGGGTCTTTTACCCCAGATACTGCTTGGCCTCTGCCTCCAGTCAGCAACTTGTTGCTGTCAGTTCTCCCCTCCGGCTGGGACTCAACCTCCCTTAAAAATGCCGGAGGGAAGGATTCTAGTAGGGAGAGACAGAAGGAGAGGCACAGGAGAAGCACCACAAGAGGAGAGCCGAAGCTTCCAGCTCGGCTCCTCCATCTAAGCGGGCTTCCTGTGCCTTCTAGCTTTCCTCCTCCTCGGCTCCACTCCCTCGGTTCTCTCCTGGACCCGAGGAGGAGGAGGCTAGCCCTTCCAGGAGGTCACCGAGGCGGTTCTCTAGGTCCGCCGGTGGCCTCCTCCAGATCGACTTTTCGATGGCGAAGCTGATATGGACGGATGATGAGGAAATTCATCCAGGCCCAAATGCAAATGGGAGTGCTCCTAGCCCCCAACCGGGAGGGCTTGACCCTTTTTCGCCCCGTGCTCCTTCTCCGACCCATACCACGGGTTGGAGCTGGCGCCGTGCAGATTTGGATCCGGGGTGGGTCGGATCCGATTGGTCGGCGCACCTCGGATCCGTCCCATCCCTTGAGTGCCGTGCCGGACCCGACCTCTCGGAGCCGAGGCGAGCCTCGGATCCGAGGAGCTGGTGTGTCGGCTCCGTCCAGGTCGGAGCACACTGGTCTCTCGGATCCGACGGTTTCGGCTCCGACTCCGATCCGTCGTCGGATCCGAGTGGGGTCGGCTCGGGCTTAGAGAAGCTGGCTCCCCTCGGCTTTCAGCGTTATGGAAAGGGCACTGTCGAGGTCATCGGACCCCGGTCCCTGCCACGGCTCCATCCCGCACTCCATTGCAGTTGGGCCAGGCCCCACCAGCCGGTCCCAGGGACAGCCCGCCTCGATGTCCCAAGTGGTTCCCTTGGAACATCCATCTGCTGAAGAGTACTCCTCGGACAGCCCCGATGATGTACCTCGGGCGCAAGTGCAAGAGGAGGCACATGGACTCCCTGAGTCCGTCACTGAAGACACGGACTTGGATGAAGGAGAAGGCTCCCCTATGTCACCCCTGAGGGCGTCTCATTTGGAGACATCATGGAGATGTTAAGGATCAGGGGGTGGTCTGCCCCAAGGCTTCTTCGGATGAGTCTGTGTTCTTGGAGGCATTCGAGGCGGGCCCTTCTACCTCTTGGGTGTCCCCTCCTGCTGACCCCTGGTAGATCTTATATCTATCAGGGCGTGGAAGGATCCGGACACCATTGAGCCTATCCCAAAACGCCGGATCGCTTTCTTTCTCCTCCATCAGACCGCACCCACTGGAGTAAGGGTCCCCCAGTAGATGCCATGATGATGGCTGCAGCCACGAAGAGGGAATTGGCCCAGGAGAGTCCCTCCGTCCATCCTCCGGGCAAGGAGTCCCGTTCGATGGATCGAATTGGGAAGCGAGTGTTTAGTTCAGCGACCTTCTCCTTGAGAGCGCTGAACTACATGGCATGTCATTAGGATGCAGCGAGATCTGATTAAAGATGCTGCATCTCCCGGAGTCCATCTCGAGTGAGGATAAGCAGGTTTATTCCACCGAATGGCCACTCTCAGATCTGTATCCAATACATCTATGGCTGCTGTCTCATGCTACTGAGGGAGCGCTAGAGCCAGCGGAGCAGGCCTTGTCATGAGGCGACAGGCCTGGCTCCGCCATTGTGATTTTGCTGAGCCCTTTAAGGCGACCTTCGAATGCCCCTTTCGATGGTTCTGCCTTATTTGGCAAGACTGTTCGCGAGACACTTGTCCAGAGCGAAAAGGACGGAAGACGCTGTCTGCCGGAGTCCGCTTCTCAGCTCCCCAGAGGTCCTTCTCTAAGAACCAAAAGGGACAGAAGAAGATGTGGTTCCGAAGTCGCAGCAGTCCCAACCTGCTCAGGATAACCAGTCCTTCCGTGGCAGAGGAGGACGGGAGGTCGTCGTGCCAGAGGCAGGGGCTCCTGGCAATTTTGGGTCCAGAGAACCTTTCTCTGAGAGACCCGCAGCAGCCCTGAAGGGTTGCCCGGCTGTCCGTCTCTGGAGGCAGTCGGGCGGTTTCGATGCACCTGACTTCTTGGGAGTCCATAACAACAGACAGTTGGGTGCTTGACTCATATCCAGAGGATATTCAATACCCTAATCAAGATTCCCAAATCTCGCAGCCTCCCAGATGTTCCACCCGATCAAAGGGAGGCGGCAGCTCAATCGAGCAGCTGCTAGAAAAAGAGCCATCCAGCGTCCCCAGATCAAGCGGATTAGGGTTTTACTCCAGGTTCTTTTTGGTGCCAAAGAAGACGGGGGACTTAAGACCAATTTTAGACCTTTCCCTGTTGAACCTGTCAGTAACCAAGCAAAAGTTCGGATGGTCACCCTGCAATCTATACTCCCCCTATTGAGGGAGAACGACTGGATGTGTTCCATAGACCTCAAGGATGCGTACTACCACATTCGGATGGACAGACGGTCCAGGAGGTTTCTTCGCTTCCGGCTGGGAGCCAGTCACTATCAGTTCAGGGTCCTCCCTTTGGTCTCACCTCAGCCCCAGGGTGTTTACCAAGGTGTTAGCGGTGGTAGCGGCCCACCTGAGGCTCCAGGGATTACAGGTCTTTCCGTGCCTGGACGACTGGCTCCTGGCTTCATCAAGGCATCTTCTGTGCTCAGCCAGGGATTACTTCCTTCAACTAGCACCAAGGCTGGGCATAACGATCAACTGGGAGAAATCTTTCCTGAATCCAACTCAAATTATAGATTTCATAGGAGGAAGACTAGACACCAGATCAATGCGAGCCTTCCTCACCCCGGACCGTATCGTCAGCCTGAGGTGTCATGTGACAGCAATCCTTCAACCGTCACCAACTGCAGCTTCGGTCCTGAGGGCCCTAGGTTCTATGGCGGCAGCTATCCCGCTTCTACTTCATGCTCGCCACGCATGCGGTTCTTCAATGGACCCTTCAAGTTCAGTGGTCTCCTCTTTGTTCGTCTCTAACGCTCGATTGCGGTCAGCAGAGCATGCAGGGACTCCCTTCTGTGGTGGCTTCTTTCTCCGGGCCCTGGTGGGGAGACCCTTTTGCTGCATTTCCCGAGCCACAGTGACCACGGACGCTTCTTGCCTCGGGTGGGGGGCATTCTGGAAAGATTGTCCAAGGCACGTGGAATCCCACAGAGACATCATTGCATATAAATGTCCTGGAAATGAGGGCGGTGCTCCTAGCGTTGCAAGCACTTCACCACGTTCTTCCTACAGGGACTATTGCGATTCAGACAGACAACATGTCCGTAGTCTGGTATATCAACAAGCAGGAGGAACCAGGTCTTATCCCTTTGTCGAGAGGCCATGAGAGTTTGGGAATGGGCAATTTCCACCAAACGCTTTCTGATAGCGACGCACATTCCGGGAAAGTCCAACATCCTTGCGGACAAGCTCAGTCGCACCATCCTTTCTCCACACGAGTGGTCCCTAAACCTTCAAGTAGCGAAGAAGATTTTTGCCGTTTGGGGGCAACCCTGTTGCGATCTTTTGCTTCTCCCTCAAACGCCAAATCGACAATTTCTTCGCTCTACTTCCCCACCAGGGAGTTCGAGGATGCTCTGGTGCATGCTTGGCCTCCCGGTCTCCTTTATGCCTACCCTCCACTTCCTCTGATGCAGAGGTTTCTGCAGAAAGCCAACAGTTTGAGGAGCAGAATGATTCTCATTGCCCCATTCTGGCCTCGACAACCTTGGTTCCCCTTCGTATGGTCTCACAAAATCAATCCACCATGGATTCTGGATCCAATTTGGATCTCATCTCTCACCCTCTGGGAATGCCAGTTCCCAACCTGGACCCTGAAGTTGACAGCTTGGCTGCTCCAATTCCAACCTTAATTAGGACTCGGTATCTCTTCACCGGTCAAAGCAATTTTGGTGGCTGCCCATAAACCTTCTACCAGACAGGTTTATCGGAGTAAATGGAAGAGGTTCTCTATATGGGAAGGGCAGAGAATGGTGGATCCTTTTCAGCACCTATCTCTGCGGTGCTAGACTTTCTAACAGACCTCTTTCATCAAGGGCCAGTTCATCCACGATTAAAGTACAATTGGCGGCTATATCGCATTATCACATTGGACAGGACACAGCTCCCTTATGACAGCGAAATTATGCAAATCTTTTCTCAAGGGAGTTTTTTATTAAGGCCTCCAGTCAAGGAGGTTGTACCGCCTTGGGATTTGTCTTTAGTCCTGCAGGCCCTTACTGCTCCTCCCTTGAGCCTGCAGCTTCTGCTGATTTAAAATTCCTTTCCTGGAAGACTGTCTTTCTGGTAGCTATCACTTCAGCCAGAAGGGTGTCTGAGCTTCAGGCTCTTTGTGTCAAACCGCCTTACCTTTCTTTCTTCCCTGATAGGGTGTGCCTCAGGACCAATCCATCTTTTCTTCCAAAGGTCTCTTCTGAATCCAATATTAACCAGTCAATCAATTTGCCTGTTTTTTCCCAAATATTCAAACAAAGGGAATACAAATTGCATTCATTGGATGTTCATAGACAATTACGTTTTATATTAACAGGACAGCTGGCCACAGGAAATCAGATCAGCTGTTCGTTTCCTTTGCTAAATTTGCTCTGGGTAAAGCAGTGTCTAAAGTCACTCTGTCTAAATGGATTGCTAATTGCATATTGCAGGCATATGACACTTCAGGCAGACCTGCTCCTAAGAGGGTTACGGCTCATTCTACTAGGGCAGTTTCTCGTCAGCCGCTTAAGTCCCGTGTTTCGTTGGATGATATCTGCGGCAGCTACTTGGGCCTCGCCTCATACTTTTATTTCTCATTACAAGGTGGATGTTGTTTCTAGAGGAAGAGCATCCTTTGGCTCAGCGGTGCTCGAACATCCTTCCATGATGGCCAAGATTCAGGTAGCTAGGGACTCTGTCCCACAGGTTGCAGGCAATGAAGTCTTCCTACTTCAGATTTAGAAGTTATGTACTCACCATAACGTTCCATCTGAGTAGGTGACTTCATTCGGATGCAACCATCCCCCCCTCCATCCCCCTGACCTTTATAGAGCGAGTAATTATGCTTTTTTAGTATACTGTGGTCAGTATTTGAGGCAAACTCAATCTGAGGTCAGTCAGGGCGTGGCAAGGGGTTATGGGTAAGAGGGAGGAGCTAGGAGCTCGGAGCCTAAGCTTTTGAATTGCCGGCTCGGATCCGAGGTCGGATCCGATACCCACAGGTTGCATCCGAATGAAGTCACCTACTCAGATGGAACGTTATGGTGAGTACATAACTTCTAATTTCGATGGTGGGCACTGGCCTGTCACCACAACAAGGGACAGCCTTTCACTTTGCCCACAGCCAGGCAGACACTAACAGATGCATCGGATTATGCCTGGGGGGCACACATGGCAGGAAAATGTATTCAGGGCACGTGGCCCACGGACCAAATGCATCTTCACATCAATCAAAAAGAGATGCTAGCTGTACAGAATGCCCTGACAGCCTTCAAGGATCTACTACATCCTGGACAACTATTACTAAAGATTGACAATACTACAGTTATGTGGTACATAAACCAGCAAGGGGGCACACATTCCTACCCCCTCTGCAGGCAAGCCATGACTTTGTGGAACACAGCACTGACCTGTCAAGGACATCTGCAGGAACAATTCCTGCCAGGAAAGAAAAATACTCTGGCAGACTAAGCAGAAATCTCATGGACCCTCACTAGTGGAACCTAAATCCACAGGTCTTCAGCATGATAACAAGGAAATGGGATGCCCAGACATAGATCTCTTTGCCTTCCCTCAACTACCAACTGCAGAGATTCTGCACAAGGACTTATCACTCACAAGCATGGAAAGTGAATGTTCTATCTTTCAGCTGGAAAACCCTAACAGTTTGCCTTTCCATCACTGCCTCTCCTTCCCAAGGTGCTCCTAAAAGTTAGACAAGAGAAGCCAAAAATTATTTTGATTGCCCCAGACTGGCCACGCCAGCACTGCTACCCAATCCTAAAGAGCTTGTCTCAAGGCCCAGCCTGGACTTTACCTGCAATTCCTCATCTTCTGACTCAACAAAACAATCATCCTGCACAGCCAAATCAGAACCTTAAATCTAGCTGCATGGCGGATAATATAGCCACTCAGACCACACCTTTCTCTAAAGCTGTTATGGATGTCATTTTGGAAGCCAGGAGGCCCAGCACTAGGAAATCTTATGCAGAAAAATGGAAGAGATTCTGTGCTTGGAACCAGGCACAAGGACTTGAACCACTTGTTCCAAATATTCTTCAGATTTTACAATACCTGAGATGCTGGACAAAGGCCTATCCTTCTCAGTTAAGATCCATGCCTCTGCCATTTCAGCTCATTACAATAAGGAACCTCCTATTTTCTCTCTTCCACTGCTAAAACAGTACCTCAGAGGGGCAAAAAACATAAGACCCCCAAGGAGAGCACCGATACCTACATGGGACCTCAACTTTGTCTTAAAGCTCACACTACCTCCTTTTGAGCCAGCCAATACAGCTGACATAAAATTCTTATGGAAAACTGCTCTTCTCCTAGCAATAACTTCAGCAAGAAGAGTCTGAGTTACAGGCATTAATGGCAGTGGAACCTTTTATCATTTTTCATCCGGACAGGGTTTCTCTAAGGACAAACCCGACATTTATGCCAAGGGTAGTATCCAGTGTGGCTCTTAACCAAACCATTCATTTGCCAACATTTTATCCAAATCCCCAGAATAAAGGGGAGAGACTTCTGCACTCTTTAGACATACACAGGCAGCTACGCTTCTACTTGGACAAAACAAAAGCTTTCAGAAAAACTGAGCAACTGTTTGTAGCGTATGCTGCAGGATCACAAGGAAAGGCTATCTCAAAGCAGACTATTTCAAAATGGATAGGACACTATTAGTTTCTGCTATGCACAGCATGGCAAGTCAGTACCTAAGAATATTAGGCCACATTCTACCAGGGCAGCAGCCACTTCAGCAGCCTTTCTCATAGGAGTACCAACCAACGAAATTTTGGAGGCTGCAACTTGGAGTTCATTGCACACTTTTACCAAGCATTATCACTTACCTCTTTACTCTAAATCCAGAGCAGGCTTTGCCACTGCAGTTCTGCAGGGCCTCATAGCCACTCCTAATCCTATTTAGACCCAGCCGCCCTACCTCAGCTTTGGGATTCAACCCAAGTGTAATGACTGCAACAGTGAAACACGATGAACATAGTACAGTTGTGTACCTACCATAAATGCAGATGATATGTGGTCCTATCTCGCCTCCATTCTTTACTCACAGGTTGGCTCCGACTCAGCCAACTATTTCTCTAGCACGAAGTCTCTAATTGGCTGGGCTAACCCGGTATCCCAAGATGCACCTCGCCCTAGCCCCAGATCTTGTTTGCCGCTCGTAGAGTTAGGACGTGGTCTCGCTTGGCTGTGGCTAAGTACCCCTTTCAAATACTTGTATTTTAGTAGTCAGTTGTATTGCAAAGCTATTTTAATAGCTACTCTTCTTTTGTGACTAGTTCTTGTGAGTTTTTTGTGAGGACTGTGTGTTTGTGGTATCCCTCTGTTTCGTGGGCTAGGCCCATTTAAGTTAGAGGACCTAGTCCTCTCCAGTGTTGTCCCCTTGTATTTTTCGTACTGGTCTTTGAGTTGGTAGCTGTTTCCCCCCAAGAAACGTTTAACTTACGAGTTTACTTGGCGTTGGTGTGTTTTGGTTTTTCCTGCCTTCCTCTTGTGTTGTCTGTCAGCTGAGTGTTGTGTGGTTGTTATGTCTAAAGAGCAGAAAGAACATAAACCCTCTGGGTTTAAGAAGTGTACCAAATGTGGCTACAAAATGTCCATTACAGATGGGCATTCCATCTGAGTTTATTGTCTGGGTGCTATTCACCTACAAGAGTCCTGCAGTTTTTGCCACGTGTTTAACCCTAGGTTTCTGCAGGAATGAAAAAATAAACTGATTTTGAAGGGCCTGATTAAGCCTTCCTTTGAGGAGGCCTTATATTCTTCGTCTTCTAGCGCTAAATCTAAGCCTGCTAAGGCCAAGAAAAGATCTCTGGCTCCGTCTGCCTCTTCGGAGCCTTCGGAGAAGGTTTCAAAAGTAGATACTTCCTCCTCGGCTCCATTGCCATCGGGGCCGCAGGAGGTATCTGTTGTACTGGAGTCGACCACGGCTCCGATATTATTGGAGCCGGTCACCCAGTGTCAGGCATGAGTCTCCAGGTAGGAGATCCCAATCTCCTATTTCTTCCAAATCCGCTAGGCTGTCTGATTTGGATAGGGTGGTCCAGAGGCTCCTGCAGTATATGGTGTTAGCAAACTTTTTTCGGCTCCGACCCAGTCGGCTCCGGTGCCAGTCCCTATCCTGGTACCGACTATTCCTCCTCCGAGCATCCATGTGTCGGAGCGGGAGTGCCCCGCGCCGAGTGATGTCCTTGTGTCGGCTCCGATACCCCAGGTGAGTCTATCGCAGCCGGCGTCTGCTCCAACCATGTCGGTTCCGTCCTCTGGTTTCGGTACTCGGGTTTCCTCAGTCGGACCTGAGGGGGACACCTCGGGACTCCTGTCGGTTCAGAGTCTCCCTCTCGGTGCATCGGCTTGGGGAATCTCTACTCCGGTCGTGGTCTCGGAGATGGGTCGGTCCTCTGATTCGGGGGGACCTGCCTTCGTGGCCATGAGGAGCGCACTGGCTAGATCGTCAGTCACATCACCTGGATCAGTCACTCTGTCCCCATACACACCGGCTAGAGCCTCTGACGCCCCCCTATCCGTGGATGGTGGAGCCTGAAGGTCTGGGGATACCCCCTTGAGTGGTTCCCTACTTTGAGGGCCCCTCATTCTGTGCCTGAGGAGCCCCCAGAAAGAAGTTGTGCAAGAGGAAGCACATAGACTCCCAGGACGAGTCCCTCACCTCTGATACCGACCTCGAGGAGTTAGAGGGGTCTCCGAAGTCGTCCTCTGATGTCTTTCTCCAACATCCTGGTGATTTTGAGGCAGAGAGGCGACTGGCCTTCCAAGTCCCCCTCTGAGGAAGAGTCTGTATTCCTCAAGGCCTTCGGAGCTCAACCCTCCGCCTCCTGGGTGTCTCCATCCTTCGAACTCCTGGATTTAATTTGTCGAAGGGTGTGAGAACTCTGATTCCATGGAACCTGTGCCCAGACATCCAAATAAGTTCCTTTTTGCTCCCCCGGGGAAAGAGTTCCTGACCAAAGGGGTTTTGGTAGATGCCTTGTTGGTGGCGGCAACCACTCAGCAGGAAGGTGGTGGCAACCACTCAGCAGGAAGTTGCAGAGGCTTCTTCTTCCGTCCATCCTTCTAACAAGGAGTCAAGGAGTATGGACCGGTACATGAACCGTACCCTGTCTTCGGCGACCTTTACCTTGCAGTCTCTGAATTACCTTGGTCATTTCACTCTGCTCCAAAGAGATCTCCTTAAGGAGCTAGGAAATACTCTGACTGGTAACATGCCTGAGGCGGTAACTCAAACTGTTAACGCCCAGATGTCCTTCAAGGATGCATCTGCAGTCCTTACAAATGGGTTGTCCTGTCGTCAGGCAGCCCTTCGGTCGGCCGGATTCCAAAGTCTGGGTCTGGCCTCGGCTGGTGTCGCACTTCACCCGACGTCATAGCTGCAGTTATTCGGGTATAAAGGCATCAGCCGACGCCATTTTCCTCAGTCTTTCTTGCCGCGTGGCGCCCGAAGCAGAAGCTGTTCGCAAGTGCCGGTCGGTCAGAACCAGAGATTACTACTACCGAATACTTCTACTACTACCGAAGACTTCTAAAAAGCTAAGTACCCCGTTGGGGACTCTTTCTTGCCTCAGCCTATGTCAGAAAAAGTGAATAACTGTTTAACTTGTGGGAAACAAATACCTCATAAAGATTTCCACTCTTACTGCTTACCTTGATGTTCTTCATCTCACATTGCTGCAGTCCTTACACTTGGGTAGTCCGCTGTCCTCGGTCGGCCCGAATATCAAAGTATAAGGCTGACGTCGGTCAAGGCGCATTAGACTGACATCAGGACGTCAGGGTACAAATGCGCATGACCGACGTCATATCCTCAGTCTTTTTTGCCGCATGGTCCGATGCAGAAGCAGCGTTGCAAGTGCCGTTCGGCGTTCTGAAATTTTTCATCGGAGTTTCAGACCGGGTCAAAGTTGGCTAAGTACCCGTTGGGAATATTTTAGTTTTTCTTGCCTCAGTGGTTTACCGGATGTCAGAAAAAGTGAATAACTGTATTTCTTGTGGGAAACAGATACCGCATAGAGATTATCATTCTTTGTGTATTCCTTGTTTGGGGCCTGAGCACGGCGTTGTTGGGTGTCGCTTTTGTGCTAGGTTTAATAAGCGCACTATTAAGCGAAGGTTAGATTGTGCCAGGTTAGTCTTCGGAAGCGGTGCAATTATAACATGCCGTCGGATGCTCCGGCCCGCTTCTAAGAAGCGTAAAGACAAAGCAGCTAAGCCCAGACAAGAAGAGTCGTCCGTGCGGACGCCGGTTCTTGAGGTGTCGGTGGAACCGGGTTCCGCGGAGGTTTCTCTGGAGTCCCAGGGGAGACTTTGTTATTGCAGGATGTGGCCTCTCAGGAGGCAGGTCAGGCTGAAGGGGCTTCTCAGGTTACTGTACTCCCCTCCCTTCCTAGGGTGGTTAGGCCCTCTCCTTCTGTTTCCAAGGCTTCTCCCAGAGGCAGGCCAGGTTTAGCTTCTGTTGGTGTCACTCCTAGTTCATCAGGATCTGTGCCCAAGAAGCACATGCTTAAAATGGCAGAAGATTTAATTACTTTAATTAGAGGTTCTTTGCCCCCTCCTGATAAGAGGCCTAGGGTGGAACCAGAGTTGGGGAGTTTTGAGCAGGCTTCGGATGTTTCAGAGTCTTCGGCTGAAGACTTGCAGGAGTATTCTCCTTATTCTGATTCTGATGTGGATGATTCTACTCCTCCTGCTTCTCCTCCAGAGGATTTTTCTTTTTCAGAGACTCTTCATTCCATGAGGGAACATTAAGTGGGAAGGTCAGGACTTCTCTGATTCCAGGAAAAAGCTTAGGGAATTTTTGTTTTTACCCCAGCATAGGCCTTTGGCTATACCTCCTGTTCTGGATGTTGTGGAAGATGTATTTGCAGAGGCTGCTCTTAATCCTGATTCTTTGCCTCCTGCTCCTGTTAAACCGGATAGGTATTACAGGGTGCCTGAAGCTCATAAATATCTTTTTAAGAGTCCTAGGGCGGACCCTGAAACTGTTAGTCAAGGGCCTAAGGGTGTCAAGGCTTCTGTTGTAAAAAATCCGGTTCCTCCAGATAAAGAGGCCAGGGCTTTGGATAGATGGGGAAAGAAAGTCTATACTTCTTCCACCTTAGCTATGAGGGCTTTGAATTGCCAGTTTCACATGTTGAAATACCAAAACTATCTACTTTCTCAATTGAAGTCTAAGGTAGATTCTCTGGAGGAAGGTATTGAGTGTAAGGAATTACAGGATTTGGTACATGTTTCTGAAAAGGTGGGTAAGCATTCTTTGCAATGTGGTTTTGATGCTGTACAGGCCTCGTCTAGGGTGGCTGCCACTGGGTCAGTTCTTCGCAGGCACGCCTGGCTGAGAGATCAGAATTTATCTGACCATGTTAAGACAAGGATTTTAGATGCTCCTTTACAGTCTGATGTGTTTGGTTCACCTGTGGAGGCAGTCTTAAAGAAAATGGAAGACAAGGCTAAGTCTATGCAGACTGTTAAAGATTTTTTGCAGGTTCAGCCTCCGAAGTTTAGTAGGAATTGGCCTACCAAGGGGTGGACGTATCCTTCTTATGATTCCCAGTCTAGGGGTAGATCTAGACGGGGTAGGGGCAGAGCTCAGGGCTCTTTCAGGCCTAGAACAGGGAGTTCACCTGCACAGTCTTCGGGTGAGGGCAGGGATCAGTCCTTTCGTAAACAGGGCCAATGACCTACCTTTTCAGCTGCCAGAGCCTTCTCGTCTGGCAGCACCTTTGGGAGGAAGGTTGGCACTTTTCAAGGAAAATTGGAGTTTAATTACTCAAGACAGATGGGTATTGGATATCATACACAAAGGTTACAGGTTTTATTTCCATACCTTGCCTCCTTTCAAAGGCATGCCAGACGTTCCTCCTCAACAAAGAATAGAGGCTCACAAACAAATTTCTCTGCTACTTCAAATAGGGGCCATACAGCCGGTCCCTCTGCCAGAAGTGGGCCTAGGATTTTATTCTCGCCTGTTCCTAGTACCAAAGAAGGGGAACACGTGGAGACCAATTTTGGATTTATCTATCCTCAACACTTATCTGGACATTCCCAAGTTCAAAATGTTGACGTTACAACAGCTTTTACCTCTGCTGGGCAAAGATCACTGGATGGTGACTCTGGATCTCAAGGAGGCTTACCTTCATGTTCCTATCAGACTAAGTTGCAGGAAGTATCTGCGTTTGGCTGGAACTTCTCATTATCAGTTCTCTGCATTGCCCTTTGGCTTATCTACTGCCCAGAGTGTTCAAAGTTCTGGCTCCAGTGATAGCTTTCTTAAGGCTAAAAGGAATACAGATTTATCCTTATTTGGACGATTGCCTGATTCTGGCTCAAGAAAGGGACGAACTTCTTCATCATCTGCAATATGTGATAGCAGTGCTAAGATGCCTGGGGTACTCTGTGAACGAAATAAAGTCCAGTCTAGTACCCTCTCAGGACATGTGCTTTCTGGGTGTAAGACTGAATACAGCATCCCAGATGGCCTTTTGACCCCGGACAAACAAAAGAATCTTTCCCTTTACTTCCATCAATTGTCTCATCAGTCCAGGCTGACTGCAAAGACAGTCCTACAAGCCTTGGGGTTCATGGCATCTTGTATTCTGGTGCTTCCCAATGCCAAACTGCATATGAGGAAGCTACAATGGTATCTCAAAAATGTATGGACACAGCACTGCCAGGATATGGACACTGTCATTCAGATAATACCTTGCATTCAAAAGGAATTTTTGTGGTGGGCTCAGGAATGTCACTTAAACAAGGGACTCTCTGTGACCCGGCCAGAGGCGAGTCAGATTCTAACGACAGATGCCTCAGACAAAGCTTGGGGAGCTCATCTAAATGGAAAGTGGATACAAGACCGTGGCCTGCCAGACTACAACATCTACATATCAACTTGAAGGAGATGTTAGCAGTCCAATTTGCATTAATAGCTTTCAAGGATTTACTTCTTCCAGGGCAGGTGTTGATTCTAACAGACAACACAACTGTCATGTGGTACATCAACAAGCAAGGGGAACACATTCTTATCCTCTATGCAGGCAAGCAATGATTTTGTGGGAGACTGCTCTCAGTTTACAGCTACATCTTCAGGCAAGGTTTCTGCGGGAGCACAGAACTCCTTAGCAGATCGTTGAGCAGGTGAATTATGGATCCCCACGAGTGGAAATTGGATCCTCATGTATTTCAGAAATTGACAGTGTCATGGGGAACTCCAGACATAGATCTGTTCGCTTCTCCACTAAACTACCAGCTGCCAAAGTTTTGCACAAAAAGGTTTCATCCCACAGCCTGGAAAGTGGATGCTCTTTCTTTCAATTGGAACAATCTTCATGTGTATGCCTTTCCACCTCTGCCTCTCCTCCCAAAGGTACTCCTAAAGGTCAGACAGGACAAGCCAAGGATGATTTTAATAGCTCCAGATTGGCCTCGACAGCATTGGTACCCTTTACTGAGAAGTCTGGTGCAGGGAGCCTCCATGGCCTTTGCCTTCGATTCCACACCTGCTGTCTCAGGAGAACAGTCATTTACTCAATGTCAAACTTTACTCTCTTCACCTAACAGCCTGGCATATTCTGTTTTGAACCCTGGAGGGTCTCGACTTCCACAGCAAGTTTTGAATGTTATTTTGGAAGCCAGAAGGCCTAGTACAAGGAAAGTGTACGCAGATAAATGGAAGAGATTTTTATTTTGGAGTGCAACAAAGGAATTTGATGTTTCTGAGCCTAATTTAAGTGTGGCTCTACAATATCTTACTGAGTTACTGGACAAGGGTTTGTCCTTCTCTTCTATTAAGGTTCATGCTGCAGCAATTTCGGCTCACTATGACTGTGACCCACCATTGTTTTCTCATCCTTTGTTCAAGCAATTTCTTAGAGGAGCAAAGAATATAAGACCCCCACGTAGAGCTCCTACTCCTGCTTGGGATCTCAATTTTGTGTTGGAGAAACTTACTCTACAACCTTTTGAGCCTGCAGCTACTGCTGAGTTGAAATATTTATCATGGAAGACTGCTTTTTTGTTGGCCATTACCTCTGCAAGAAGGGTTTCTGAATTACAGGCCCTTATGTCAGTTGAGCCTTTCTTGATTTTCCATAAGGATAGGGTATCTTTG
Organism: Protopterus annectens; assembly: GCF_019279795.1. Lineage (NCBI taxonomy): Eukaryota > Metazoa > Chordata > Ceratodontiformes > Protopteridae > Protopterus > Protopterus annectens. The sequence continues at coordinate 534,383,106 of NC_056726.1, forward strand.
CGTACTAATCCTTCCTTTATGCCTAAAGTGGTTTCTAGTGTGGCTTTAAACCAAACTATTCATCTGCCTACTTTTTATGCAAACCCTCAAAATAAAGGAGAAAAGATTTTGCACACTTTAGATGTACACAGGCAGTTGCGATATTATTTGAGCAGAACTAAAGGGTTCAGGCAGTCTCAGCAGTTATTTGTTTCTTTTGCTTTGAGTTCTCAGGGCAAGCCTGTGTCAAAGCAAACTATTTCTAAGTGGATTGGGTTTTGCATTGCTTTCTGTTATTCCCATCATGGTAAGGAGATTCCAGCTGGGATTAGGCCTCATTCCACTAGGGCTACTGCCACTTGACAGCTTTTTAAGGGGTGGCAACTAAGGATATTTTGGAGGCAGCTACTTGGAGTTCAGTGCATACTTTCTCTAAGCATTATCACCTTCCACTTTACTCTAAATCTAGGGCTGGTTTTGCCACTGCTATTTTACAGGGCATTTTGGCAGCTCCTGCTGCTTTATAGTTTTGCCATCCTCCCTTACCTCTGCTTTGGGATTCTACCCAAGTGTAAGGACTGCAGCAATGTGAGATGAAGAACATAGTACAGTTTTGTACCTACCATAAATGTAGATGTTCGAAGATCCACATTGCCGCAGTCCAATTTACCCTCCCTCCTTCCCCTCTGTAGTTAGAGGCGGTTGTGTGGGTTGGGTTGTAAATATTGTATTTATTGTATATATTGTACATATTAGTGCAAGGGTGGTTGGTTGGTTGTTTGCTGTCTTTTGGTTTTGACCTTTCTTTTGGGGTCTTCTGACATCTGGGGCAAGAAAAGACTGAGGATATGACGTCGGTCATGCGCATTTGTACCCCGACGTCCTGATGTCAGTCTAATGCGCCTTGACCGACGTCAGCCTTATACTTTGATATTCGGGCCGACCGAGGACAGCGGACTACCCAAGTGTAAGGACTGCAGCAATGTGGATCTTCGAACATCTACATTTATGGTAGGTACAAAACTGTACTTTTAGGCCCAGACCACGAAGTAGCAGCTTGTCTAGCCTGTGCTTCTTTTAACCGACGGACGCTTAGACGTTGGTCGGAATTTGCTGAGGAGTTTTTCGGCTCCGATTTTGCTTACATTATGCCGTCGGATCCTCCGACTATGCAAATATCTAAAAAGCGCAAGGAAAAGGACCGACACTCGCGGTCTGCGGTTTCAGACGAAACCGCGGTTAGGCCAACCGCGAGTGTCTCTGTTTCGGCTGAAACCGAGCAAGCGGTTCTTCCTTCAGCCGAAAACTTGCCTCCTACCGAGGCCTCTTCCAACCTGGTGGAATCTGCTTCTGAAATCCCTCCTGCTCTTGCAGTTTCTCAGGAATTATCTGACACTATCCCCTTGGATATCTCTACCCCTGCACGTGGAGCTGCTAGGCCACCTGCATCCATGTCCATTAAGGCCTTTGCCAGGGCTAAAGCAGCTAAAACTACTAAATCTGTGCCTGTTCAGACCCCCTCTCACAGGCCTAGCTCTAGTTCACAAATGCTTAGTCTAGCAGAGGATCTCATTTCTTTAGTCTGGGGATCCCAATCTCACCCAGGCAGGGCCTCTCACCCACCTCCAGAGAAGAGGCCTAGAGCAGAGCCCCCTGAGCCAGTTTCTACAGATGATTCCTCTGATTCAGATAATACAAACCCTCCAGAGGCTTCTTTCTCCCCTTATGAAGACTCTGATGCTGAAGAAGTCCATTCCTTCTGCCTCTCCGCCTGAGGAATTTTCCTTTGGGGAAACCTTGCATGCTATGAGGGAACAATTTCAGTGGCAGGGCCAGGATTTTTCAGACTCTAGAAAAAGGCTTAGAACTTTTCTGCATTTACCACAACATAGGCCTTTAGCCATACCTCCAGTTCTCTCTGTTGTAGATGATGCATTTAATGATGCTTGTACGGCTCCTGATTCACTACCCTCCGGCCCCTTCTAAGCCCGATAGGTACTACAGGGTCCCGGACACGCATTACCATTTGTATAAGGCTCCTTTTGCAGATCCCGAGACTATCTCCCAGGGTCCTAAGGCTGTAGCAGCTACCTCTGCCAAAAACCCCCTCCCCTCTGAAAGGGAAGCCAGGTCCTTAGAGAGATGGGGTAAAAAAGTTTACACTTCTGCTACTCTTTCAGCTAGGGCATTGAACTGTCAATTCCACATGATCCAGTATCAAGAATTTATGCTAGACCAGTTAACCAAAAAGCTGTCCTCTGATGAACCATTAGACAAAAAATCTGTTCAGGAAATGGTACATAACATTCAGCAAGTCAGTAACCATTCCTTAAAATGCGGCTATGATGCACTGGAGGCTTCCTTTAGATTAGCCATGACTGGCACAGTTATCAGAAGGCATGCATGGTTAAAAGAGCAGGCCTTACCAGACCATGTTAAATCAAAACTACTAGATGCTCCCATGGACAAGATCAATTTGTTTGGCTCTCCTGCACAACAGGTGCTGAAGAAGATGGAAGAGAAGGCAAAATCTGTCCAAACAGTGAAAGATTTCTTACAGGTCCAACCTCCAAGGTTTAGCAGGAATTGGCCCTCCAAGAATTGGTCCTTTCCAGACTCCTCCAGAGCTCAGAGAGGCAGGAATAGGCGTTCAAGAGGCAGAAGTCAATCCAGGGGTGCCTACAGGGGCGCCAGTGGCAGGGTAACAACCAGCGAGGTGCAGCCACAGACACAGCCACCACCACTACTACAGGACAATCACAGTGACTTGGCTCTAGCACCGCCTACCAGGGAACAACTAGAAGCACCCTTGGGCGGAAGCTAGCTTTATTTTCAGTAAACTGGCATTACATCACAAGAGACAAGTGGATTTTGCAGACAATAGACCAAGGTTACAGGTTTCACTTCCATACTCTACCAGGGAAGAGAGGAATGCCAAACCTACCTCCAAATCAAAAGGCAGAAGCTCTAAAACAAATAACTCAATTATTAAGGATGAGAGCTGTGGAAAAGGTACCATCTATGGAGCAAGGACAGGATTTTACTCCAGACTCTTCCTGGTACCAAGAAAAGAAAGCAAATGGAGACCTATTCTCGACCTGTCCGCTTTAAACACATTCCTCATTGTTCCAAAATTCAAAATGCTGACCCTACAGCAGCTTCTTTCCATGCTGGGCAAGGAGTCTTGGCTGGTAACTCTAGATCTCAAGGAGGCATACCTGCACGTCCCCATACGACCAAATTGCAGAAGATACCTCAGATTTCTTGCAGGATCAGAGCATTATCAATTCTCAGCATTGCCCTTTGGCTTATCTACTGCGCCCAGAGTGTTCACGAAATGCCTGGCATCAGTAATTGCTCATTGCAGGCTTCAGGGAATCCAAATCTACCCTTACCTGGACGACTGCCTGATACAAGCGGACAACAAAAGCAAGTTAGCAGAAGACTTGAAAAGGGTCATTTACCTACTACAAGCCCTGGGATACACAGTCAATATAAAAAAGTCAAGGCTGATACCATCCCAAAGGATAACCTTCTTGGGTGCAGAGCTGGACACATCGAAACAAATGGCATCCTAACAGTAGAAAAACAGGAGCAACTCCCTCTCTACTTCTTGGCATTAACAAAGCAGAACCATCTAACAGCAAGAAAAGTCCTGCAAGCCTTGGGTTTCATGGCATCCTGCATAATATTGGTTCCACATGCCAGACTGCATATGAGAAAGTTACAGTGGTACCTAAGGAATTTATGGTCTCAGCACAAGCACAGCCTAGAAACCCAAATTCCAATAATTCCATGCCTGAAGCAAGAATTCCAATGGTGGGCTCAGGCCTGTCAATCAAACAAAGTATTGCCCTTCCACAACACTCAACCAAGCCAAACCATCACAACGGACGCCTCAGACCTCGGTTGGGGGGCCCACATGCTGGACAAGTGCATACAAGGTTTATGGACTCAAGACCAGCTGCACCTACACATAAATCAAAAGGAAATGCTGGCAGTAAAACTGGCAATTCAGACATTCATACCATTTCTTCGACAAGGTCAACTGTTGATAAGGACAGACAACACCACAGTTATGTGGTACATCAACAAACAGGGAGGCACACATTCGTACCCTCTATGCCGGATGGCAATAGACCTCTGGAATGTGGCCCTGAGTTACAACATTCAGTTACAAGCAATTTTTGTACCAGGAAAAGAAAACATTCTAGCAGACATATTAAGCAGGACTACCACGGATGCCCACGAATGGATGCTGCATCCGGACATCTTCAAAACCATTACAAGAAAATGGGGACTCCCACAAATAGACTTACTTGCATCCCCACGCAATCACCAACTAAAGAAATTCTGTACAAGGACGTACCACCCACTTGCTTGGAAGGTGGACTCCCTATCTTTCATTTGGAAAAACCTGGCAGCATATGCATTCCCACCACTTCCTTTGATGCACAAGGTGCTATTGAAGATCAAAGAGGACCGTCCAAGGATCATTCTGATAGCTCCAGACTGGCCAAGACAACATTGGTACCCATTACTGAGGAGCATGTCTCGGGAATAAATATGGCCCCTACCCCTTGTTCCCTTGCTGTTAACACAGAACAACTACAACACCCTGCATCCAAACCTGAAAACACTGCAGCTGACTGCCTGGAACATTGCATAAGAACAAATAACCCAAATTTATCCCAAAGGGTTAAAGACATTATCTTGGAGTCTCGCAGACCCTCAACAAGGAAAAATTATTCAGCAAAATGGAAAAGATATTCCATTTGGAGTAATGCAAAAGGAGAAAATGTATCACTGGTAAACATAGCCAACATCCTGGAATACTTGGCAGAGCTCTTCCACAAAGGCCTGTCCTATTCTTCCATTAAGATTCATGCATCAGCTATTTCAGCAGAATACGACTTGGATCCTCCAGTCTTCTCACATCCTCTGCTCAGGCAGTTTCTGAGAGGAATTAAAAATGTAAAACCACCTAGGAAGCCACCATTGCCAGCATGGGACTTGAACTTTGTGCTAGAAAAATTGACACTCCCTCCTTTTGAACCAGCAGCAACAGCAGAATTACAATACTTATGGAAAACTGCTTTCCTGCTGGCAATCACTTCAGCAAGAAGGGTATCTGAGCTACAGGCATTAATGGCAGTACAGCCCTTCCTGATCTTCCATCAAGATAGTGTCCATGAGAACAAATCCTACTTTTATGCCTAAGGTGGTCTCCAGAGTATCTTTGAATCAGGCTATCCACCTACCTACATTCTTCCCCAACCCACAGAACAGGGGAGAAAGACTGTTGCATACCTTGGATGTGCATAGACAATTACGCTACTACCTGGACAGGACCAAGGGCAATAGAAAAACTGACCAGCTACTGGTAGCGTATGCAACAGGAATGGAAAGAAAAGCAATTTCAAAACAGACTATCTCTAAGTGGATAGGAAATTGCATTAGATTTTGTTACTCCTACCATGGGAAGAAAACTCCAGAAAACATCAGGCCTCACTCTACAAGGGCTACAGCCACTACCACAGCTTTTCTCAGGTGGCTACCAAAGACATTTTAGAGGCTGCTACTTGGAGCTCCGTGCATACATTTGCCAAGCATTATAATTTACCTTTATACTCTAGATCCCGAGCAGGTTTTGCCACTGCTGTTTTGCAAGGGATCTTAACTACACCATAATTACCTTCCTCCTCCCCCAGTTTGGCTATGGTATTCTACCCATTTGTAAGGACTGCAGATGCATCCTTGAAGGACATAGTGCAGTTTTGTACCTACCATAAATGTAGATGTCCGATAGGAATGCATCTGCAGTCAGGATTACCCACCCTCCTTCCCCTCTGTGGTACTCCTAGGGTATTTGCCCATCTTGTAGCTAGCTGGGGGGGGATCTATTATGGTGTATTTGTTTGTATATATGTACATACATGCTTATTTTTTGTTTGCTCTCTACTATTTGGAATCATTTGCATTTATCCAAATTTAGCCTTCCTAGAGGGCACCTGGCATCCGGGGCAAGAAACACTGAGGAAAATGGCGTCGGCTGATGCCTCTATACCCGAATAACTGCAGCTATGACGTCGGGTGAAGTGCGACACCAGCCGAGGCCAGACCCAGACTTTGGAATCCGGCCGACCGAAGGGCTGCCTGACGACAGGACAACCCATTTGTAAGGACTGCAGATGCATTCCTATCGGACATCTACATTTATGGTAGGTACAAAACTGTACTTAGTCTACCCTTGGGTCCATTGTCAACTCGTCCATGAGGCTCATATCTTATGCATCCGAAGGGGCAAGTAGGGCAGCTAGCTCAGGTGTGGCTCTCAGAAGGCAAGCCTGAATGTGCCTGTGTCATTTCACAGAGGCCTTTAAGTCTTCCTTCACTGACACCCCCTTTGATGGGTCCTCTCTTTTTGGGACCAAAGTGAAAGACACCCTCACCAGATGCGAACAGGAGGGAAAGACTATTGGCCATAGGGGCCCGTTTTTCTCTCCCTTCTAGGCCTTACCCCAAGGCTCAGAGTGGGGGGAAAATGTGGTTCAAGAAGTCTGAGCCCTTTCCCTACAGCTCAAGGTGAGTCCCCCTCCAGGGGCAGAGGAGGGGGAAATAATTCTGGAAGATACTATCCTAGAGGCAGAGGAGGCCCCCGCAACTCGGGTGACCGTGATTCCTTTCGGGGATCTTCCTTCCAGCGCTCCTAAGGCGTTGCCTGACTGTGCTGTTCCGGAGCCAGTCGGGGGGCCAAATTTCATTGCATCTGGAAGCCTGGGAAAGCATCACCCAGGATCGTTGGGTGCTTCGGATAGTTATCGGAGGGTACGCTATTCCCTTTGTATCAACACCCCCTCCAGTCAGAAGAATCCCGGATGTCCCACCCAGTCAATGGGATCAAGCAGCACTAGAAGTTACAAAGCTGCTAGAAAAAGGAGTCATCCAACCAGTCTCCCGCAGACCATATCGGATCAGGAACTTACTCAAGACTCCTTTTGGTACCGAAAAGAACAGGGGACCCGAGACCCATTCTGGATCTCAGTCGACTGAATCACTACGTTCTGAAGTCCAAGTTCCGAATGGTCATGCTTCAGTCCATTTTTCCATTGCTGGAAAAAAGGAGTATGGATGTGCTCCATCGATCTTAAGGATGCCTACTACCACATCAAGATGGACAAGGCATCCAGGAGTCACTTACGCTTCCGGCTGGGAGCCAGTCACTTCCAGTTTCGTGCTCTGCCCTTTGGTCTCACCACAGCCCCCAGGGTGTTCACCAAGTGTTTGGCAGTGGTGACAGCTCACTTGAGATGTCAGGGACTCCAGGTGTTTCCTCATCTGGACGACTGGCTTCTCACCGCCCCCACCAGGCATCTGCTCGTTCAGGCCAGGGAGACTACCATAGCACTGTTAACAATTAGGAATTACTTTAAAGTGGGAAGTCTGCCTTGCTGCCCTCACAGCGTGTTGTCTTTATAGGCGCAGAGATACTCTATTCAGATGCGAGCCTTTCTTCCACAAGAGAGAATAAGAGTGCTGCAGTCTCAGATCCACGCACTTTTGCCCCTCAAAAGAGTTCAAGCCAGGTTAGTTCTCCAACTGTTGGGCTCCATGGCCACCACCATCATGCTGGTGCCTCTGGCCAGGTTACATATGCGGATTCTGCAATGGCTCCTTTCCGCCCAGTGGTCATTTCAGAAACTTCCTCTTGCCCACCTGATACTTCTCACGGAACGGTGCAAACAGGACCTCTGCTGGTGGCTACGTTCCGCCAATTTGGACAGAGGAAGGAGCTTGATTCCTATGTCTCCAGTGGCCACGGTGACCACGGATGCCTCCCAGATGGGGTGGGGGGGCATTATCTTGGCAGGACGGTCCAAGGCACGTGGCAAGATCACGAGGTACATCTGCACATCAATGTTCTGGAAATGAGAGCGGTGTTTCTAGCGTTGCGAGTACTCCAAGACACTCTACCTCTGGGAACGATTGCGATTCACTCTGACAACATGTCCGTAGTGTGGTACCTGAACAAGCAAGGAACCAAGTCTTATCCCCTCTGCAGAGAGGCCATGCGAGTGTGGCATTGGGCAGTATCTTCCCAACTGTTCTTAGTGGCAACGCACATTCCGGGAAAGTCCAATGTGATAGCAGACAGGCTGAGCAGAGCTGTTCTGATGCCTTACGAGTGGTCCCTGAACAACCGAGTGGTGGTTCAAATTTTTAACAGGTGGGGTCAGCCTTGCTGTGATCTTTGTCAGTCCCCTCAGTGCCAAATGCAGCAAGTACTTCACACTGATCCCCCCCACAGGAGGAGTCACCCAGGGACGCTCTAGCCCACGATTGGCCTCCCGGTCTGGTCTATGCTTTCCCTCTGTTTCCTCTGTTACCAAGAGTGATTCAGAAAGCTATATACTTGGGAAGCAGGATGATCCTTATTGCTCCACACTGGCCTCGACAAGTATGGTTCCCTTTCCTTCAGAAGTATGCAGTAGACGGTCCTTGGACTCTGGACCCAGTGCCAGACCTCCTGACTCGCATGTCAGGCCAGCTCCATCCATCACTGCGAACCCACAGGCTGTGACAGCTTGGTTACTCCACTTCCGTCGCTAGACAGCATTCCTTTTCACCGGAGGTGGTACACATCTTGTCTTCATCTCATAAGTCTTCTACCGGGAAAATTTACTCCAGCAAATGGAAGGGATTCTCCATTTGGGCTCAGGCCCAAGATTTGGACCCCTTCACTGCCCCAATTCCATCGGTTTTAGATTTTTTAGCCATGCTTTTCCGTCAGGGCTCTGCGCCCGCTGCCATTAAAGTGCAATTGGCTGCAATCTCCAACTTCCATACATCTTACGAACCCTCTCTTATGGGCCATAAACTCTGCAAGGCCTTCTTGAAAGGCACTTGGCTGCTTCGCCCTCCTGTGTCAGAGCCTGTCATGCCATGGGACCTAAACCTTGTGCTACAAGCCATCACTTCACCACCCTTTGAACCAGCTGCCACCTGTGAACTGAAATATCGGCCAGAAGAGTATCAGAACTTCAAGCTCGGTCCATTAAACCTCCATATTTGACCTTTCATAAGGACAGAGTTTCATTGAGACTTAACCCATCTTTCCTTCCAAAGGTGTCATCCACTGTTAATCTCCATCGATCTATCGAGTTACCAGTGTTCTTTCCAAATTTTTCCAATAAAGCAGAGTTCAGGTTCCATCAGTTGGATGTGCACAGGCAATTGAGGTTCTATTTACAAGGGACTAAACCGGTTAGGAAGTCTGATCAGCTGTTTGTGTCCTTTTCAGAGAACAGAGCAGGTTGTCCTTTTTCCAAGTGCACAATTTCTAAATGGATTAAAGATAGTATTTCCTTCATCTACTCAGCAGCAGGCAGAAGTTTACCTTTTCCCGTCAGAGCTCACTCTACCAGGGCAATGTCCACATCGATAGCTTTCCATGCCAGGCTATCACTGGATGATTTGTGCTGCGGCCACCTAGGCCTCTCCTTACACCTTTATTACTCATTACAAGCTGGACGTGGCTTCTAGGGGCCGGGCTTCCTTTGGTTCCACGGTTCTCAGGAGTATCTTTGTATGAGCCTCCCAGGATAGAGGTGCTGGGGACGCTGTCCCATGAGTAAAGAATGGAGGCGCGAGATAGGACCACATAACATCAGTTAGTTATGTACTCACCATAACCATCAATGTATGTGGTCCATCTCGCCTACATTCTTACGTACCCTCCCACCTGCCCCTTTCCTAGAGGATTTGGAGGAACATTGGCTCTGTGAACCCTTCAAGGTCAGTTGCCTTTTCTTTCTTGGCTGGAATTCCTTCCAGTGTTGGTTATGTATGGATTATGACTGGTATGGTTGCAAACAAGATCTGGGGCTAGGGCGAGGTGCATCTTGGGATACCGGGTTAGCCCAGACAATTAGAGACTTCATGCTAGAGAAATAGTTGACCGAGTTGGAGCCGATTCTCAGCTGAACCCGTGAGTAAAGAATGTAGGCGAGATGGACCACATCCATCCATCATTATGGTGGGTACATAACTAACTGTTCGAATGTATTCACTGTTGCAGTCCAGGTTACCCACCCTCCATCCCCCCTTTCTTTGCTGGGACTTATCTACACTTCTGTGTCCTATACAACCTATGTGATGTATTTGCTTGTAGATGAAGGTATTGTTTTTATTTTACTGTATGTTTTTATAAGCAATATGTACTGCCTACCTCCTTGGGGGCACCTGACATCTGGGGCAAGAAAAACTGAAGAAAATGGTGTCTGCTGCATCTTGTATACCCCTGGCGCACTGACGTCTGGGAAGAGGCAACAGCAACTGATGCCGGACCAGTACTTTGGAATTCAAGCCGACTGAGGGTAGCCTGCCAGCAGGATAACCCAAGTGTAATGACTGCAACAGTGAATACACTCTAACATCTACATTTATGGTAGGTACACAACTGTACTTTCTGCTGGGCCTCATAGCCGCTCCTAATGCTGTTTAGCTCCAGCCCCCCAACCATAGCTTTGGGACTCTACCCAAATGTAATGACTGCACCAGTGAAACACGAAGAACATAGTACAGTTGTGTACACTTACCATAAATGTAGATGTTTGAGTGTATTTACTGTTGCAGTCCAGGTTACCACCTGCCTTCCCCCCTTTTTTTCTTTTGGATCCTATCTTTCCTTCTCTGATTGATACTACCTATGTGGAGTATTTGCTTGTAGATGAAGGTAAAATTTATATTGGTGTATTTCTGAATATATATATATATATATATATATATATATATATATATATTTTATATAGATATATATATTTTATATAGATATATATATATAGATATATATATATATATATATATATATATATATATTTTATGTAGATATATATATATATATATATATATATATATATATATATATATATATATATATATTTTATATATATATATATATATTTTATATATAAATATATATATATATATATATATATATATATATATATATATATATTTATATATATATATATATATATATATATATATATATATATATATATATATATATATATATATATATATATATATATATATATATATATATATTTATATATATATATATATATATAAATATATATATATATATATATATTTATATATATATATATATATATATTTATATATATATATATATATATATATATATATATATATATATTTATATATATATATATATATATATATATATATATATATATATAAATATATATATATATATGTTTATATATATATATATATATATATATATATATATATATATATATATATATATATATATATATATTTTATATATATATATATATATATATATATATATATATATATATATATATATTTTATATATATATATATATATTTTATATATATATATATATATTTATATATATATATATATATATATATATATATATATATATATATATATATAAAGTTTAGCTACCCTTTTTAGGGGCACCTGACATCTGAGGCAAGAAAAACTGAAGAAAATGGCGTCTGCTGCTTCTTTTATACCCCTGAAGTCAGGGGAAGGGGTGACAGCAGCCGATGCAGGACCCAAGACTTTGGAATTCAGGCCGACTGAGGGCAACCTGCCAGCAGGATTACCCAAATGTAATGACTGCAACAGTGAATACACTCTAACATCTACATTTATGGTAAGTGTACGCAACCGTACTTTGTCTTGCCTTAGGGGCTGTTGTTGGGTGGCACACTGGTGGTGTGAGCTGTGTCACTTTGGTTGTGACTGGTGTTTGCGTTTCAGCTTCGGAGGTCCTTGTTGCTTGGGCAGGTTAATGTTAAGGACCTCTGCATATATGGTTTAGTGTTGATGGTGTGGGTTTTGAAGGGCTATCTGTTACTTGAGGTGTAGTGCAGGTGTTAACCTCCTCTTAACTGTCTAGCACAATCTTGGCTGGAGAGAGAGCTTTGCTTCCAGTTTGGCTATGTAAGTGCACCTCACACAGGTTGTAGTGTTGGGTGGTAGGAGGAGAGGTTTGTCTGCATACAGCAGGCAGTTGCTGCATTGCCCCAGTATGCCCAGATTCACCAGGTGGACGGGAGAAATTACCGGAAGCTGATCCTTGGACATGCCTTTTTACATGCTTTTTTTGTAAAGTACAAGAGCTGTTTTCCCTTACCTTTGCAAGGTACTTTGCAATTATAGGCTGTTTAGTGCCTATGATTAATTTTTCCTTACTAAGGCGAGTTGAGTACTTGTATCAGTTTATGGCTTCCTGGTACTTTCCAGCAGGTTCTAGAGCAAGTGCTAGTCACAGGTGTCCAGATTTTAGTGCTACTACTGAGAAACCAGCTAGTTCTAAGGGAAAATTTGAAGAGCAGACTTTCTGGCACCTGGAATAGTTTAACAGACCCGCTGTGCTGCACGATGTGAAAAATGTGCAAACACACGTGATGATGTCCTTCATGGATGCATCTGCAGTCATAACAACTGGGTTGTCCTGTCGTCAGGCAGCCCTTCAGTCGGCCGGATTCCAAAGTCCGGGTCCGGCTTCGGCTGATGTCGCACTTCACCCGACGTCATCTCTGTTGGTCTTCGGGTATAAAAGCATCAGCCGACGCCATTTTCTTCAGTCTTTCTTGCCGCGTGGTGCCCGAAGCAGAAGCTGTTCGCAAGTGCCGGTCGGTCGGATCCAGAGATTACTTCTACCGAATACTACGAAGACTTCTAAAGCTAAGTACCCGTTGGGGACTCTTTCTTGCCTCAGCCGATGTCAGAAAAAGTTAATAATTGTTTAACCTGTGGGAAACAAATACCTCATAAAGATTTCCACTCTTACTGCCTGCCTTGCTTAGGCCCAGCCCACGGCGTAGCAGCCTGTTCGTCCTGTGCTTCTTTCAACCGACGAACGCTTAGGCGTCGGTCGGAGTTTGCAGAACAGTTTTTCGGTTCTGATTTTGCGTACATTATGCCGTCAGATCCTCCGACTCGCATTCTGCCAAAAACGCAAAGAAAAAGACCGACACTCGCGGTCCGCGGTTTCGGCCGAAACCATGGTTAAGCAAACCGCGAGTGTCTCTGTTTCGGCCGAAACCGAGAAAACTGATCAAAATACAGCTGAATCTACCTCTACAACTGAGGTCCCTGCTAACACTCTTGAATCGGCCTCAGAAATTTTACCCACTACGGTGCTTACCACTGACTTATCAGACACCATTCCCTTGGATGTCTCTACCCCAGCACGTGGTGCTGCTAGGCCTCCAGCAGCCATGTCCATTAAGGCCTTCGCCAGGGCTAAAGCAGCCAAGACTACTAAAACAGTGCCTGTTAAACTCCCCTCAACCAGGCCCTCTTCCAGTTCTCAAATGCTTACTTTGGCAGAAGATTTAATTTCATTAATTAGAGGATCTCAATCTCACCCAGACAGGGCCTCTCAGCCCCAGAGAAGAGACCTAGGGCAGAGCCCCATGAGCCAGTGTCCTCTGATGATTCTGCTGATGAATCAGACATAACTGACCAGCCAGAGGCTCCTTTCTCCAATTTTGAAGATTCTGATGCTGAAGAATCCATTCCAGCTGCTTCCCCACCAGAAGAATTCTCCTTTGGGGAAACCTTGCATGCCATGCGAGAACAGTTCCAATGGCAGCAACAGGATTTTTCAGACTCCAGGAAAAGACTTAGGACCTTTTGCACCTTCCACAGCACAGGCCCTTAGCTATACCTCCTGTTCTCTCTGTGGTGGATGATGCTTTCAATGATGTCTGCTCCGCTCCAGATTCTTTACCCCAGCCCCTGCCAAACCAGACAGATTTTACAGGGTGCCAGATACTCATCACCACCTTTACAAGGCCCCTCTTACAGACCCGAAACTATTTCCCAGGGTCCCAAGGCAGTAGCAGCGACCATAGCTAAAAACCCTGTTCCTTCTGAAAGGGAAGCAAGGTCATTAGACAGATGGGGTAAAAGGTTTACACTTCAGCCACTCTCTCAGCTAGAGCTTTAAACTGTCAGTTTCACATGATACAGTACCAAGAGTTTATGCTTGATCAGTTAACTAAAAGCTAACCACTGATGAATCTCTTGATAAGAAATATGTATTAGAAATGGTAAATAACATACAGCAAGTTAGTAACCACTCTTTAAAATGTGGCTATGATGCACTGGAGGCTTCATTTAGATCAGCCATGACTGGCACTGTAATTAGAAGGCATGCATGGCTAAAGGAGCAAGCTTTACGGATCATGTTAAATCTAAATTGCTAGATGCTCCTATGGATAAAACAAGTTTGTTTGGTACACCTGCCCAGCAGGTTATGAAGAAAATGGAAGAAAAGGCAAAATCAGTCCAGACAGTTAAAGATTTCTTTCAGGTTCAACCCCCAAGGTTTACCTGGAACTGCCCTGCCAAAATTGGTCCTTTCCTGACTCCACAAGACCTCAAAGGGGCAGGAATAGGCGTTCCAGAGGCAGAAACCAATCCAGAGGAGGTGCCTACAGAGGACGACAGTGGCAAGGTAACAACAGAGGCACAGACTCAACACCTGCCACTACATCAACACAGCCACAGTGACTTAATCCTAAACCCGCCTACCAGGGAACAAATAGCAGCTCCTCTAGGCGGAAAGCTAACCTTATTTTCAAAAAACTGGCACCACATAACAAAGGACAAGTGGATTTTACGAACCATAGATCAAGGTTACCGGTTCCACTTCCACACTTTACCAGACAAAAGAGGAATGCCAAATCTACCTCCAAATCAAAAGACAGAGGCTCTACAACAGATAATGGAGTTAGCAAACATGAGAGCTGTGGAGAAAGTGCCAACAGCAGAGCAAGGAAAGGGGTTCTACTCTAGACTCTTCCTAGTTCCAAGAAAGGAAAAAAGTTGGAGACCAATTCTAGACCTGTCCACCCTGAATACTTACATCATTGTCCCAAAATTCAAAATGCTGACCCTACAGCAACTTCTTCCCATGCTGGGCAAGGAGTGTTGGCTGGTAACTCTAGATCTCAAGGAGGCATACCTGCACGTCCCCATTCGACCAATCTGCAGAAGATACCTCAGATTTCTTGCAGGATCAGAGCACTATCAATTCTCAGCATTGCCCTTTGGCTTATCTACTGCGCCCAGAGTATTCACAAAATGCCTGGCATCAGTAATCGCCCATTGCAGACTACAGGGAATTCAAATTTATCCATACCTGGACGACTGCCTGATGCAAGGAGACAACAAAAGCAAGCTGACAACAGATTTACAAAGGGTCATTTACTTGCTTCAAGCACTGGGATACACAGTCAATTTACAGAAGTCAAGACTGATACCATCCCAGACAAGGACTTTCCTGGGAGCGGAATTGGACACAGTAAGACAAATGGCATTCCTAACTACAGAAAAACAAAAGAACTCCCTCTTTACTTCTTGGCACTAACAAAACTGAACAAGTTAACAGCAAGAAAGGTACTGCAGGCCTTGGGTTTCATGGCATCATGCATAATCTTGGTTCCATTTGCCAGACTACATATGAGAAAACTACAGTGGTACCTAAAGAATTTATGGTCCCAACACAGACACAGCCTAGAAACGGAAATCCCACTAATACCATGCTTAAAACAGGAGTTCCTATGGTGGGCTCAGGCATGCCAGTCAAACCCAGGCCTGCCCTTTCGCAAGGTCAAGCAAGCCAGACCATCACAACAGATGCTTCAGACCTAGGATGGGGGCATATGCTGGACAAATGCGTGCAAGGATTGTGGACACAGGACCAACTTCACCTGCACATCAACCTAAAAGAAATGCTGGCAGTAAAACTGGCAATCCAAAAGTTCAGACCATTTCTCAAGGAGGACCACTTGATGATAAGGACAGACAACACCACAGTCATGTGGTACATCAACAAACAGGGAGGCACTCATTCTTACCCCTATGCAGAATGACTTTGGAGCTGTGGACCCTGGCACTCAGCTACAACATCCAGTTACAGGCAATATTTGTGCCAGGAAAAGAAAACTCTCTAGCAGATATGTTAAGCAGGACCACATCGGATGCCCACGAATGGCAGCTGCACCCGGATATCTTCAAGACCATCTCGAAGAAATGGGGAATGCCTCAGATAGATCTATTCGCATCACCTTTCAATCACCAGCTCAAAAAATTCTGCACAAGGACATTCCACCCACTAGCATGGAAAGTGGACTCGCTCTCCTTCAGCTGGAAAGGCCTAACAGCATATGCATTCCCACCTCTTCCCTTGATACACAAAGTACTACTAAAAATCAAGGAGGAACTTCCAAGGATAATCCTGATAGCTCCAAACTGGCCAAGACAGCATTGGTACCCACTGCTGAGGAGCATGTCTCGGAACAATATGTGGCCAATACCCCTGATGCCTTTGATGCTAACTCAGAACAACTTCAGCACCATGCATCCAAACCTAAAACGCTGCAACTGACTGCATGGAACATCACATAGCAGCTGCTAATACAGAACTTTCACAAAGAGTTAAAGACATTATTCTTGAAGCACGCAGGCCTTCAACTAGAAGGAATTATGCTGGGAAATGGAAAAGGTTTGTCATTTGGAGTTCTGAAAGAGGAAAAGATGTATCAAACATAGATATGCCTAACATTCTGGAGTATCTGGCGAACTACTTCATTCAGGCCTGTCCTACTCCTCCATCAAGATTCATGCATCAGCTATTTCAGCAGAATACAGCTTTGATCCACCTGTTTTTCACACCCTTTGCTCAGGCAGTTCCTCAGAGGAATCAAGAATGTAAAACCTCCAAGGAAACCACCATTGCCAGCTTGGGACTTGAACTTTGTGCTAGAAAAATTGACACTATCACCTTTTGAACCAGCAGCAACAGCAGACCTACAACACCTGTCATGGAAAACTGCTTTCCTACTGGCAATTACTTCAGCAAGGAGGGTTTCAGAACTACAGGCCTTAATGGCAGTGCAACCCTTTCTAATCTTCCACCAAGATAGAGTGTCCATGAGGACTAATCCTACATTTATGCCTAAGGTGGTATCCAGAGTGTCTTTAAACCAGACAATCCACCTACCTACCTTCTTTCCCAACCCACAAAACAGAGGGGAAAGAATACTGCATACCTTGGATGTACATAGCTACGCTACTACTTGGACAGAACAAAAAAATAGCAGAAAGACTGACCAACTTTTCGTAGCCTATGCAACAGGAAGGGAAGGAAAAGCTATTTCCAAACAGACAATCTCCAAATGGATAGGAAATTGCATACGATTCTGTTACTCCTTCCATGGAAAACCAATTCCACAGAACATAAGACCTCATTCTACAAGGGCAACAGCCACTACCACAGCCTTCTTACGAGGAGTGGCTACCAAAGACATTATTGAGGCGGCTACTTGGACCTCCGTGCATACATTTGCCAAGCATTATAATTTACCTCTATATTCCAGATCCCGAGCAGGGTTTGCCACTGCTGTTCTGCAAGGGATCCTAAACACACCATAATCTACTTTTATCCTCCTCCCTAGTTGGCTATGGTATTCTACCCAGTTGTTATGACTGCAGATGCATCCATGAAGGACATAGTACAGTTTTGTACCTACCATAAATGTAGATGTCCGAATTGGATAGCATCTGCAGTCAGGATTACCCTCCCTCCTTCCCTCTGTGGTACTCCTAGGGTGTTTACCCTTCTAATAGCTAGCTAGTGGGGATTTCTTTCATGGTGTATTTGTTTGTATTTATGTACATACATGCTTATTTTTGTGTTTACCTCTATCTTTTGGAAACATTGGCATCTATCCAAAATTTTTAGCCTTCTATAGGGCTTCTGGCATCTGGGGCAAGAAACACTGAAGAAAATGGCGTCTGCTGATGCTTTTATACCCGAAGACCAACAGAGATGACGTCGGGTGAAGTGCGACATCAGCCGAAGCCGGACCTGGACTTTGGAATCCGGCCGACTGAAGGGCTGCCTGACGACAGGACAACCCAGTTGTTATGACTGCAGATGCTATCCAATTCGGACATCTACATTTATGGTAGGTACAAAACTGTACTTTCTTCGTGTTTCACTGTTGCAGTCAGTACATTTGGGTTATCTGCTAGCAGGTTGCCCACAGTCGGCCTGATTAACAAAGTCTTGTGTCGGTTGCTGTCCCTTCTTCCATGACGTCAGGTCGTCAGGGGTGTAAAACATGCAGCCGAAGCCATTACATCAGTCTTTCTTGCCACGCGGTGCCTGAAGCAGAAGCAGTTCGCAAGTTCTGGTTGGCAGACTCCTGAAATTTTCATTTTTGAGTTTCAGAACCAAAGTCTTCAACTAAAAGCTAAGTACCCCATTGGGGAAACTTTTTCTTGCTCCCCACACGAATGGAAACTGTAGCCACAGGTTTTTAACATGTTGATACACAAATGGGGGAGCCCAGACATAGATCTGTTTGCCTCACCCCAGAACTATCAGTTGGACAAATTCTGCACAAGAATTCATCACAAAAAAGCTTGGAAAGTGGATGCTCTATCAGTCTATGCTTTTCCCCCCTCTGCCTCTTCTTTCCAAAGTTCTATTAAAAGTCCGACAGGACAAACCAAAAATGATTGTTCCAGACTGGCCTCACCAACACTGGTACTCACTCCTGCGCAATGTGTCACACCCTTCCTCCGTGGCACCTGCCTCACACACCTTGCCTACTGTCTCAGCAGAACTACCACATTCTGCACACTCAGCTCCAAGCTTTGAATCTAGCAGCGTGACTAATCAACTAATTTCACCCTTGGCATCCCTCAGCAAACCTGTGATGGATGTCATTTTGGAGGCTAGAAGGCCTAGTACTTGAAAATCTTATGCTGACAAATGGAAAAGATTCTGTGCCTGGAACCAATCACAAGGAATAAGCACAGCAATGCCCAATATTCCTCAGATTCTGCAATACTTAACCGAGATGCTTCACAAGGGCCTATCTCTTTCTTCCATAAAAATCCATGCTTCTGCCATTTCAGCTCATTACAACACAGAGCCTTCCCTCTTCTCTCATCCTCTGCTAAAGCAGTATCTCAGAGGGGCCAAAGATTTTCGACCTCCCAGGAGAGAGCCAACTCCTGCATTGGGACCCTAATTTTGTTTTGGAAAATCTCACTCTCCCTCCTTTTGAGCCAGTTGCTACTACAGACCTAAAATTTCTCTCCTGGAAAACAGTTTTCCTTTTAGCAGTCACCTCAGCAGGAAGGATTTCAGAATTACAGACTCCTGGCAGTGGAGCCTTTCATTATTTTTTATCCGGACGGGGTGTCTCTCAGGACCAATCCATCTTTCATGCCTAAGGTGATATCCAGTGTGGCTCTTAATCAGACCATTCACCTGACAATTTTCTTTCCCAATCCGCAGAACAAGGGTGAGCGAATTCTGCATTCATTGGATGTACTCGGACAACTTAGATTCTTTTTAAACAGGACAAAAACTCTTACGAAAATCTAAGCAACTATTGGTGGCATTTACTGCAGGGGCAGAGGGAAGGGCTATTTCAAAGCAGACTATTTCCAAATGGATAAGCCATTGCATTCGTTTCTGCTAAATGCACCATGGTAAACCTATCCCCAGGGAGATCAGATCTCATTCCACCAGGGCTGCATCTACTTCTGTAGCCTTTCTCAGAGGGGTTCCTACCAGAGACATTCTAGAAGCTGCTACGGGGAGCTCAGTTCATACATTCACCAAACATTATCATTTACCTCTCTTCTCTAAATCCAGAGCTGGCTTTGCCACTGCTGTACTGCTGGGCCTTATAGTTGCTCCTAATGCTGTATAAATCCATCCTCCCAACCATAGCTTTGGGATTCTACCCAAATGTAATGACTGCAACAGTGAAACACGAAGAACATAGTACAGTTGTGTACAAATGTAGATGTTCGAGTGTATTCACTGTTGCAGTCCTTGTTACCCACCCTCCAGCCCCCTGTTTTTCTTTTACTTATACCTCTCCTTTCTTTTACTATGCTTAAAAGCCTGTTTTGGTGTATCTGCTTTTGTTTGGAGGTATATTTTTTGTGTTTTAAATTTTTTGTATTTTGCTCCCCATTTGGGGGGCACCTGACATCTTGGGGCAAGAAAAACTGATGTAATGGCATCGGCTGCATGTTTTTATATCCCTGCCAACCTGACGTCATGGAAGAAGGGACAGCAACCAACGTAGGACCCAAGACTTTGTTAATCGGGCCGACTGAGGGCAACCTGCCAGCAGATTACCCAAATGTAATGACTGCAACAGTGAATACAGTCTAACATCTACATGTATGCTAAGTGTAAACAGCTGTACTTTTTTAACCCAGAAAGTTGAAAGGGATAGAAATCCGAGCAAAATGGCTAATGCAATTACAATTTCAGATCTGGAAACCACTCCTCTAGTGTTAGGCAGTGCAATGCTCACCACTCTCACTGGTAAGCAGTAGGACTTCCCTCTACCACAGCAAGGTCTGGATAGCTCTGAACACAGAAAATAAAGTCCTGAAAACAGCAAAGCCTGGGATCTGATATTGTTCATCCTCGTTCATTCCTTACATGTGGGTATCTGTTTCAACCTCTGAACTGAGCCGCCATTTTCCAAGCTCACGTCGGCTACAAACTCTCGAGCTAAACTCTTACGCATAATCCCCCTCTCCCTGTTACCTCAGATTTCATTTGCCGCATTGCCATTCGGTCGTGTCAAGCTGCTTCTCTTGAGCTAAGTATAGGTATTTGTTGTCAGACTAGTCATATATATAACTTTTTCTGTCAGAAAAGTTTCTATTTTGTTGTCTCAACCTATCGCATTTAGCGACCATATTTTCCTTGAGTTTTTTTCTTTTTACTCTACACCTTTTACCGCGAGGTATTTCTCCCTTACCATCATTGGTAATATCTTCCTTTCTTCATACCTTCGGGTATTCTTTTATACCATTGCTGGTACCCTTTCTACTGTCCCCTTTTTCTATCATGGCAGATAAGAAAGGTAGTCTGGGATTTAAAAGGTGTTCTGATTGTGGACACATTACCTACATCAGATGTACACACTGTACGTTTATTGCTTGGGGGTGTCCCACTTATCTGTTGACCCGCCCTGTACTATTTGTAAAAAGTTTTCTAACCTTGTTGGAAGGAAAAAATAAGTTGTTGCTCAAGGGACTTCTCAAATCTCCTTTTCAGAGGCTGTTTCTGGGTCCGAGACTTCAGCACCTCCTACAGCCCATAAGAAAATTTTGGATGATCCTACTAAGGCCAAGTATTTGCCTTCGTTCTCGGCTGGGGCCTCCTGCCAACCAAGACCTAAAGAGGCTGAAGTTTCTGCTTTGGAGCTCACTCTGTCAGCCTCGGTGCTTTTGGTGCCTAGACCTTCGGCACCATCAGTGATCTCTGCTTCGTCTTCTCCTGTAGTCTTTACTATATCGGCAGCTGTTACGACTACTGCATCTGCACCAACCGTTCAGTCTGTGCAGACCTTGACCACGTCGGCTCCCGACATCTTACTCTGAACTGACGCCTCAGTTATTGGCTCCAATTTTGTTGGTTCCAGCTTCGATACCAGCAACCACTTCTGCACCGATCCTTGTGTCAGTGCAGACCGTGACCTCAGCACCAATAATTACCTCAGTGCAGACACCCGTAGTCCAGTCTCTCTGCCCTGTTCTCTGTCCGAACTGGTGAGGTGGGCACCAAGCTTGTCTCTTCTGTGGACAGACCTGTTTCTCCCTCAGTCTCCATGAGGTCCACTAGAAGCCTTTCCGAACACGACGTGTTGCGTCTTGTGGATAAAGTGCTTCTGGCCAGAAGTATCCCGCCCCCCCATTACCTGTCTTTCCTTGAGAGGTGATCACCCATCTCCAAAGACCCCTTCTTATTCTCCTTCGTTGACTTTGAAGTCCATTGATATAGTACAGTCTTCTCCCTCTGTGGTTCCCTTTATGGATCTCACTAATGAACAGCAGTTGCCTTCGTGGCAGGAGAGTTTTGCTACCACCCAGGATGACTGTTGACACACATAATTTCCACAGCCATGTGGGACTCAGAGTCAGCAGGCTGAGCCACTTAGGGGGGTGTCCCCTGTCCTGGACACTCACCCCTCTTCAGGTGGACCAGCCTTTCAACTGATGAAGAAGGCTCTGGCTTCTGCTGGCGATACTTTGCTGTCTATCCCCCCGCCCTCCTCTGGTGCACTGTTTTCACAAGTCGCACCTAGCAGACACCGGGTGCAAGGGCCTCAGGAGATTTTCACACAGAAAAAAAACCCTTTTCCGCTGTCTTCCCCAGCTTCTCCCTCTGAGGAAGTCCACCGGAAAAGTTTGTGTAAGAGGAAGCACATGGACTCCACAGAGGAGTCCCTCACTGAAGACAGACTTTGAGGGGGAAAGATCCCTTCGGTCGCCCTCTGAGGTATCTTTTGGTGATATCCTCGAATTCCTTAAACAGAGAGGTAACTGGCAGCCCTCTAATCCGACCTCTGAGGAGTCTGTGTTCCTGCAGGTTTTTCGCTCCCGGCCCCCTACCTCCTGGGTTACTCCACCTGCCGATGAACTTGTCAGGCTCATTGTGCAGCGTGCGTGGAAGACTCTTGACACTGTCGAGGTTATTCCCCGGAGGCCAGATAAGATTTTTTCCCCCTCCTGCTACAGATCCCCATTGGTTTAAAGGTCTTCCTTTGGATGCTCTGGTGGTGGCGGTCGCAACAAAAAAGAATCTGGCGGAAGAAGAAAGCCAGACTGTCCATCAGCCTAACAGAGTCCCGGGCTTTGGACAGGATAGGGAAGCGCACCTTTGCATCAGCGACCTTTACTATCAGGTCCCTGAATTATACGGCACACTTTACTAGGCTTCAAAGGGATCTGATTTCCGAGCTCTCTGAAACCTTGGCCGGTGCTGTCTGATGAGGTATGTGACAAAGTGGCCTCTCAGCTGGCCACCATTGAGTCAATATCTAACTCCTCTATGCGACTGATATCTCGCGCATCAGAAGGAACAGATAGCGTGGCGGGTTCAACTGTGGTCTTGAGACGACAAGCCTGGATGCGCTTGTGCAATTTTGCGGAACCCTTTAAGGCTTCCTTCCTTAATGCTCCCATTGAGGCCTCTTCGTTGTTTGGACCCAAAATTAAAAGCACACTGGCCAGATGTGAACAGGACAGTAAGACCCTTTCTGCCTTGGGTGTCGGTTATTCTTCCCCTCAACGTGCTTTCTCCCGAAACCAAAAGAGTGGGAAGATATTGTTCAAGAAATCTCAGGGTCCTTTCCGTGGCACACAGGTCGAGTTCTCCCCTAGAGGCAGAGGGGGAAACTCACAGGGAATACGCTCCTTTCGGGGCAGAGGGGTTCCACGTAACCAGGGTTCCAGGGACTCTTTCCCAGGCCAATCCTACCAGCACTCCTGAAAAGCGGCCCAACTCCTTTCCTCTGGAGGTGGTTGGGGGTCGTTTCTCCTTGTACCCTTCTGTCTGGCTGACCATCACCACCGATTCTTGCGTACAAAGGATTTATAACCAGAGGTTATCATATCCCCTTCGATCTTTGTCCTGTCCCTTCAAAAAACCTTCCCGACGTTCCACCCAGTCAAAGGGAAGAAGCAGCACTAGAGATAGAAAAGCTGCTAAGAAAGAGAGTCATCCAAATAGTCCCTCCAGACCAGATATGATCCGGATTCTACTAGACTATTTTTGGTGCCAAAGAAAAACGCAGATTGGAGACCAATTTTGGATCAGTGTATTAAACGAGTTTGAGAGAGTACAAAATTCCGGATGGTCACAATACAGTCTATCCCCTGCTTTTGGAAAAAGACGATTGGATGTGCTCGATAGATCTTAAAAGATGTGTACTACCACATAAAAGTGGACAGGCCATCAAGAAGATTTCTGCGCTTCCGTGCAGGAGCCAGTCACCTCCAGTTCAGAGTACTGCCCTTTAGACTCTCTACAGCCCCCAGAGAGTTCACAAAGTGCATGGCAATCGTCACAGCTCACTTGCGACTACAAAGATTCCAGGTGTTTCCATACCTAGATGACTGGCTCATTTCCTCCCCCACCAAATATCTACTGGAAAGACACCCTGGCATACTCTCTCCTCGCTGTACAAAGGCTAAGCATAACCATAAACTGGCAAAAATCCAATCTCACCCCATCTCAGTCCACAGAATTCATAGGGGTTATCTTTGATACAAAGAACTGCAAAGATGCCATTCTAGAGCACAGAATTATAAGGATAAAGCAACAACTGATCCCAATCCTTTCAAGGGAGAAATCCACAGCTCACTCTGTCCTACTACTGTTGGCTTCCCTGGCAACCTCCATGACCATTGTCCCCATGACCAGGTTTCATATGAGGCTTCTACAATGGCTGCTGCTCACCCAGTGGTATCCTTTTAACATCCTCTTTCAGCCAAGATTCGAGTAACTCACAGGTGCAAACAGGATTTAAATTGGTAGATGACACGCAATCCGTCACAATGGTCTCGCCCCTTCTCCTTCCAGCAACCCAAGGCCACAGTGACCACGGATGCCTCCTTGATGGGGTGGGGGGGCTATGTCAGGGGCAGACAGTCCAAGGCACTTTGTCTGAATTGGAGGCCCAACTGCATATAAATGTTCTAGAGCTGAGGGCAGTGCTTCTTGTGTTGCAAGCATTCCATCCCCTGCTGCCGTCTGGGATGATTACGATTCAGACAGACAACATGGCGGTGGTCTGGTACATCAACAAACAAGGTGGAACCAAATCATACCCCCTTTGTCAAGAGGCCATGAGGATATGGCAATGGGCGACTGTTACCAACCATTTTCTTCTAGCAACGCACATTCCCGGGAGTTTCAACGTGATAGCAGACAGATTCGAGTGCATTCTACAACCTCACGAGTGGTCCCTGACTCTCTTGATAGTGGCGGAGATCTTCCACCGCTGGGGCCGTCCTTGCTGCGACCTCTTTGCATCCCCGACCAACTACAAATGCAGCAACTACTTTGTCCTGATTCCCTCTCCGGGGCAGTCACCCCGGGACGCTGTAGTCCACGATTGGCCCTCGGGTCTTCTTTTTGCATTCATACCTTTTCCCCTCATTCCTCAGTTTCTGAAGAAAGCCCGTCTGTTGAAGAGCAAGGTAAATCTCATAGCACCATATTGGCCTTGTCAGATTCGGTTCCCCTTCCTTTGGCCTCACCTACTAGATCGACCATGGATTCTCCATCCAACCCCGGAGTTGAGCTCACATCGCAGAACCTGATTTCATCCCAACTTGGACAGCCTGAAGCTCACAGCTTGGCTACTCCAATTCCCTTGATTGCCAGGCAGAATGAACTTTCTTTACCAGTACGTGGCATTCTCATTGCATCTGATAAGTCTTCCACTAGAATTAAGTGGAAAAGATTTACCTGTTGGCTGAAAGAAAAAAACAGTAGATCCCTTCTCAGCACCAGTGTTGATAATACCTAGAGTAACTGGCCGACCTTTTTCAATCGGGTCTATCGGCCTCTACCATTAGAGTTCATTTGGCCGCAATATCTAATTTTCATGAGGGTGTCAGACTCCTCTCTTATGTCACACAAATTGTACAAGACCTTCATAAAAGGTGTGAATCATCTGAAGCCACCTTTTAGAGAAACTATTCAACCATGGGATCTGTCATTAGTTCTACAAGCTCTGACAATGCCACCCTTCGAACCAGCCTCTTCTTGCGACCTCAAGTATTTGTCATGGAAGCCTTGTTTTTGGTCACCATTACTTCTGCCAGATGCATCTCTGAGCTTCAAGCTTTATGCATCAAGAGTCCATACTTGATTTTTCATTGAGATAGTGTCTTTGAAAACTAATCCTTCATTTCTGCCAAAAGTGATCTCTGAAATGTCCATTAATCAAACCATTGAGTTGCCAGTTTTCTTTCCCAGTCACTCAGAGAAGAGCATTGCCTACATAACCTAGATAGTCACAGGCAAATCTGTTTATACTTAAACAAGACTACGTCTTCTCGTAAATCTGACCAGTTATTTTTGGCTTATTCTGGACCTAGATTAGGATCTGCCGTTGCTAAGGTCACATTAGCTAGATGGTTGAAAGACTGTGCGACCTTCATTTATACACAATGTAATATTCCGTTGCCTACTACCACGAAGGCTCATTCGACAAGGTCGGTGGCAACTTCTGCTGCCTTCCATGCTAGAGCTTCTTTACATGACATCTGTGCAGCTGCAACTTGGGCTACGCCTCATACCTTCAATCATTACAAATTGGATTTGGACTCCAGGGGAAGAGCATCTTTTGGTTCTATGATGCGTAGGAATGTCCTTCCATGAGGGCCTCCCATTAATAGAGGTAGCTGGGGACTCTGTCCCATATATAAGGAATGAACAAGGATTAACAATATCAGATAAAGAAGTTGTCTTACCATAACGTTCCATCTGTATTGTTGATCCTCGTTTAGTCATTACGACCCTCCCTCCTTCCCCCTCCTGTGGCTTCTAGTGGATCTCGCCATCCGGTTCTCTTAGGTCATTTGACCAGAGGTAGCCTCTACCTTCTTTTGACTTGCAAACTCAATCTGAGGTAACAGGGAGAAGGGGGGGTTATGGGTAAGAGTTTAGCTCCAGAGTTTGTAGCTGAAGCGAGCTTAGAAAATGGCTGGCTCGGTTCCGAGGTCGGAACTGATACCCATATGTAATGACTGAACGAGGGTCAACAATACAGATGGAACGTTATGGTAAGACAACTTCTTTATCTGGACTATACTAGCTAGGAAAGGCGGGAAACGAGCAAACAAGATTGTATTTGTTTTTGTTAAAACAGACTAAACAATGCAGTAATACTGTAAATACAGAAAAGGCTAATGCACGTAAGTGTGTAGCCCTAAACAGTAAATTGTACAGTTGCAATTAAAACACTACAAAATTAGGAATTTTAAACTTTTTGAATGAAGCAAGGCAAGTGCACAACTGAAAAACGATTTGAGGCAGTAATACAGTAGAAATAATTAGCTAGTCTACATATACAGAAAAGCAGCTAAAACACACTAAAACAATTCAGATGCAGTGCAACCTAGAGCACTTGAGTTTTAGCAATATTAAGGCAAATACAGTTTTAATAAATGCACTAAAATATACTGTATATTTCCTAAATGTTTGAGAAGCATAGTCGAAACGCAAAGCAATTCGGGCATTTTTTTTTTTTTTTGTAAAAGGGAGAAAGGAGTAACAGAATGAAAGAAACTAAGTGGGTTGGCCTTCTCAGATGTTCTCTCTGTATTGGGTAGAATGAGCTAATGCCACTAGACTGGGAGGAGTGTCCCAGGTCAAATTTACAGTAGGGGCAGGCAACTAAAAAGCCACCAAGTATAACAGCAAGACACCAACAGGGAGGAAGGGTGGGGAACAATACTAAAGCTAGTAGCCTACACTCTTTTAGACAGTAAACACTAAATGTTTATCACAGCAGTGAGCCACAAAATGAAAGTTTTTAAACCGATAAAGGAGCAAGGAGACTAAGCAAAAAGGAAGAGTTTGCTACTAAGCTAGGTTATAATTCTGTGGGACTACACGCCTTAAAATCTCCTTATATCAGTTCTTTTGCAAGATTTTCTGTGATAGGCATGCTTAGCTGATCTTAGAAAATTTACTGGAAGATGTGAAGGCCCAGGTTTTGTATGTTTCCTTTAGAAGAATTTGTGCGCTTCATGTGCAAGTGCCAGGTTAGCTCCCTTTTGGGCCATTTTAAGCCTTGCCAGGTTTTCCTTTTGATGCTTAATCTATCTTGTTCGGTGTTAGGTTGGCCTTGCTCATCCCATGGTTGATATAGATTCATAGGTAAAAATGTTCTCCCCTAGATTCAGCCCCCAAACCACTACTTCAGAGGGTAGCACCTGAACCAGTGGTCTAAAAAAGGAGAGTAAATAATACAACCCCAGATATGACTCAAATCAAAAAGACCTGGCTTAGGAGGTAAATCCCAAACCCATTAATCCACTGGGACATGAGTAGTGTGCCTTGTGCCTTAAAGGCACTAAGAAGGATTCCAATCATCTTGGTATTGGTTACTGAAGCCCTGCACCCCCCCCCCAAAAAAATTTTTTTGGAAAAGTGCTCAAAAGAAATTGAATACCAGGATTTCAAGTTTTTGAAGGCTCCTTTGAATCCAGAACATCTGGCCTGGCAAGACAATTTTTTGCATTCTTTGACCCAGGCCTCTGCTTTGACCAAGGCTCTTGACATTGCCCTATCTGAAGGACACCATGTGCTTGGGGGATGATAGCATGTCATCCCAACTTGAATGCCTCCAATAGTCTCTATCCAGAGGCCTCTGAAAATATATACAAGTCTGTGTTCATATTACTTTGTATCCAAGCATTAGAGTGGTATTCCGTCAGTGTTTGCTCACAAGGATGTCACAACTCAGTGATGAGGTATCTGATGCCCACCTGTATCCCAAGGCTCCTAATGTAATCTTTACCCCTAAGGCCATGGTCAAAAGGTGCAGGCAGAAGTGAGCTTCTGCCAGTTTGCTACACCACGAGCTACAAGGACCCTCAGCTTGATGTTTTGTGTTTCACTGTTGCAGTCATCACATTTGGGTTATCTGCTTGCAGTAGCCCTCAGTCGGCCCAATTATCAAAGTCTTGGGTCATGCGTCTGTTGCTGTCTCATCTTCCATGACGTCAGGTAGTCAGGGATATAAAGCATGCAGTCGATGTCATTGCATCAGTCTTTCTTTCCGTGTGGTGCCAAAGCAGAAGCAGTTTGCAAGTGGGAATGGAATACTGCACTCATTGGATGTGCACAGACAACTTAGATTTTACTTGGATAGGACTAAACCTTTCAGAAAATAACAGTTGCTGGTTGCATTTGCTGCAGGGGCAGAGGGGAAGGCTATTTCAAAGCAAACCATTTCTAAGTGGATAGGCCACTGCATTCATTTCTGCTGTAAGCACCATGGAAAACCTACCCCACAGGGGATTAGACCACATTCAACCAGGGCTGCATCTACCTCTGCAGCCTTTCGCAGAGGTGTCCCTACCAGGGACATCCTAGAAGCTGCTACCTGGAGTTCTGTACATACCTTCAAGCATTACCACTTGTCAATTTTTTCTAAATCCAGAGCTGGTTTTGCCACTGCAGTCTTGCAGGGCCTTCTAGCTGGCCCTAATGCTATCTAATTTCCTCCTCCCATCCTTAGCTTTGGGAATATACCCAAATGTGATGACTGCAACAGTGAAACAAGAACATAGTGCAGTTGTGTACACTTACCATAAATGTAGATTTTCGAGTGTATTCACTGTTGCAGTCCTGGTTACCCTCCCTCCAGCCCCCTGACTTCTATTGTCTATACCTCCATTCTTGTCTACTATGCTTAAAGCTTTTTGGTTTATTTGCTTTTTTGTTGGAGGTGTAACCTTGTATGTAATTGCTTCCCATTATGGGGGCACCTGACATCTGGGGCAAGAAAAACTGATGTAATGGCGTCGGCTGCATGCTTTATACCCTGACTACCTAATGTCATGGAAGATGAGACCGCAACCAATGCAGGACCCAAGACTTTGATAATCAGGCCGGCTGAGGGCTACTGCAAGCAGATAACCCAAATGTGATGACTGCAACAGTGAATACTCAAACATCTGCATTTATGGTAATTGTACACAACTGTACTTCTCTTCCTAGGCTGTATCCTAGGATGTTATGGTTTCCTGAAGACGCTCCCAGTTTTCACTCAGCACTCAGTAGTGCTGGGGTCTTTCCTTAAAAGAGCCCCCCTCCTCCCAGAATGTTTCTGGCTCTGTGAATAATGAACAGGCCTATGCTTCTCATGTGTCTGTCCTCTTTGCATGTGAATCTCAAAGAGTGGAGGATTCCTTCAAATGAGGCTGAATTTTCTTGGTCCAGGTTAGATGTAGACATAGCTCTCACCTTTCTATTTCCAAAATGAGGGACACTAGCCCTTGTAATGTGGAACAAATGAGCAAAATGTGGAACGCATACTAACAGCTTACTAACAACTTCAAGTAGGAAGTTCATATGATAATATGCTGGTTTTACTCATAAAAAAGCTATTTTAATGAATTAATATGATTCTTTTCTATTTACCATGGATATCCGTTGAAAAATTCCTAACATTGAACATGTGACAAAGCCTTTCAGTGTGGAACTTTGAGGAAAATGAACATTTTAAGACCCCAAATGAGGTACGTTCCTTGTAATGAGGTGCACCTGAAAGGTATGTGTAGAGATCTTCTGAGCCTAGGTGTGTGTTCTGTTGCAGCCTTGGAGGATGCCTTTTTAGATGCATCCTTAGAGCCAGGCTCTTAGCTCCTTAATACTGGTGAGACAGACCCTTTTGAGTGGGATGGTGGCCTAAAACTGAAAGCCCTATTGTCCCACCTGTGGTGCCTATTGATTTTTCTTAAGGGGATAGTTGTGGCCCCACCCAAGCTTCCCAATAAATTCTTAAACACAGTTCTAAGGGGGGGGGGACTGAACTTTTGCTGTCCTGACATTCAGAGCCCCTAATTGCTAAACTCACATTCTAAAATACCTGCAGCTGTCCTACCTCAATTAAAGGAAAAGGCTGAGGGAATGGAGGACAAAACCATGAGTGCGAAATCTATGCAGTTTCTGTTCTTAGGTGGCCAAGCTCTTCAGTTATGGGTATGATAGTGTAGATGCATCATGCAGATCAGCTTTTACATTGTCAGTCTAAAGAAGGCATACTTGGCTTGAAAGCACAGCTCATGCCAGACCATTGAAGAGGGAGCAGAAAAGGTATTTAATTTATTTAAAACCGGAAGACAAGCAGTTAGGTGATCTGTAAAAGTTTTCACTCCGTGCTCCAAAGTACATCAGAAATACACTACAATAAGCTGGCCTTTCTACCAGAAGCAAGACTAAGGAAAGCAACAGAAGGCTAAAAAAGGCCACTATAAGAAGACAGAAAATCAAAATGGAAGGCCTAGTGGCCTTCAGGGCTGAGACCAAGAAAAGGAATAGCCAAGTCACCTGTTTATGCTGGTCCCTCCAAGCTCATCCATCATAAAGAACAGGGAGTTTAGGCCTCTTTGTACAACAGTGGAGTGAAATCACTCCAGGCAGATGGGTGCTTGAGATTAAGGCAGTGAGTACAGGCCATAATTAAGACCACACTTCTTGGGTGTTACTGTGGTCCTCTGGGACCAAATAATCTTACCACTAATACAGGACTGTACTGTTGCAAGAAACCATAGAGAAAATAGCAGAAGCAGGAACAAGCTTTTACTCCGGACTACTACTAGCTTCAAGAAGAGAGGGAACATGGAGACCCATCTTGAACCTTTCAAGGCTAAACAATTTTCTGAAAATACTAACCTTCCAGATCCTTCTCCTTCTCTTCTGTCAAGCTTAGATGGTCACCTTGTAGTAAAGGATGCATGCCTGCATACACCAATAATCCTGAGTGGTTTGACAGTTTCTCAAATTTGAAGCAGGGTGTTAAACAGTTTGAATTCTTGCTTTGAAGTTTACGTACTGCACCTTTGGTGTTCAGAGTCCCTGATTCTGGTAATGTTTTGCAGAACCCAAGGGCATTGCATTCCTTTACCTGGATGACTGTCATTCAGGCTGCAGATCTAGATGAGATTCAGAAGGCTCTACATTTCACACTCTGATTTGTTTTATAGATTCATAGGTAGGTACTAGGCTGTTGGCCCTAGGGCCTATATAAGCCTAGCCAAACTGTACCCTGGCTTTTGCTTAGCCAGTAACTTAGCCTCGCTAAATTTTCCAGAATATTATCTCAAAACCCAGCAAACAAGACCTCTTCTTAGGCCTATTACTGGATACACAGCATCAAATGGCCTTCCTCTTCTCAGATTGTGCTGTTCCTATCAAACTGCTTCAGTTCAATAACCCAGCAGAAACAAATTACAGAAAGCAAATATCTGTTAGTGCTGGGCTATATATGTTCTATTTTCACAATACCCCTGGTAAAGCTGCACACAAGCAAGGTGCAGTGGTATGTGAGGAACAGACTGGCAACACACCTGTGTCCCTACAGTACCTCATACCGTTGTCCTCCATTAATAGTGTTCTGTTGATGGATCCAGCAAGTACCCCCCCCCCTTAATATGGGGTTGCCTTTCAAGACTGGATGTTCAGATGCTTGAGACTCTTCTCTCACAACCTGCGCAGCTCTGTCAGGACAGGTGGAGGTCCATGAAAAGTAGTGGTTGATTGCTTTTGTGAGCACATCTTTTGTAAATATGGAAAAGTCATTTTACGGCATACTGTCTTATGTGCTATTGAGGTGCCATAGCATTACGCAGTCTGAGTACTGTTGTGTGCCGTTCAGTCCCTTTGAAGAGTGTGAGTTGTCTACATTGTCACAATCAAGTCAGAAGCATTTAGGTAGGGTGTAGAACTGTGGCAAGGGTGTGTCTTGTCCTTCCCTCTTGTTTGGTGTTTACAGGATATTAAGGACAACTTTAGTCTGTATTGCATACATTTTGAGGATTGTGAGGGCTGTATCTTGTGTCTACAGGTGTTTTCTTAACACAGGAATGGCTTGCTACAGAGCATGAAACGATTTTACAAAAGTCAGTATTTCGTAAGTGGCAGTCATGGCTGTGTCTGGAAATCGACGTTTACTTTTCAGACTTTATGGTTGTATGTCAAATAAGAGTAGATTGCTGTTGAGTAAGTGCAGAGTAGCTACCTTAAGTGAGGGAGTTTCTTTGTCTTGTTCACCAGTGATAATAGAAGGGGTAGGAAGATTGACAAGCAGATGGGTGCAGTGGTGACATTACAGCAGGTACTGCATCAGACTGGGAGTGGTAAAATGTGAACAGATTCATAGGATGAAGCACTCAGCTAGTCAGTCTAGAACTTTGGGTACTGACCAAAGTGAAGTGAGGTCACTGCAGGCAGTAGAAATGAGGTTATCACACAGTAGCCAAACTCATTCTCTTTGCGCAGCATAGTAGTGCATAATTATTTCTGAATAATAACCACTGCATTTATGGACTGAGAGACTTCTGTTTAGGTAGTTTAGGCATCTGGTGGGTTGGCATAACAGATGAGGTTTTTACCTCACAGCACCAAGGTATAGGATTTGATGCTCATCTTTGAGGGGAAAATTGGCTAAGCTTTAAATGGCTATCAGGGGCAGCTTTCCTAGTATTTCACTGTGAACCTAGTGAGGATGGCTCCTGGGTAGCTCCTTCTTATTAGAGGTATATCAGGCATTGGCTCACTAGGAAGAGGCCCCATAACAGATCCTGCTCTCGTTTGTGAAACTAAACAGAGCAGGGTACCATTTCACATCAAAATAAAGCAATGTGTGCATCATTGTGTTCTGATAACATTGCAGAATTCGTAAGTGTTGCTAGTAGTACCTCGTTTTGAAGTACGTACATTTCACTGTGTAGCACAGTTAATGACACTCAGACAGCAGTGTGAAAAATTGGATCAAGGTAAGAAGTATATTGCCTCCATTATAAACCTTGTGTGATTCAGTATTTTGAATGCATTGAAGGATTACTATCTTAGTTTGCACTTGTTGCCTCCTTTGTTTCTCATTTTGTTCCAGTACAAACCAGCATTTGGAGTTGGCAAAGACTTTTTTTACTTTTTCATTTTCAGAGAGGAATAGGTAAAGCACAAATGGGCAAGTGGTGTCTTTAAGTTATGTTGTTTGAGGTATATGAAAGTCTTTTAAATAGAAAAGCATACAACAGATTTGCATAAAAATGGGCATGAAAAAGTGTCACTTTTGCTGAAATAGAGCCACATACCCCACTTGATAAGTAACTTTTAGAATAGAACCTGCGGCCATGTGATCATTAGGGTTCAGTCAAATGTCTTCTGAAACCAACTGGAATGACCTGAAAAGGGGGCATACTCCATTTTGTTAATGAAGGTGTAATTGGCAGTATTCTTGTGCCTGCAGAAAGAACAATGTAATCCTAATGTTCTAGGGAGAGTGCTATATTGCTGGGCCATGTAACAAATGCCTTTAAGGTTGACTACATTATGCATTTTCTTTTAGTACAGTACATCAAAAGATTGAATCTTTGCATGCCTATTAGAGTTTTTATTGTTATTAAATACAGTTTTCCTTTGTAGGAGGAAGAGGCCAGGAGACCACAGACAGGAGCTGGTGGATTCCCAGGTGTGTGTATATAAATTATTCCCTTTATTCCTTGATGGTACAGAGACACAGTTTCTCTACTATATACATATTGAGATATGCATAGTTTTCTGTCTGGTACATCATTTTGTATCCGGGTTGCCTCAGTGTACTTACTTTTCAAGACTTAACTCTTGTTACTTAGATTGTTGCATTACATTACATTAAAAACTGGTATAGTTGTCTTATTGGTACATTTCTGGTTGAAAAAGAAGTATGACTTTCATTGGTAGTAGTTAAATGTAAGATCCTTTGCATCTGAAGCCCTCGCCAAAGAGTACAAGTTTCCACCCATAACTTGCCAGCTAACGTCAGAACTTCCCAAAAAGTACATACCCGTGTCCATTTCCACCAGGTGTTGAACTAAACTATACTAGGTGTGCTGTCTGTGCACGGTGGCCACTGGCTGTTATCTGGGTCATTTTTTAGAATAACTGATAAATTTTTGGGGAGAAGGCCCCATGTTTTCTAAGGCCTTTGGTAAACATTACACTGGCTTATAAAACACTTGTGTGTACTTTTGCTGATTTATGGTTTCTTGCATGCACCTTTTATTCCTTGCTACTCATTTCCAGTAGTTGAGAAAGTTGTCCCAGTGTGACCTTTCAAGTGGGTCTTGCCTTTCAATGAGAAAGCATGTAGGTTACTGGGGTTTATTAACCTTGTACTCTGAAGAGTGTGGGTCAGGCTGGGGCCCATTTCACTGTAGCTTGATTAGTATCGGTTTCAGAATTTTTAAGTTTCCATGTATGCCCACAAGTCTCTCAAAGTTTAAGCAGTGTTGGGTAGTCCCCACTTCTGTGAGTGTTGTAATGTTCAAGACCCCTGTCCTCCTCAATAGAGAACACTGTTCATATTGACCCTAGACACCATTGGAGACTTGTAATAAAGCGGGTGCCAGAGTAAGCTTTCCCTCCTTTCAACACTAAGCAAACAAGCATGCAAAACCTAATTGTTTTTCTGTCTTCAGGCAGTTCCTCAAACACCCATGTTACTTATCAAATCTGTGTTACACAAGTCACAGTTCTGTTTCTGTACTGCTGAGCAGGCAAGAACACCAAATCTGAAGTAGTTTACTTCATTTGGTCTTTAACCTGTGGGTTACAGATCCATATCGGATCCTAGCCGGCAACTTCTACTAGCATCAGCTCTGAGCTTCAGACTCCTCCCCTTACCCATAATACCTCCACTGCCTTCCATCCGCAGATCTCATTTGCTGTGAATTGCTTCAGCATCATTTCTCTTGAGCTCCAACTAGTCAGTGGGTAAAATCTTCGTGAGTAGCTAATTTTCTTCTTTTTCTGTCAGTGTTAGTATAGGTCCCCTTTCTCCTCCCCTCGCTTGGTGCATGGAGTTTTAGGTTAGAGTAGTTTGTACTGTGGTGTAGGGTGTAGCTTCCCCTCCCCCCTCAGTGTTTTTTCTGTATATGAGTGTGGTGAGTGTGTGCATTAGAAATTGCCTGATGTTATGTGATCCTATCTCGCCTACATTCTGTACTGATGGGCTCGGAGCCGATCCTCGGCTCCGACTCGGCACGCTATGCAATAGAGCGAAGCCTCTTATTGGCTGAGCTATTTTCTATCCCAGGATTCACCACCACTAATCCCCCAGATCTCGTTTGCCGCTTACAAGCTAGGACGTGGTCTCGAACTTGGCTGAGTTGTGTCTTTTTGAGAGAATTTTTTCTGTCAGAAAATTTCTTTAAAATTAACCAAAAGCTGTTTTAACGGCTATCGCTGTATTTAGCTACTTTATTTGTTAAATTTTTGTGGTAAAAGTTTGTGTTTTCACAGGGAAAGGTTCCCGTTTCAGTTAGAGGGGCCTTCCCCTCGTGCGTTGAGTACTGTTGTGTGTGACTGTTTTTGCTTTTGCTAGGTCAAGCACTCGTTTTAGTTAGAGGGTTCTTGGCCCTCCTTGGTATCTTAGTCTTCTAACTGTTTTGTGGGCCTTTGACTGCCCTTCTTGTTTAAAAAAAAAAAAAAAAAAAAGTTCTTATTCTAAGTTTAGGAATTTTTTCTGTAGTAGCTCTAGGCTAATACGTTGTCATTGTACTATTGCATACCATTGGCATGTCTAAAGAACATAAACCCTCAGGGTTTAAGAAGTGCACACGCTGCAACTATGAGATGTCTATTACTGATGATCACTCCTTATGCGTTTATTGTTTGG
This sequence comes from Protopterus annectens, assembly GCF_019279795.1. NCBI lineage: Eukaryota > Metazoa > Chordata > Ceratodontiformes > Protopteridae > Protopterus > Protopterus annectens. Next base: position 534,419,406 of record NC_056726.1, read on the forward strand.
GTGCCAAACACCTTCAGGAGTCTTGCAGCGTGTGTCACGCCTTTTCCTCTCGGGTCCTCCAAGAGAGGAAGAATAAATTAATATTAAAAGGGGTTATCAAACCCTCTTTTGAAGAGGCCTTATCTTCCTCTCCTTCTCCGGCTAAGAAAAAGAAGTAGTCGGCTCCGACCAGCCCGTCGGAACCGACCACTAAGAAATCTAGGCAGGCTTCTCCATCGGCTCCACGGACTTCGGAGCCGAGGGCGGAACGGTCTGCCTCGATGCCTCCAGCCTAGACTCCTCTGGTTTCGGAGCCGATGGCTGGGGCTTCGAGAGGCGGGTCACCTTCATCGGCTCCACTGATCTTGGAGCCGATAAGGGTTGCCCGCTCAGACTCTTCCCCGTCGGCGCCGAAGTCCTCTTCGGCACCGAGGGAAATTAGTTTGGGGTCTCCCTCGGCGCCGATAGTGATCGAATCAATTCGGAGCTGGTCCCCTAGCCCTTCGGAGCCGATGGAGAAGTCTACTCGGACCCGTTCGGTCTCCTCCAGGTCTTCCGAGATGTCTGATTCGGACATCGACAGGGTGCATCAAAGACTGTTCCAGTCCCCAGTCTTTCAGAAATTAGTTTCTGCTCCAGCCCAGTCGGCTTCAGAGCCGATGGCCCACTCTGTAGTTGTGATTCCTCCTCCAACAGCTTCGGCACCGTTGGAGCCGGTGCTAGTGGGGCCGATGGAGATTTTCGGGTCGGCTCCGACCCTCACTCCAACCCCGGCCCTTGGGTCGGAGTTCAGTACACGGACCTCTTCGGTCGGGCCCGGGGGGGATGTTTCGGGACCGATGTTTTCAGTTCCGAGCCTCCCTCTCGGTGCGTCGGCTGCGGGGGTTCAGTCTACTGTCGTGACTCCGGGGGTTGGACCTTCCCAGGACTCTGGCGGTCCGGCCTTCAGAGCTATGAGGAGTGCTTTGGCCAAATCATCTTTGGCTACCTCCACGGTATCACCGGCACCTTCCCTAGGCGCGGAGACTGGGTCTTTTGTAGTTCCCCTGTCGCTAGACAGCGGAGCCCCGGGGCCTGAGGTCACCCCCAGTGGGGTTTCCCCTCCTCCTGGGGGTCCCTCTGAAGCGTCTTTGGAGGAACCCCCAAGGAAGAGATCGTGCAAGAGGAAGCACGTCGACTCCCCCGATGAGTCTATCACGTCAGACACTGATCTTGATGATGCGGAGGGGTCCCCCAAGTCGTCCTCGGATGATGTCTCCTTTGCAGACATCCTGTAAGTCCTCAAGCAACGAGGTGGCTGGAATTCCAAACCCCCTTCCGCTGACGAGTCTGTGTTCCTCAAGGCCTTCGGGGCTCATCCCTCCGCCTCCTGGGTGTCTCCGCCCTTTGACGAGCTCCTAGATTTGATTTGTCGAAGGGCGTGGGAACACCCAGACTCTGTGGAACCAGTGCCTGCTCGCCCGAACAAATTCTTGTCTGCACTCCCGGAGAAGGAATTTCTGACTAAAGGTGTGGCTGTAGATGCCCTGGTGGTTGCATCTGCTACCCAACAAGATGTGGCAGAGGCTTCGACGTCCGTCCATCCTCCTAATGAGTCTAGTTGCTTGGACCGGTACGGGAAGCGCACCCTTAGTTCAGCTGCCTTTACTTTAAGGTCCCTGAACTATTTGGCACACTTCACCAGACTGCAGAGGGATCTGGTCAAGGAGCTCTCAGATTCCCTCTCGGGTAACCTACCTGAGCAGCTGGCCCAGACGGTTAGCTCTCAGTTGTCGACCCTGTCATCAGTATCTAACTCGTCCATGAGGCTCATTTCGTATGCAGCCGAGGGGGTGAGTAGAGCAGCGGGTATGGGCATTGCTCTACGGAGGCAAGCCTGGCTCCGTCTGTGTCATTTCGCGGAGGCCTTTAAGTCTTCTTTTGCCGACGCCCCCTTTGACGGGTCCTCTTTGTTTGGACCCAAGGTAAAAGACACACTGACCCGCTGTGAGCAAGAGGGAAAGACTTTGACTGCCGTAGGGGCATGATTTTCCACTCCCTTTCGGCCTTATCCCAAGGCTAAAAGAGGAGGGAAAATGTGGTTCCGCAAATCCCAGAAGCCTTATCCCCCACAGCAGGACGATCCACCTTCTAGAGGCAGAGGAGGGGGAAATTCTTCTGGAAGACGCCGTCCCAGAGGCGGCAGAGGCCCCCGCAACACTGGAGACCGCGAGTCCTTTCGTGGCTCTTCAGCCTTCCACAATCCCTGAAGGATTGCCCGACTGTGCAGCTCCGGAGCCAGTCGGGGGTCGTTTTTCGAGGCACCTAAAAGCCTGGGAAGGTATCACTCAGGACCGATGGGTGCTTCGAATTATCGCCGGAGGTTACGCCATCCCTTTTTCTCAACTCTCCACCTCCGTCCAAGAAAATCCCGGACCTGCCACCCAGTCAACAGGAAATTGCAGCCTTAGAAGTCTCAAAGCTGCTTCAAAAAGGAGTCATCCAACCAGTCCCCGCAGACAAGATCGGATTAGGGACTTACTCAAGATTCTTTTTGGTGCCAAAAAAGACCGGGGACTTGAGGCCCATTTTGGATCTCAGCATTTTAAATCGTTCAGTCAAAAAGTCCAAGTTCCGGATGGTCACCTTACAATCCATTCTCCCACTGCTGGAGAAAGGGGTTTGGATGTGCTCCATAGATCTCAAGGATGCCTATTACCACATCCTGATAGATCAGGTGTCCAGGAGACATTTGCGCTTCAGCCTGGGAGACGGTCATTTTCAGTTCCGCACGCTGCCCTTTGGTCTCACCACAGCCCCCAGGGTGTTCACCAAATGTTTGGCGGTCGTGACTGCTCACCTGAGGAGTCTAGGATTCCAGGTGTTTCCGTATCTGGACGACTGGCTCCTAACTACCACCTCCAGGCGTCTACTATTGCAGAACCTACAAGCCACAATATCACTAGGCACTTCCCTTGGAATCACCTTCAATTGGCCAAAGTCTGTGTTGCTGCCATCTCAGCGCATAAGATTCATCGGAGTAGAAATAGACTCAAACCGAATGCGAGTCTATCTTCCTACAGAAAGGATACAAACTATACAGGTTCAAGTCCGAGCCTTGCTTCTCAGATCCAAAGCTCCAGCCAGGATGGTCCTGCAGCTATTGGGATCTGTCGGCCACTGTTCTTCTAGTCCCCCTAGCAAGATTGCATATGAGAATTCTCCAGTGGCTTCTTTCGACACAGTGGTCCTTTCAGGATCTCCCTCTCAATCACCTCATATGGATCACGGAAACATGCAAATGGGACCTTAGCTGGTGGCTGGTGCCCTCCAATCTGGATCAGGGACGACCCTTTGTTCCACCTCCTCAGATGGCCACTTTACTTTGACTACAGACGCCTCCCAGATGGGGTGGGGGGGGGGGCATTCCCTGGGCAGGTCAGTCCAAGGCAAATGGCATTCAGAAGAGAGTCTTCTTCATATCAACATTTTGGAAATGAGGGCGGTGCTTCTGTCTCTACAAGCCCTCCACGATTACCTCCCTCAGGGCGTAATTGCCATCCACTCCGACAACATGTCAGTGGTATGGTATTTGAACAAGCAGGGAGGGACCAGATCCTACCCTCTTTGCAGAGAGGCCATGAGAGTTTGGGAATGGGCAGTGGCAACCAAACGTTTTCTGATAGCAACTCGTATCCCTGGCAAATCCAACGTGATAGCCGACAGACTGAGCAGAACTATCCTCTCTCCTCACGAGTGGTCTCTGAACGATGCAGTGACAACTCAGATTTTCAGCAGATGGGGAACTCCTTGTTGCGACCTCTTCGCAACACCGCTGAACGCGAAGTGCAGAAAGTTCTTCTCCCTCACTCCAGCTCCGGGGGAGAGTCCTATGGATGCATTAGCCCATCCTTGGCCCACTGGCTTGCTATACGCCTTCCCCCCAGTTCCCCTCCTTCCCGGAGTGATCCAAAAGGCGTCTCACTTGGGGAGCAAAATGATCTTAGTTGCCCCTTACTGGCCTCGTCAGGTATGGTTCCCCTATCTTCGGAAATATGCACTTGGACGGTCCATGGTTCCTGGATCAGATCCCAGACCTATTAATTCATCAGTCGGGACAACTCCACCAGTCCCTTCACACTTTGAAGTTAACAGCTTGGCTCCTCCTCTTCCGACTATAGTCAGGAATCGTACCTTCGACCCAGAAGTCATACCTATCTTATCGGTCCACAAGTCTGCCAGTAAGAAATTGTATACTAGCAAATGGAAGAGATTTGCTATTTGGGCTCAACTCTGGGGTCTGGATCCCATCACTATTCCTGTATCGTAAGTCCTGAAATTTCTAACTTCCCTATTCAATCAAGGTTCTTCAGTCTCTACCATCAAGGTTCAATTGGCAGCTATTTCCAATTTTCATGAATCTATAAACCCACCTTTAATGAGCAACAGATTGTGTAAAACCTTCATGAAAGGTGCTGCGCTTTTACGACCTCCCATTTCTCATCCTGCTCCTCCGTGGGATCTCGACGTGGTATTACGTGCCTTAACCTCCGCCCCCTTCGAACCGGCAGCAACATGTGATTTGAAATTTCTATCTTGGAAAACTGCCTTTCTGGTTGCGATTACTTCTGCCAGAAGGGTTTCAGAGCTTCAAGCTCTTTCTGTAAAACCCACCGTACCTGGTTTTTCACAAAGATAGAGTATCCCTCAGGCCTAATCCATCCTTTGTCCCTAAAGTTTGTTCCAGTTTTTGCCTGCAACAGTCATTAGAACTTCCAGTTTTCTTTCCAAAGTACTCAAAGTGGAATACATCTTCCATACATTGGATGTTCACAGGCAATTGCGTTTTTATTTAGACAGGGACCCAACAAACAAGGAAAACAGATCAATTGTTCGTGTCCTTTTCGGATAATAAATTGGGCAAAGCCGTCACAAAGGTCACTATTGCCAAATGGATCAGGGACTGTATTAGTCAAGCTTATTCTTCTAATAAAGAGCTTACGACCTCTGTCAAAGCTCACTCTACAAGAGCTATGGCTACTTCAATAGCGTTCCATTCTAAGCTTGCCATTAGTGACATTTGTGCTGCGGCTACGTGTTCTTCCCTGCACACTTTCATTTCCCACTACAAATTGGATGTGGCATCTCGGGGGAGAGCTTCATTTGGTTCCACAGTGCTCAGGAGTGTTTTCCAGTGAGCCACCCAGGATTTATGTGCTAGGGACGCTGTCCCATCAGTACAGAATGTAGGCGAGATAGGATCACATAACATCTTTTAGTTATGTACTCACCATAACTTTAGATGTTTGGGATCCATCTCGCCTACATTCCCAATAACCCACCCTCCTTCCCCCTGCCTTGGAGATCAGAAGAGATCGGACGGTCCGAATTCTATTGTTTCATCTTGAAACATCTGGCAATGTTATATAAACAAGTTGTGTGTGTGCATGAATGCGGACAAACAAGATCTGGGGGATTAGTGGTGGTGCATCCTGGGATAGAAAATAGCTCAGCCAATAAGAGGCTTTGCTCTATAGCATAGCATGCAGAGTCGGAGCCGTGGATCGGCTCCTAGCCCATCAGTACAGAATGTAGGCGAGATGGATCCCAAACATCTAAAGTTATGGTGAGTACATAACTAAAAGTTTTTTATTAAGGTTATCTTTCTACTAAGTAGTATGGCTAAAAAGCATGTTTTCAAGTGCTTCACAGAGTGTGGCCATAAGTTATCCCCAGCGGATGACCACAATCTGTGTTTTGTGCTTGGGCATTGCCCACCTGAATGTGGACTGTAGCATATGTGCGGGCTTCAACCCCTGCACCCTTAAAGATAGAAAGGCCAAGTTGGCCCTCAAAGGCCTTCTTCCTCTTTCAGACTCTTGTTTCCTTGTCTCCGGTCGGAGCAGCTGCTGTGGGCCGCCTCTCCTTCCTCTGGCTTCTCCTCCCTCCCAGGCTGGGACTCAACCTCCTGTACCAAAGCCGTGGTAGCGGAGCAGAAAAGAGGGGAGAGAGAGTCGAAGACGAGGGAAAAGAGAAAGAGGTCTCCGGACCTCGCTTCTCCCACTAAGGCGCCACAGATCCATGATTCCCCTTGGCTCCGATCTCAGAGGTTCTCCCCGGAGCCGGAGGAGACGCATCCAGCTTCTCGGGCCTCTGTGCCCGACCTGCCAGGTTGGAGTCCGTGGCTTTGTCGCAGTCCACCTGGTCCATGTCAGACATGGATCTGGATAAAATGATGAGGTGATTTATCCGTACACAGATCCAGATGGGGGTCTTGCCAGTACCCCTCCCACAGGAGGGGTGAGCTTGTTTCCCTTTTTTCAACCTAGATCTCCTTCTCCGATCCGACCTTTGGGTTCGGAGTACTCTGATCCAAGGTTGGCTTTGGTCCGGGGGTTGGCACCAACGGTACCTGCTTCCTCTATGCCGACAGCTTCCTGGTGCGTTTTGGATCTGACCAGCTCGGATCCGAGCCGGAGCTTGGGTGTCAGATCCGAGGGAGTGGAACCTTTTTCATTGGCTCAGACTTTGTCGGGCCAGGTTCCCTCCCTTGGAGCTCCGTCCATCTCTGGCCCGGTTCAGATTCTCCTGTCTGACCCAGGGAGACCAGCCTCCTTATTGGTTTCTCAGGAGATTCGCTCTCCTTCAGTGTTCAACGTGGTAGAAAGGGTTCTCTCCGGATCGAGACCCCTGACTGCCCCCTCGGACTCCTCTGACCCCCTCGGCTCTGTCTATGGTCCCCATTGTTTTACCAGAGTGACAGCCCGCGCTGGAGGAGCCCCAGACTTCCCCCCAAGGAACAAGTGGCTTGCGAGCTCCCCCCCGGAGAGCCACATTGGAGAGGTACCTCGCAAGCACACGTGCAAGAGGAGGCACTTGGACTCCCTTGAGTCCCTCACAGAGGACACGTACTTGGATGATGGAGAGGGTTTCCCTAGGTCACCTCCTGAGGATGTCTCCTTTGGAGACATTGTGGAGATCCTGCGCAAACGGGGAAGTTGGTCTGCCCCCAAACCTTCTTCTGATGAGTCTATACCTGGAGGTTTTCGGCATAGGCCCAATTACTTCCTGGGTGCCCCCCCCCCCCCCCTCCCCAGCAGATCCTTTGGTGGATCTGGTCACCTCGTGGGCATGGAAGGAACCGGACACAATGAAACCTATTCCAAAAAGACCTGATAAGGTCCTAAGCCCCCCCCAATAGACAGACCAGCTTGGAATAAGGGCTTCCTCGTAGATGCCATGGTGGTAGCAGCAGCCACTAAGAAGGAACTTGCTCAGCTGAGTTCCTCGGTACACCCTCCTGACTGAGAGCCGTGGATAATGGACTGCCTAGGGAGGCAGGTGTATGCTTAAGCTACCTTTTCAAATTTGGGCACTGAACTTACTTGGCCCATGTCACCAGACTCCAACGCAACCTGGTAAAGGAGCTGGAGGAGTCTCCCCCCAAGTCCATGTCGCAGGAGGACAAGGGTTCATTCTCCACGAGGATGGCCACTTTAAAAGCAGTATCTAACATGTCTATGCGACTACTCTCGCATACTACAGAAGGAGCGGCTATGGTGGCTGGGTCCAGCATGTCCATGAGGTGAAATGCCTGGATCAGGTTGTCAGTTTTCCGAACCCTTCAAGGCGTCTTTTGCCAATGCCCCTTATGACGGCTCTACACTCTTTGGTAAGACCGTCAAGGAGGCATTAGTCCAGAGTGAGAAGGACGAGAAGACACTGTCTGCTGTCGGGATAATCTTCTCTAACCCTCAAAGGTCCTTTTCCTGGAATCAGAGAGGGCAAAAGATGTGGTTTCGGAAGCCACAGTATTTCCAGGGCATTCGGGGCTCTTTCCCCCCAAGGCAGAGGGGGACAGAATGGACGCTGGCCCAGAGGCAGAGGGGGTCCGAGGAACTTTGGGTCTCAAACCTTTCTCGGACAGACCACAGACCCGGGCAGCAACCCTGAGGGGTTGCCCAGCTGCTCTACTCTGGAGGCAGTTGGGGGATAATTGTCCTTGCACCTAGCGGCATGGGAGTCCATAACTGAGTGCTGGGTGCCTCAAATCATATCCAGAGGATACTCTATCCCCTTCGTGGGTTCCCCCAAATCTCCCAGACACCTCTCAGACATGCCACCCACGCAAAGGGAGGCAGCAGCACAGGAAACTTCCAAGCTGCTAGAAAAATGAGCTATCGAAACCGTCCCCCCAGATCAGTCCAGATCTGGCTTCTACTCCAGGTTCTTTTTGCTGCCAAAGAAAACTGGGGACTTGAGGCCCATTCTGGACCTTTCTACCCTGAACCTGTTGGTTGCCAAAGAGAAGTTCCAGATGGTTACATTACAGTCCATGCGGTACCTGCAAGAGAGCGACTGGATGTGCTCGTTAGACTTCCAGTGTGCTTACTATCACATAAAGATGCACAGAAGCTCCAGGAGGTTCTTCTGCTTCTGGCTAGGAGTCGGTCATTACCAATTTCGAGCCCTACCGTTTGGTCTCACCACAACCCCCAGGTGTTTACCAAAGTGATGGAAGTGGTAGTGGCTCACCTGAGGCTTCAGGGGATTCAGGTCTGTCCGTACCTGGACGATTGGCTCCTCACTGCTCCCACCAGGCATCTTCTCTCCCAAACCAGGGATTATATCCTGACTCTTGCCCTGTGTTTGGGTATCACAATCAACGCATCCAAATCTCTTCTAGATCCTGTACAGGTGATGGACTACATTGGTGCCAGGATAGATATTCTTCAATGCAAAATATTCCTAACCTCTGAGAGAGTTCAAAACATGAGGATGCATGTTTCCCTGATCTACCACTCTCGTCTCCCAACGGCGGAATCTGTGTTGAGGGCCTTAGGCCCAATGGTGGCGACCATGACTCTTTCTCCCATGTGCCCGGTTACACATGAGAATTCTACAGTGGACTCTAGCCGTACAGTGGTCCCTGTTGGAACTGCCATTGACCTATCCAATCCAACTCTTAAGTCTGTCTGTCGTCCCTCATATGGTGGATGTGCTCTTCGGACATTTTGGAGGGATGACCTTTTGTTCCAACCCCGTCCCAAACCACAGTGACCATGGATGCCTCCCAACTCGGGTGGGGGGGGGGGCATTGTTTGGGCAGAACATCCTGGGAACTATCGACCTATTAGCCTGATAAGCCTGGTCTGCAAGGCCATGGAGTGTATCATCATGGAACTCATAAACAAAGACTTTGATAACCTCCAAACTCTGGATCCCACCCAGTTCGGGTTTGTGAAAGGCAGATCATGCCTCCTGAACCTGATCGACTTCTTTGAGGCAGTCACCAAAACCGTAGATGAGGGTAAGGTGGTTCACACAGCCTATCTTGACCTCGCCAAGGCTTTCAACACCATCCCCCATTCTGGAATTATAGCTAAGCTCCCTAAACTAGGTGTAAATCCCTATGTCACAAGATGGGTTGCCAACTGGCTCACTGACAGAACCCACACTGTAAAGGCTGCAGACTCCAAATATTACCTCAAAGCAGTGCCAAGTGGAGTAACAGGTTTCCGTTCTGGGACCTCTCCTGTTTTGTATCTACTTCTCTGAAGTACAGGCTAACACAGAAGGCCTCTGGCTAACAAAGTTCGCAGATGACTGCAAACTAGGAGCCATAGTCAAGTCCCCAAATGATGTAGACATCCTACAGAAGGGCCTCGCTGAGACAGATGCCTGGTGGTCAGAGCCATGGCCTCAAGCTCAATGCCAAAAAGTGCAGTGTCATCCCCTTTGGTAAAAACTCTATACCCATGAACTACCACATAGGCAGCAATCTACTTAACACCGAATGTGTGATGAGACCTTGGGACCTAGGTGGACAGTAGTCTCTCCTTTGATAGTCACATCGCCACAGTAATCAGGAAGTCCTACGTGGCACACCATCATAAAAGGATTCTCATCCAGGAAAAAGAGGTCATTGTTCCCCTCTACTCGACACTCATTAGACCCATTATAGAGTACAACACCTCTTTTGGAATGTACCTCACAAGACATCTGCAGCAGCTGGAAAGGCCACAGAAGTACCTCACAAAGAGGATTACTGGCCTCAAACAAATGCCCTACACTGACCGCCTCAAAAAAAACCTCCAACTTTACTCCGTAGCATATCGCCTACTCCGAGGTGATCTCTGCCTAACATATAAAGCTGTGTCAAACCCAGAGCTGTTGGATGCTACAGCTAAAAAAATCCCAATCCCTCCATGCTACATGTTCTAGGGACCTAAACCTTGTCACCACAATAAACTGGACATGCTGGAGGGATATATTCCTGTCCTAGAGACTTCCCATACTCTGGAACAGGCTTACCCGTCTGTCAAGCTAAGTTCTTCATTAGCACTCTTCAAGAAAAATCTTGATGAGTGGATGGGAAATAGGAAATACACCCCTGGGATCACCTATAGTATCTAGCAAGGGCTGGCTTACTGAGCCCATGTCTATATATCTAGATAAACAGTTTAAACCCCATACTGGCTAATATTAAACAAGTATTAAGGGACACACAACAATTTCTTGAAAATTTAGCTGCATCTAATGACATAAGACCAATAGAGAACACAGATTTTTTAGTGTCTTTAGGTGTAAGATCACTTTTTACATCGATCCCCAATAACGTGGGAATAGAATATGTAAGAGTGTTACTTTTGGAATATGGAATATCTAATCAAGTTATAAAATTGATGTTGATCCTTGAAACAGTGTTGGAAAACAATGTGCTATGTTATGGGGGAACATACTATCTACAAGGCAAGGGCGTAGCCATGGGTACACCATGCGCCAATGCATATGCCAACCTAGTAATGGCGTATTGGGAGAATGCATATCTGTTAAACAACTTAAGATTTAAAGATCATATTAAATATTATGGACGTTTAGTAGATGTATTCTTTGTATGGGATGGCACAGAACAAGATCTTAGAGACTTGATTACATATATTAACAGTACTACTAGTTTTTTATTTTTTGAATACACTTATTCACAAACTAACATACAGTTTTTAGATGTTATGGTTCAGAACGACACTGATGGCATTAATACAGTTATGTATAGGAAGACTTGTTGGAAAAACAACTTGCTATATCGAGATAGTATGCACCCCAAACATATCTATTCCAACATTATCAAGAGCCAAGCATATAGGGTCTCCAGACTGACTACAAAGGAAAATGAATTTATACAACATAATGAAACTTTAAAAGAGAATTTTCTTGCTAGAGGTTATAATAATACAGAGATAGATGAAGCATTGGGTTTTTGTAAGACACATAGGAATGGTAAAGGAACCCCGTTCTTTCAAAGACATAATAATTATAACATTGGTAAAAAAAAGTCAGATTGAAGACAGTTACTGAGAGAGGCAGCAATAAGAAATCGAAGAGGAATAGATTGGTCATACCATATACGAATAGAAACACACAGATAAGAAAGATTATTGAAAATAATTGGAAAATATTACAAGTAGATGAAAAAATTAAGGATTTATTAGATTCACGACCATATTTAACATACAGAAATATGAAGTCACTGAAACTGTTATTATGCTATGAGGATACTAAGACAATGAACATGCACTCAGAGAATAGGGACATTTGCATGTAGGTCCTGCAATCAGTGCTCATATATTTCAAAAGAAAATATTCAAACATCCTACTACGGGTCGTGAATATAAATCCAATTTTTATGCAGACTGTAGGTCTCGTGATCTGGTCTACTTAGCACAATGTCAAGTATGTAATAGTTTCTACGTTGGTATGACAACTAGAACTTTGAGAGAACGAATTAGAGAACACATATATGCCATTAACAAAGAGAACATGAATAATGCCCTTGCGAAACATACTGTAGAAAATGGTCTTAAACATGTTTTTAAGTTCAGGGTGTTACAGTTAGTGAATAAAACATCTAGGTTAGGCAATATCAAAAATTATACAGAGGAATTGGAAAATAAATGGATCATTAGGTTACAGGCACATTTAGGGTATGGCTTAAATAAGATGTCACTTAAACCGCACCTGGCAGCCAGACCATATAGCCACTAGTTATGGCCCACTGCTACTACATAGAAGCTATATATACAGTTTTAGTATTTTAGAAAGTGTCTTGGGGGACACATGTATATGTAAGTTTTTAGTTTTTATATATACATATGTTTTTTTATATATATATATATATATATATATATATATATATATGTTTTTTCTTATAGTTATATGTTAAATCATATGTTATTTTTAATGTTGTACAGCTTATGGATGTTGCTGCTTTATAAAAAATGCGTTATTGAATATGAATGTTTGTATGCCTTTAAATGTTTGGTTGGAATATTACTTGATTGCTTAATTGTAAGTATTTAAATATGGAGTAATGGCAAGTTTTTATTGAAGTCTGATGAAGCGTTGTGAATCAACGTGAAAGCGCCAACTTTTGGATCCTTTTCGAATAAACCTTGAAGTGAATACTGTGGTTTGGATTTTTTACTTTCTTCTGCCTTTGGTGTACCGCTTGTTTTTTATCTTCACAGCTAAAAAAATCCCAATCCCTCCATGCTACATGTTCTAGGGACCTAAACCTGGTCACCACAATAAACAGGACATGCTGGAGGGATAGATTCCTGTCCTAGAGACTTCCCATACTCTGGAACAGGCTACCCGTTTGTCAAGCAAAGTTCTTCATTAGCACTTTTCAAGAAAAATCTTGATGAGTGGATGGGAAATAGGAAATACACCCCTGGGATCACTTCTGTGTCTCTGCTCGACATTGGCACAGGAAAATAACTTTCTTGGGTGGCATAAGCCGGGGGACCTTGTTGGCTAGGCTTACATAGGCCCTTGGGCCGATAGCCTAGTACCTAACTATGAACCTAAGTACAGTCCAAGGCCTGTGGTCCCCCATAGAGACCAGCTTGCACATAAATGTCCTAGAGATGAGGGCGGTCCTTCTAACGTTGCAGGCCTTTCATGCCTTTCTTCCTCTGGGATTGATTGCTATTCAGTCAGACAAACATGTCAGTGGTCTGGTATATCAACAAACAGGGAGGGACCAGATCTTTACCCCCTTTGTCACGAGGCCATGAGAGTGTGGGAATGGGCGATCTCCACTGGTCGCTTTCTCATTGCAATGCACATTCCGGGATGGTCCAACATTGTGGCGGACAGACTGTCGGACCATTCTGATGCCTTATGAGTGGTCTCTGAATCTGTCAGTAGCGGAACAGATCTTCAGCGAGTGGGGTCAACCTTACTGCGATCTCTTCGCATCTCCTTCTAATGCAAAGTGCAGCAAGTTTTTCGCTCTGAACCCTCTGCCGGGGGAGTCCCCCAGAGACGCTCTAGTTCATGCTTTGCCTCCCGGGCTTCTGTATGCTTACTCTCCAGTACCTGTCATTTTGAGGTCCCTACAGGAAGCTCGTCGACTGGGGAGCAAAGTGATCCTCATTGTCCCGTTCTGGCCTCGCCCAGGTATGGATGTTCTTAGTGTTTCACTGTTGCAGTCATTACATTTGGGTAATCTGCTGGCAGGTTGCCCTCAGTCGGCCTGAATAACAAAATCTTGGGTCGTGCGTCGGTTGCTGTCTCCTCTTCTGTGACGTCAGGTCGTCAGGGGTATAAAACATGCAGCAGACTCCATTTTAATCCGTCTTTCTTGCCGCGCGGTGCCCGAAGCAGAAGCAGTTCGCAAGTTCCAGTTGGCAGACTCCTGAAATTTTTGGTTTCGAGTTTCAGAACCAAAGTCTTCAAACTAAAGCCAAGTACCCCATTGGGGAAACTTTTTCTTGCTCCTTACCGATGTCAGTAAAAGTTAATAATTGCATTACTTGTGGGAAGCAAATCTCACAAGGATTTTCATTTGTACTGTATTCCTTGCCTAGGCCCTGACCACAACGTGCCTTGCTGTCGGTTTTGTGCTAAATTTAACCAACACACTATTAAGAGATGGTATATTTCTGCTTCTAAATATTTTGGTTCAAGATTTAACTGCCCTGAAATGTTATCTGTTAGCAGTCCAACTACGAGTTCACAAAAAACACGAGGAAAAAGACAGACCGTCGAGGTCCAAAACTGACGAAGAAGCTTCTCCTAAGCCAGCCGCTGGTTCGCCGGTATTCTGTGAGGCGCATTCGCAGCCCCTGATACCCGCTACATTTGAGTTGTAGGCCTCTATTGAGACCCATTTGGAGTCTGGTATGCCGCGAGATTCGCAAAGTATTGAACCTGCGGATGTCTCTCCCCTGGATAGGTCTGGAGCCGTTGAGCAGGCACCGGCTTCTGAGGGTGTTTTCAGGCCTCAACATTTTTATATTAAACAGGCGCCATCAACAAAAACAATGACAAAAACAACTTCTATGTCTAAAAAACTGACACATGAGCCACGTGCTCAGGCCCCTATGCCTAAAAAACAAATGCTCAGAATGGCTGAGGATTTAATTACCTTGATCAGGGGCTCCCAACCCCACCCCCCCTGCTAAGAGGCCTAGGCAAGGCACTAATTATGAATCTTCAGATCAGGTTTCCATTTCTTCTGATCAGGAATTTTCTATTCCACCTTATAAGGATTCTGATGCAGAGGAATCCATCCCATCTGCATCTCCTGCTGAGAATTACACCGAGAGACTTTGCATACTTTAAGGGAATATTTTGACTGGGAGAGTCAGGACTTCTCTGAATCAAAAAAGAGGCTTGGAGATTTCCTTCATCCTCAGCATAGGCCTTTGGCAAATCCTCCTGTATTAGACATTGTGGATAATGAGTTCTCGGAATCCAGCATGGCTCCTGATTCCTTGCCTCCAGCTCCTAGTAAGCCAGACAGATATTACAGGGTTCCTGACTTCCACAAATTTCTTTTCAAAACTCCTGCTGCTGATCCTGAGACTATTTCTTAGGGTCTCAAGGGTGTTAATGCTTCTACAGCCAAAAATCCTACCCCTTCTGATAGATTCCAGGGCGCTGGATAGATGGGGTAAGAAGGTTTATACGTCTGCAACCTTGGCAGTCAGGGCTTTAAACTGACAGTTTCATATGCTTAAATATCAACAGCATGTTATGGGCTTACTGAAGCAGAAAATTATGTTGATTTCTGATTGTGTGGAAAATAGAGTTACAGGAGTTACTGCATGCAGCAGAACAGGTTGGAAAGCATACTTTGCAATGTGGTTTTGATTCCTTGGAGGCCTCTTGTAGGGCCGCCGTTACTGGATCTGTGATAAGAAGGCATGCTTGGCTCAAGGAGCAAAATCTGCCTGATCATGTTAAAGCTAAATTGTTGGGTACCCCTTTGCAGCATGATACTCTGTTTGGTAATAAGGCAGAAGAGGTTGTAGAGAAAATGGAAGACAAAGCTAAATCTATCAAACGGTAAAAGATTTTTAGCAAGTGCAGCTACCCAAGTTCAGTAGGCACTGGCCTACTAAAAACTGGTCCTTTCCTGTGTCCAACAGAACCACTCAGGGCAAACCCAGGCGCTCAAAAGGCTACAGGTATCAATCACAGGGTTCTTACAGGTCAAAGCAGTGGGGTGCCTCCACCTCCAAATCTGGAGGAAACAGAGCACAACCCTACAGTAAGCAGTCTCCATAAACTTTCCTCTACCATCTCCAAGCACTTATCTTTTGGCAGCCCCCTTGGGGGGGGGGGGGGACTAGCACTTCATGCTCAAAATTGGCAGTTAATTACCCAGGACAAGTGGGTGTTAAACATAGTATCCCAGGGGTACAGATTTCATTTCCATACTTTGCCAGTTCCAAACAGATGGCCGGATCTGCCACAAAACCAGTGGGCAGAGGCCCAGAAACAAGTCATGTCCCTCATGGATATGGGGGCTATTCAACTAGTACCAGAAAAGGAAAAAGGACAAGGATTTTATTAAAGACTTTTCCTGGTACCCAGAAAAGACAATTCATGGCGTCTAATACAGGACTTATCGATTCTGAACATGTTCCTGGACATTCCAAAATTCAAAATGCTGACTTTACAACAGCTACTGCCTATGCTAGGCAAGAATGCTTGGTTAGTAACTCTAGACTTAAGAGGCATACCTGCATATCCCAAAAAGGAAATCTTGCAGAAGATACCTCTGCTTCAAAGCAGGCTTTTTGCATTACCAATTTTCTGCACTGCCCTTTGGCTTATCTACTGCACCCAGGGTCTTTACAAAGTGCCTGGCACCAGTAATTGCATTCTGCAGACAAAGAAACATTCCAAATGTATCCTTACCTGAACGATTGCCTCATTCAGGCAGAGGACAAGGGCACTCTTCGTCAACATCTGGCGTTTGTAAAAAGGCTTTCTAGCATGCGTAGGGTACACGATAAACGAAAAGAAATCACAACTGGTACCCTCTCAAATAATTACATACTTGTACATTACAACTGCCCAGATGGCTTACCTCACGCCAGACAAACAACTGCAATTGACAGCATACTTCAAACAAATTGCAACAAAAACCCAGTTGTCTGCAAGACAAATTCTGCAGGCTTTGGGGTTCATGGCATCCTGTATTCTACTAATTCCATATGCGAGACTGCATATGAGGAAACTTCAGTGGTACCTAAAAAGTTTATGGAGTCAACATTGTCACAGCCTGGAAACAATGATCCCTTCATTCCCTGCCTACAACGGGAGTTTCTTTGGTGGGCAGAGACATGTCACCAAAACAAGGGACTGTCATTCACTCTACCCCCTGCCACCCAAACCCTAACTACAGACTCATTGGACTACACTTGGGGGGCCCACCTGGCAGGGAGATGCCTTCAGGGCAAATGGAGCCCAAACCAAATGCATCTGCATATCAACCAGAAAAGAAATGCTAGCTGTTCAGAATGCTCTGACAGCCTTCAAGGACTTACATCATCCAGGACAACTACTGAGAAAAGACTGATAACACCACAGTTATGTGGTACATAAACAATCGGGGGGGTACCCATTCCTACCCCCTTTGCAGACTAGCCATGGCCTTGTGGAATACAGCCTTTACTTACCAAGTACATCTTCAAGCTCGATTCCTGCCAGGAAAGCAAAATACTCTGGCAGACTATCTAAGCAGAAATGTTATGGACTCGCACGAATGAAAACTGGATCCACAAATCTTCAACATGTTAATACAGAAATGGGGAAGCCCCGACATAGATCCATTTGCCTCTCCCCAAAACTAAGTTGGACTATTTCTGCACAAGAACTCATCACAAAAAAGCATGGAAAGTGGATGCTCTATCCTTCAGCTGGAAAAACCTATCCATCTATGCCTTTCCCCCTCTATCTCTACTCACCAAGGTCTTACTAAAAGTCGGACAGGAAAAAACAAACATTATTTTAATTGAAACAGACTGGCCTCGCCAACACTGGTATCCACTTCTAAGGAATATGTCACCACTTCCTCTGTGGTACTTGCCTCAGACACCTCACCTACTGTCTCAGCAGGACTATCAGATTCTGCACACTCGGCTCCAAACTCTGAATCTTGCAGCATGGCTAATCATCTAATTATTCAAACCGCATATCTCAGTAAACCTATGATGGATGTCATTTTGGAAGCCAGAAGGCCTAGTACTAGAAAATCTTATGCTGATAAATGAAAGAGATTCTGTGCTTGGAAGCAAGCACAGAGAATAGACACAGCAAAGCCCAATATTCCTCAGATTTTGCATTACTTAACTGAGATGCTTCACAAGGGTCTATCTTTTTCTTCAATAAAAATCCATGCCTCTGCCATCTTGGCTCATTACAACACAGAGCCTCCTCTTTTTTTCTCATCCACTGCTAAAACAGTATCTGAGGGGCCAAAAATTTAAGGCCTCCCAGGAGAGGGCCAACTCCCTCATGGGACCTCAATTTTGTGCTGGGAAAACTCACCCTACATCCTTTTGAACCAGCAGCTACTGTGGATATGAAATTTCTTTCTTGGAAGACAGCTTTTCTTTAAATCCAGGGCAGGCTTTGCCACTGTAGTCTTGCAGGGCCTTGTAGCTGCTCCTAATACTGTTTAGTTCCATCCTCCCATCCATAGCTTTGGGATTCTACCCAAATGTAATTACTGCAACAGTGAAACACGAAGAACATAGTACAGTTGTGTACACTTTTATAAATGTAGATGTTCGAGTGTGTTCACTGTTGCAGTCTGGGTTTCCCACCCACCATCCCCCATTCTATACCTTTTCTTTCCTTCACTATACTCAAAAGCCTTTGTGGTGTATTTGCTTTTAGTTGAAGGAAACGTTTGTTTCTAAGGTGCATTTGTATATTTACTGTTTATATATTTTTGCTCTACATTTGGGGGGGCACCTGACATCTGGGGCAAGAAAAACTAAAGAAAATGGCGTCTGCTGCCTATTTTATACCCCTGACGACCTGATGACATGGAAGAAGAGACAGCAACTGACGCAGGACCCAAGACTTTGATATTCAGACTGACTGAGGGCAACCTGCCAGCAGATTACTCAAATGTAATGACTGCAACAGTCAAATACACTCCCAACATCTACATTTATGGCAAGTGTACACAACTGTACTTTCCCCCATGGGGACCTTACTATGGTTCTTCAATCTTTGGTCGCTCCACCTTTCAAGCCTGCTGCACTTCAAATCTCAAATTTTTATCTTGGAAAACAGCTTTTCTAGTGGCTATTACCTCTGCAAAAAAGAGTTTCAGAATTACAGGCCTTGTCCATCAAGATTCCTTACATGATTTTTCACTAAGCTAGGGTTTCCCTTTGAACCAATCCATCATATGTTCATCGTGTTTCACTGTTGCAGTCATGACTGTAGGGTTCTCCCCTGCCGGCAGACAGCCCTCTGTCAGCCATAATCCCAAAGTCTGGGTCCGGCGTCGGCTGTTCAACCATGCTCCCTGACGTCAGAGTGCCAGGAGTACAAAGCTGACAGCCGACGCCATCTTCTCCAGTCTTTCTTGCCTTGCAGTGATAGCAGTTCGCAAGTGCCTGTCGGCTGACGCCTGACATTTTTTCCTGATAAACTTCAGTCCGAAGATTTCTTCTCCACTCGAAGCTAAGTACCCCATTGGAGAAACTTTTTCTTGCTCCACTCCGATGTCAAGAAAAAGTTAATTGTATTTCATGTGGGAAGCAAATACCCCATAAGGATTTTCATTCTTACTGTATTCCTTGCTTAGGCCCTGACCACGACGTAGCTAGTTGTCGGTTTTGTGCTAGATTCAATCAACGTACAATTAAGCGAAGGTACGATTTTGCTTTTCATTACTTCGGTAGGCGCTTTAACTACAAAATGTCGTTGGATACGGTTCTGACTACCCGGAGTTCACAAACGTCGCAAGGATAAAGACAGGCCTCCGAGGTCCAAATCTGATGATAGTGCTCAAGCGGAGCCAGCTTCAGGTTCGGCCGTCAGTGAGGCGCTTTTGCAGCCCCTGTTGGCCATTTCAGAACAGATGGCCGAAACGGACTCTCATGAGGAGCCAACCAGGCCTTTAAATATTTCTACTGCAGGACCTTCGGACAATGCTCCTTCGGATGGGTCCGGAGCCGCTATGCAGGTACCGGCTTCCGAAGGGGTTTTCAGGCCTACTCAGCTTCAAATAAAGGCAAAGGCAAAGACTCCTTCTAAATCAAAGACTGCAACTCAGGCCTCTTCTGAACCGGCTCCCAAGTCACAGAAACAGTTACTCAAGATGGCAGAGGATTTACTTACTATGATTAGGGGTTCACATCCCCCTCCAGATAAAAGGCCAAGGCAGGATGTTTATTATGATTCCTCTGATCCGGCTTCTGTTTCCTCAGTTTCTTCTTCTGACCAGGAATATTCTTTCCCTCCTTATGAGGATTCTGATGCTGAGGAATCAGTTCCTTCAGCTTCTCCCCCTGAGGATTTCTCTTTTGGGGAAACTTTGTATGAAATGAGGGAACATTTCCACTGGGAAGGACAGGAGTATTTGGAATCTAAGAAAAGACTGAGAGATTTTCTTCTTCTTCCCCAACATAGACCCCTGGCTATTCCTCCTGTTTTGGATATTGTGGATGATGCTTTTTCGGAGGCTAACTAACCCCTGATTCTTTTCCTCCTGCTCCTGTTAAACCTGATAGATATTACAGGGTTCCTGATTCCCACCAGATTTTATACACGAACCCTTCTGCTGACCCTGAAACCATTTCTCAGGGTCCTAAGGGAGTTAAGGCCGCTTCTGCCAAAAATCCCATTCCTACTGAAAAGTATTCTCGATCCTTAGAAAGATGGGGCAAAAAAGTGTACACTTCTGCTACTTTGTCCATTAGGGCTTTAAACGGTCAGTTTCATATGCTGAAATACCAGCAATTTCTCTTGTCTGTTTTAAAACAAAAGCTTACTTCCATTTCTGCCTGTGCAGATAAGGAAATACATGACTTATTGCATGCCACTGAACAAGTTGGGAAGCATGGTTTACACTGTGGATTTGATGCCCTGGAGGCTTCTTGTAGGGCTGCTGCCTCCGGCACAGTCATTAGAAGGCATGCATGGCTAAAGGAACAAAATTTGCCTGAACAAGTAAAAGCTAAATTATTGGATGCTCCTTTTCAGCATAATGTTTTGTTTGGATCAAAAGCTGAAGAGGTGATTAAAAAGATGGAGGATAAGGCGAAGTCCATGCAAACAGTTAAAGATTTCTTACAAGTACAGCCACCTAGATTTAGCAGGAATTGGCCTTTGAAAAATTGGTCCTTCCCCACTTCAGACAGGCCTCAGAGGGGTAGATATAGACACTCCAGAGGAAGGCCTCAGACACAAGCTTCTTACAGACCAAGACAGTGGACTGCTTCCACCCCTAGGGGAGGAGAGGACAGGTCACAAACTCAAAGAAAACAAACTCAATGACTCCCTCTGTTGGGCTACAGGAACTTCTTGCATGGAAGCCCCTCTCGGAGGAAAACTCTCTTTTTTATCAAAATTGGACTCAAATAACCCAAGACAAGTGGGTTTTGGATGTGATTTTAAGAGGTTACAAATTCCATTTTCATACCTTGCCAAGGCCAAGCGGATGGCCAGTCCTTCCAAAACATCAGTGGATGGAGGCCTTAAACCAGGTGGAAGCTCTTTTGGCTATGAATGCCATAGAACTGGTTCCACTTTCAGAGATGGGAAAAGGTTTTTACTCGAGGCTCTTTCTAGTCTCCAGGAAGCAAAACTCATGGAGACCCATTCTGGATCTTTAGGTCTTGAACACCTTTCTAGAGATTCCAAAATTCAAGATGCTTACTCTACAGCAGCTACTTCCAATGCTGTCCAAAGATGCATGGATGGTAACTTTGGATTTTAAGGAGGCATATTTACACATTCCCATCACGCAGGATCGCAGAAAATACCTCAGGTTCAAGGCCGGATCGAGGCACTTTCAATTCTTTGCGCTGCCCTTTGGATTGTCTACTGTGCCCAGGGTCTTCACCAAATGCCTGGCTCCAGTAGTAACTTACTGCAGACTCAAGGGAATTCAAATTTACCCTTATCTGGATGATTGTCTAATTCAGGCAGACAGCAAGGATGTCTTACTCCAACATCTAGAATTTGTACAGAACCTCCAAGTTCCTGGGATTCTCTGTAAACGTAAAAAAGTCAAATTTGACACCATCACAGCAGATAATTTTTCTGGGTGCTCTTCTAAACACCACAACCCAGATGGCATTTCTGACATCCGAAAAACAATTACAGCTGGCTTCAACTTTCAAAACCTTAGCAACTTTAACTCTACTAACTGCAAGGAAATTCCTGCAGGCTTTGGGTTACATGGCCTCCTGCATCTTTCTCGTACCATATGCCAGACTACACATGAGGAAAATACAGTGGTACCTAAAAAGTGTATGGTCTCAGCATTGCCACAGTTTAGACATACTGATCTCCGTCCGTCCTTGCCTTCAAAAGGAATTTCTTTGGTGGTCCAGGGCATGTGCTCTAAACAAAGGGAAACACTTCCGTCTGCCTCCTGCCACTCAGATTCTAACCACGGATGCCTCGGATTATGTGTGGGGAGCCCATTTTCAGGGAAACTGTCTGCAGGGCCTTTGGACAAAGGATCCAGAAGCACCTGCATATCAATTTAAAGGAAATGTTAGCCGTTCAGAAAGCTCTGTTGGCCTTCAGGAATCTTTTACAACCAGGACAACAACTAATACGGACAGACAACACCACAGTTATGTGGTACATAAACAAACAGGGGAGATCTCATTCTTACCCCCTTTGCAGACTAGCCATGGATTTATGGAACACAGCTCTAGCCTGCAATCTGGATCTTCAAGCTCAGTTTTTACCAGGGAAACAAAATTTTCTGGCAGACAGTCGGAGCAGAAATCTTTCAGATCCACACGAGTGGATGCTGAACACCAAAATATTCAGGATGATAACAGCAGTCTGGGGATGTCCTCACATAGACCTCTTTGCATCCCATCTCAATCAACTACAGAATTTTTGCACCAGGACTTTCCACAGAGCAGCTTGGAAAGTGGATACCCTGTCATTCAGTTGGAGGAACCACTCGGGATATGCCTTTCCGCCTCTTCCTCTTCTTCCACGAGTCTTCTTGAAGATAAAACAGGACAAGCCCAAGATGATTATCTTGCTGGCTCCAAATTGGCCTCTGCAGTTTTGGTATCCAACTCTAAAGAACCTATGTCTGGAGCCCCCTTGGGTTTTACCTCAGTCTCCAAACCTTCTATCCCAACATCAGGGTCAGGTTCTACACTCTCATGTCAGAAGTCTCAGCCTGGCGGCCTGTTTAATCCAGGGCCCTTGATTTCTTCTTTCCTACCCAAGCAGGTTATGGATGTCATTTTAGAAGCCAGACGTCCTAGCACTAGAAAATCTTATGCTGGAAAATGGAAAAGATTTTGTTCCTGGATGCAGGCTCAGGATTCTGATCCTCTTCTTCCTAACATTACCTTAATTTTAATTTACTTGACAGATCTCTTACATAAGGGTCTCTTTCTCTTCCATTAAGATTCATGCCTCTGCTATTTCTGCTCATTATAACACAGACCCTCCAATCTTTTCCCACCAGCTCATGAGACAGTTTCTCAGAGGAGCTAAGAACTTAAGACCTCCTAGATCTCCTCCCATTCCTGCTTGGGATCTCAACTATGTTTTGGAAAAACTAACCTTGCCTCCTTTTGAGCCTGCTGCCTCTTCTGACATCAAGTTTTTATCTTGGAAGACCACTATCCTGTTAGCCCTAACCTCTGCCAGGAGAGTTTCAGAGTTACAAGCTCTTATGGCTGTGGAACCTTGTATTATTTTTCATCAAGACAGGGTGTCTTTGAGGACTAATCCTACCTTCATGCCTAAGGTGGTTTCCAAAGTGGCCTTAAATCAAACTATCCACTTGCCAACTTTTTTCCCCACTCCTCAAAATAAAGGGGAAAGGATCTTACATTCCTTGCATGTACACAGACAACTATGTTTTTACCTGGACAGAACCAAGAAATCAGAACAATTGTTTGTTTCTTATGCTTCAAGCTCCCAAGGTAAAGCCATTTCTAAATGGACCATTTCTAAATGGATTGCTCATGGAATCAGATTTTATTCACACCATGGAAAGCAAATCCCAGGGAGTATACGGACTCATTCCACCAGAGCTGCTGCCACTTCTGTGGCCTTCCTCGGGAGTTCCTACCAAAGACATTTTGGAAGCTGCTACTTGGAGTTCAGTGCATACTTTTTCTAAGCACTACAATTTACCTCTCTAAGTCTAGGGCAGGCTTTGCCTCTGCAGTCTTGCAGGGTCTTTAGCCGCCCCTCCTCCTTTATGACCACCTCCCTTTCTTTCAGCTTTGGGATTCTACCCTACAGTCATGACTGCAACAGTGAAACACGATGAACATAGTACAGTTGTGTACACCTACCATAAATGTAGATGTTCGAGTGTCTTCACTGTTGCAGTCTGGGTTTCCCTCCCTCCTGTCCCCTCTTATTTTTACTTTGGTGTGGTTCCTTTTTTCACCATTCTTCTGAGGTGTATTTGCAAAGGATATGGGACCTTTCTCATTTTGGGACTCCTGACATCTGGGGCAAGAAAAACTGAAGAAGATGGTGTCGGCTGTCAGCTTTGTACTCCTGGCACTCTGACGTCAGGGAGCATGGTTGAACAGCCGATGCCGGACCCGGACTTTGGGATTCTGGCCGACCGAGGGATGCCTACCTGCAGGGGAGAACCCTACAGTCATGACTGCAACAGTGAAGACACTCGAACATCTACATTTATGGTAGGTGTACACAACTGTACTTTCTTCCTAAGGTGGCATCACCAGTCAATATAAATCAGACCATTAATTTGCCTGTGTTTTTTCCTAATTTTACTAACAAGATGGAATACAAACTCCACGTGTTGGATGTTCATAGACGGTTACGATTCTATTTACACAGGACAAAAAAATTCCGTAAATCTGATCAATTTTGTATCTTTCTAGGTCACTATAGCTAGATGGATTTCTTCATGTATCCTGCAGGTCTATAAGGACAGAGGCAGGTCTCCTCCAGGTCAGGTGAAAGCTCATTCCACTAGGTCCATGGCTGTCTGCGGCCTTTTGGTCTAGAATGTCTTTGAATGATATTTGTTCTGCAGCTACTTGGTCCTCATCTCCTACACTTATTTCTCATTACAAATTGGATTTGACTTCCAGAAGGAGAGCACCCTTTGGTTCTGCGGTGCTCTGGAATATCCTTCCATGAGGGCCTCCAAGGGGTTTACTAGCTGGGGACTCTGTTGCACAGGTTGAAGACCAAATGAAGTGAAGTACTTTAGGTAAAGAAGTTATGTACTCAACATAATGTTCCATCTGAGTAGTTGCACTTCATTTGTCTTCAACTGTCCCTCCCTCCCCCGGACCATGGCATATGATCAGCCTTTGAGTTTCAGTATAGGTCACATGTAAAAATTTTCAGGTCTGGTTTATCAGTATCAGGTTCAGCAAACTCTATCTGGGGATGGAAGGCAGTGGAGGTGTATTATGGGTAAGGGGAGGAGTTTGGAGCTCGGAGCTGATGCTAGTAGAAGTTGTCTGCTCGGATCAGATACAGATCCATAACCCACAGGTTGAAGACAAATTAAGTACAAGTACTCAGATGGAACGTTATGGTGAGTACATAGCTTTTTTTTTTTTTTTTTTTTTGAAGACTGTAATTTCCCTGCAGTGAAGTAAACAGCTGTCTCAGCTGCTAAAGTGAAGTCCCTGATTTAGGTGGTAGGTGGACTCTGAGGCCGAAGAGTGGTTTTGGTCAGGTACTGACAGCATGGTGGGACAGTGTCCATGTTTTTATTAGCAAATGTGGAGAAATGCTGTCCTTGAGTGAAGAAATTGTTGGAAGGTTGAAGATGCCTCTCTTTGAGGAGGAAGAGTGTCAGAAGTAACTTATGGATTTGGGTGCATTTCTGTAGTTTTTTTTCCCCATTTGTCTGTTTTTAGTTCCTTGCAGCTAGTTATCATTTGCTCCCAGTTGCTGTTCTCTTCCACCAGGTCTTCCAGGCCCACTTTTGCCTTCCTTTGGATAAACGCATTTTATGATCGTCGTGCATACAGCTGCAGTCATAACAGATGGGTTCTCCTGCCGTCAGGCGGGTCCTCGGTCAGCCGAATTCCAAAGTCTGGGTCCGGCGTCGGTTGTCGTTGCTTTCTTTCCTGACATCAGTGCGACAGGGGTATATAAGACACAGCCGAAGCCATTTTCTTCAGTACTTTTTGCCGCGCGGTGTCCGAAGCAGAAGCAGTTAGCAAGTGCTGGTAGGCCAGCTCCTGAAATTACGAAAATTTGGAAACAGAAGTCTTCTTTAAAGCTAAGTACCCCGTTGGGGAAACTTTTCTTGCCTCAGACCGATGTCAGACAAAGTTAACAATTGTATTTCTTGTGGGAAGCAAATAACACATAAGGATTTCCATTCCCTCTGTATACCTTGTTTAGGCCCAGACCACGACGTCTCGGGCTGTCGCTTTTGCGCTACTTTCAATAAACGCACTATTAAGCGTCGGGCGGAGTTCGCCCAGCACTTTTTTGGTAAAGCTTTTGATTATAAAATGTCGTCGGAGACTCCGACTACCGTTTTGTCCAAAAAATGCAAGGACAAAGACCGACACGTGAGGTCCGCCGTCTCCACCCACACCATGCCAAAAACTGGCTACACGTGGTCCGGTTCTCAGCGAGGCGCCTACGCAGCCCCTGACTACCGATGACACTTCTCTGGCGGTGTCTTCTGTAACCGAGACCGCAGGTGCCTCGGCCCATAACCAGACTACAGCTACCGAAGCCACTGTGAGTGTTGAACCTCCTAATGTGGACAGGTCCACTTCCACCCATGTTGTCTTCAGACCCTCATCTTCCTTTTCCATAAAGGCCTTTACTAAGTCCAAATCAGCCATACATCCCAAGAGGCCTGTTGCACAGGGCCCATCTCCAGGCCCCATGCCTAAAAAGCAGATGCTAAAAATGGCTGAGGATTTAATTACTCTTATCAGGGGTTCCCAACCCCCTCCGGACAAGAGAGCCAGAGTGGAGGAAGATTCTCCCTCTTCTGACCAGGGCCCCATTATTTCAGAACATTTTGATGAAGAGCAACACTCGTACTCCCCTTTTGAAGATTCTGATGCAGAGCAGTCCATTCCTTCTGTATCTCCCCCAGAGGGTTTTTCTTT
Source organism: Protopterus annectens (assembly GCF_019279795.1). Taxonomy (NCBI): domain Eukaryota; kingdom Metazoa; phylum Chordata; order Ceratodontiformes; family Protopteridae; genus Protopterus; species Protopterus annectens. The sequence continues at coordinate 534,445,979 of NC_056726.1, forward strand.
TGGGGAAACCTTGCATACCTTGAGGGAACACTTCCATTGGGAAGGCCAAGACTTTTCTGATTCCAAGAAAAGACTTAGGGAATTTCTTTTGCTACCTCAGCACAGACCTCTGGCAATACCTCCTGTCTTGGACATACTTGATGATGTTTACTCTGAGGCTTGCCTTAATCCGGATTCCCTGCCTCCTGCCCCAGTCAAGCCTGATAGGTACTACAGAATTCCTAACTCTCACCAATTTCTTTACAAAAGCCATAATGCTGACCCTGAAACCATTTCTCAAGGCCCCAAGGGAATGAAGGCCTCTACTGCTAAGAATCCACTACCTTCCGAAAGAGAGTCTAGATCCTTAGAAAGGTGGGGAAAAAAGGTATATACCTCGGCCACCCTAGCCATGAGGGCCTTAAACTGTCAGTTCCACATGCTTAAATATCAGCAGTTTCTGTTATCACAATTAAGGAATAAAATGTCACAACCTGAACAACCAGATTTGAAGGAGTTGCAGGATATATGATGCATAGTGCAGAACAAGTGGGTAAACACACCTTACAATGTGGCTATGATGCTCTAGAGGCCTCAAGTAGAGCTGCTCTTACAGGATCAGTCATTCGTAGACATGCCTGGCTTAGGGAACAAACCTTGCCTGATCATGTTAAAGCTAAACTACTAGATGCTCCTTTACAAAAGGATGTATTATTTGGTACTAATGCTGAGGAGATACTACAGAAAATGGAAGAAAAAGCTAAATCTATGCAAACTGTCAAAGCTTTTCTACAGGTTCAACCACTACGTTTTAGCAGAAATTGGCCTTCAAAAAACTGGTCCTTTCCAGCCACGGACAAGCCCCAAAGAGGTAGATACAGGCACACAAGGGGCAGAGGACAATCTCAAGGATCATATAGAGGCAGACAATGGCAAACTCCAGCACCAAGAGGTGGCGAAGACAGTACACAACAATACAGGAAACAAACCGAATAACTTTCCCCTTTTCATGACAAGCAAGTCTTAGCTGGCAGCACCCTTGGGAGGAAAGCTGGCATTATTTACAAAAAATTGGCATATCACAACAGACAAATGGGTCCTAAACATTATAAACAGAGGCTACAGATTTCATTTTCACACTCTTCCAAAAATGAGAGGCATGCCAAACCTGCCACACAATCAAAGGGCAGAGGCTCAAATACAAATTTCAAAGCTCATGGACATGAAAGCTATTCAAGAGGTACCTACTCACGAACAAGGTCAAGGTTTTTATTCCAGACTATTCCTGGTACCAAGGAAAGGAACCGACTGGAGACCCATTTTGGACTTGTCCATCTTAAACACATTTCTACTCGTACCAAAATTCAAGATGCTCACCTTACAGCAGCTTCTTCCCATGCTGGGCAAGGAGTCCTGGCTGGTAACATTGGACCTCAAGGAGGCATACCTGCATGTCCCAATCAGACAAAGCTGCATAAGATACCTCAGATTTCTTGCAGGTTCAGTCCACTATCAATTCTCTGCATTGCCCTTTGGCTTATCTACTGCGCCCAGAGTATTCACGAAATGCCTGGCATCAGTAATTGCCTACTGCAGACTTCAAGGGATACAAATTTACCCTTATTTGGACGATTGCCTGATCCAAGCGGACAGCAGACACATACTTCTGGAACATCTGGCTTATGTAACACGGTTATTGAATTCTCTGGGATACACAGTCAACAAAGAGAAATCCAGGCTAACACCATCTCAGAAAATAACTTTCCTGGGTGCCAACTTGGACACAAACACCCAGATGGCCTATCTTACGCCAGAAAAACAGGGGCAATTAACTCAGTACTTCAAAATACTAGCAAATTGTACCAGGCTAACTGCAAGGAAAATCCTGCAGGCTCTGGGCTTCATGGCATTCTTGCATTCTTCTAATCCCATGTGCAAAGTTGCTTATGAGGAAACTTCAATGGTACCTAAAAAAACCTTTGGTCTCAACACAGCCACAGTTTGGAAACAATAATACCAATAATTCCATGTTTGCAAAAGGAATTTCTATGGTGGGTCCAAGCATGCCAAACAAACAAAGGTCTACCATTCTGCAAGCCTCAAGCAAATCAAGTCATCACAACAGATGCCTCAGACTATGCCTGGGGGGCACACATGACAGACAGGTGCATTCAGGGCAAATGGTCCCAAAAGGAAAAGCACATTCACATCAATCAAAAGGAAATGTTAGCAGTGATAAATGCAATTACAGCTTTCAAGGACCTCCTGCATCCAGGGCAATTATTGATAAGAACAGACAACACCACAGTAATGTGGTACATAAACAAACAAGGAGGAACACATTCATACCCCCTGTGCAGGCTAGCCATGTCACTTTGGAACTTGGCTCTGGAATGGCAAATCGAACTTCAAGCACAGTACCTGCCAGGATTGGAAAACACACTGGCAGACAATCTAAGCAGGGATATGACAGACCCACACGAATGGAAGTTGCATCCTCAAGTCTTTACAAAGATAATCCAAGCGTGGGGAAGGCCAGACATAGATCTCTTTGCCACCCACAGGAATCATCAATTGACAAAGTTCTGCTCAAGGACCTTCCATCCAAAGGCCTGGAGAGTGGACGCCCTTTCTTTCAGTTGGGCAGCACGGACAGTTTACGCCTTCCCACCTTTGCCTCTTCTGCCCAAGGTGCTCTTGAAAGCAAGAGCAGACAGAACGAAGATGATACTGATTGCTCCAGACTGGCCAAGACAACACTGGTACCCACTCCTGAGGAGCCTAACACATAATCCTCCCTGGACCCTACCCTCTAATGCCTCTTCTACTGACTCAGCACAGCTACAAAACTCTTCACAGTCAGCTGAAAACACTCAATCTGGCTGCATGGAAAATTCCTTACCACAACCGACCCTACTCTCCAAAGAGGTGCAGGATGTCATTTTGGAGGCCAGAAGGCCATCTACTAGAAAGGCTTACTCCGCAAAATGGAAACTGTTTTGCGCTTGGAATGAGAAAAAAGGCCAGGATCCTAGAAAACTGAATTTGCCTCAGACGTTACAGTATCTAGCTGAGCTGTTGAACAGTGGACTTTCATTTTCCTCCATCAAAATTCATGCCTCAGCCATTTCTGCAGAATACAACACTGATCCACCCTTATTCTCTCACCCACTCTTAAGACAGTTCCTCAGAGGGGCTAAGGATATAAGACCTCCAAGGAAACAACCAATACCAGCCTGGGATCTTAATTACATTCTAGAACAATTAACATTGCTTCCCTTTGAACCAGCTGCCTCAACAGATTTGCAATATTTTTCCTGGAAAACAGCTTTCCTTCTGGCCCATTACCTCAGCGTGTAGGGTTTCGGAACTACAAGCCCTCATGGCTGTGCAGCCCTTTCTCATCTTCCATCAGGACAGGGTTTCCCTACGAACCAACCCGTCATTTATGCCTAAGGTAGTATCCAGGGTAGCTTTAAATCAGGCCATACACTTACCTACCTTTTACCCCAATCCTCAAAACAAAGGGTAAAGGCTGCTACATTCCTTAGACATCCATAGACTGCTAAGTTACTATTTGGACAGAACAAAGCCTTTCAGGAAATCAGAACAACTCTTTGTGTCCTATGCTGTAGGAGCTCAAGGGAAGCCAATTTCCAAGCAGACAATTTCGAAATGGATAGGCCACTGCATATGGTTTTGTTACTCCTTTCATGGTAAATCTGTACCTGCAGGCATCAGACCCCACTCCACAAGGGCTACAGCTACCTCTGCAGCCTTCCTCAGAGGAGTCTCTACCAAAGATATTTTGGAGGCAGCCACTTGTTCTGTGCATACCTTCACTAAACACTACCACCTACCTTTATACTCCAAAACTAGAGCAGGCTTTGCTACTGCTGTGTTGCAGGGCATTCTGGCTGCTCCCATTTCCACCTAGTGCCTACCACCCTGTGCGTAGCTTTGGGATTCTACCCATCTTATGACTGCAGCTGTATGCACGCTGAACATAGTACAGTTTTGTACCTACCATAAATGTGGATGTTTGAGTGCTTATACAGCTGCAGTCCAGGTTTCCCTCCCTCCTTCCCCTCTGGGTACAGACCTAGTGGCCAACTCCTCATCTTACAACTTGATTGGGTTATCCTTCTATGGTGTATTTGCTTGCAACTACTGATTTTTGATTATATTGTAATGCATGATTATATATTTTATATATATATATATATATATATATATATTTATACATATTGCCTTCCTTCTGGGGGCACCTGACATATGGGGCAAGAAAGACTGAAGAAAATGGCGTTGGCTGTGTCTTGTATACCCCTGTCGCACTGATGTCAGGAAAGAAAGCGACGACAACCGACGCCAGACCTAGACTTTGGAATTTGGCCGACCGAGGACCCGCCTGACGGCAGGAGAACCTATCTGTTATGACTGCAGCTGTATAAGCACTCTAACATCTACATTTATGGTAGGTACAAAACTGTACTTTCCCTGCTGGTAAATGGGATCCAGGACTCCAAGGTAAGTTAACGCTGCTGGGCAGTATTTTATTCCTCATTTCCCCACCCTTCCACACACTCAGTAATACCCTGAGAGTGGGGCATGCACTGTCAGTACTGACCCATCCTTCAGTTCTACAGGGTACTATCGTCAGCAGGACGCCGCCATCCGCCCTCAGCTAGCACCTTGTGGTTGCATTCCCTAGTTTCCACCAGAGAACTCAAACTTTGTGTGCCCCGAGTGCACAGACCTCCCCCCTCCCTCCTAGTTGTGCACACCCATCCTGTCTACGTGAGCTTGTTGCAAGAGTAAGTTCCATGGAGGCAAAGCTGTGGGAGTGAAAGGCAGCTACCCAGATGGGACAGTTTAGGTATTGTCAGGGTGTTGAGCAATATGTCTTTCCAGTGCTGCATTGCATTTGGGGGCAGTAACTGCTGACTGGCAAATTGCATAAGTCACAATTTTTAATAAAAGGGGGCGGTTACAATTGGATTTGGAGAATCTACAGATCATGGATGTGAAGATTGGTGCAGCTTGTCAGTGTGTGAAGTACATGGGAGGGAAAAAAAACACCACACAAGTAATGAGGGTCATGGTTCTCTACCAAAAAAATGCTATGCTTGTAGATGAGGGGGAAACCATTCCATTTAGAAGTCTGAGTGTTTTTGGGTTTCAGATGCTTTGTATGTGTGTGGTCATTGCTTCCTACATACTGGAGTTTGTAACTGATAAACTGCATCTATAGATTTAAAACAAAAAAAAAATGCTACCAAGATATTAAAGTTTCACAAAACACAAAAAACAGTAGATGGGAGGGGAGGATAAAGCAGATAGGAGATGGCCAGTCATTCCCTTCACTTTTCTCTTCCATATAACTTGGCAATTTACCAATCAAACTGCTCAGCCACTAAATCAATATTAAAAAAAAAAAAAAAGTTGAAGTCCACACTGAGCCCATCATGAACTTCTTTTGTCACATTATCCTTCACTGTCGTCAGAATTTGTGACTGAAAGGGGAGCGCAGATATATGTATAAATACCGTCCAGCATTTGATTGCCAAACTTTTGAGTAATTTAGCTTGGGGGGCATGAATTCGAAATTGAGTGAAAGTCATTGACATTAGTGGGATTAACATATTGTACCTTGCTCATGCAGAGTACTTCCTAAGAGATGAAGAATGTATCTGGCAACGGAGCCCTCCACACATTGAGCGGAAAAATGTTTCTGTAAGATTGTCCCTGTTTGCTGGAACCATTTACTCACTGAAAGAAGAAAAAACACTTGTTGTTCAAAAAAAATCTACCTCCAGAAAGAGTGCAAATGATCAGTTAGTATTCCACTTCCTTGTTTAATTTCTCCAAACCTTTTGGGTTTCTAATACCATGACAGGAATGGACCCCATTCCTAAGTCAAAGTAAGATTAAAGTTCATGAAATTAGTATTTTCAATCTTTGATGTCAGCCAGGAGTGCTCTTCGCAGCACCCACAATGTGCCCTGTAATGACTCCTGCAATTCGTAAGGAGTTACATGTATTTGGTAATGTATCTAAATGTGGTTGTAGATTCTTTGAGACCCATTGCTCTTACTACTGTTGGGACTATCTGGGTGTCTTTCTTCCACATTGCTCTTGTTTCTGCCTGCAAATCCTGATATTTTGACTTTGTGTCTCTCTCTCTACACAAGACACTGTAGTTCCTGGGTGTGCCGATTTGAAATGATCAGTGCTACTTTTGTCTTTATGGACCACTATATCTGGTTTTCTAGCTTCTGTGTTTTGAACTGTTAGTAATGGATGATCCCATGTAATGTAAACTACTTCATTTTCTCTGATGCTTTGTGGCTCACGTTTCCAGTGTTTTTCAGCCACTTCAATGCCATAATGTTTGCACAGTCCCCAGTGCAACAATCTTGTCACATTATTGTGCCTTTCAGTATGCAATCCTTCTGCCATTAGTATGTCACAGCCAGCAACAAGGTGTGCGATTGTTTCCAGTTCGGTTTTACAAAACCTACATTTGTCTGTTTCTCCCACATGTACACACCCCACTGTCTTGGGCCGCCAATATTAGCCTTTCATCTCTTGGTTTGAATTTGCCGTTCCTGATCAACATGAGGTCCTTCCAGAAGTTTCCTATACTTGCAGCTATATTTATGCATATCCTACATTTCTTGCTTTCTCATCTGGTCCTTCACCTTATATTCTTTTTGTTTTTTGGCACGTTCAGTTGCTGCCTGATTTTTATCCACTGGTTTGATTTACATTCCTGCTTGATGCCAATATGCTTCTGCTAGGATTAGGCAGAGGCAGTGAAGTAGTCTTAGATTTATTCTCCATGTTTCAAAGCTTTCACTACATTTGGGTCTTGTGAGATCAGCAGATAGGTGTGGAGTCCCACGATTGCAGATCTATACATGTAATTAATTTCAAGGAGGCCCATTCCTCCTTCGGAATGTGGAATATATAATCTTGGTATGCACTAATTTTTATAAATCATTTGGTGAGCATGTGAAGCATCCTTCTTTTCCTGTCTAATCTAACTTGTTTTGGGGCCAGTCAGTCACTCCAAAACAGTAAGTTGGGGCAGGAAGAGCAAATTGGTTTATAGCTTGAATTTTTCTAGATGTCAGCACTGTTTTCAGGATTAAATTAAGTGTTATAAAGTATTCCTTACTAAGTTTTATTCACATTTGTTTGTTTTATTGTTGAGCCTTCAATTCCCAAACATTTACACACTCCCTCTTGCTCAAGTTTTTATTTCACATTTTTGTCCGAAACTGATGTTATGTGGTCCTATCTCTCCTACATTCCTTACTCACGGGTTTGGAGCCGAGAATCGGCTCCGACTCGGCCAAACTTTCTAGCACGAAGTCTCTTAATTGGCTGGGATAACCCGGTATCCCAGGGTGCACCTTGCCCTAGCCCCAGATCTCATTTGATGCTCGTAGAGTTAGGACGTGGTCTCGCTTGGCTCTGGCTAAGTACCATTTTAAATACCTTTAAAATACTTCAGTATTTTAGCAGTCTCTTTGTCAAAAGCTATTTTCTTAGCTATTTTTCATGCTTGATTAGTTGTTGCGTGAGGTTGAGAGTAAGTTATTTGTGGTATCCCTACTGTTTCGCGGCTAGGCCCGTTTAAGTTAGAGGACCTAGTCCTCTCCTGTGTTCTCCTGGTTGTGATTTGCTGTTGTGGTGTTGGTTAACAATTTGTTTTAGGAAGCGTTTGTTAGTTTCCTTGTCCTGTCAAGTGTTTGTCGGTCTTTCCGCCCACACTTAGTGTTTGACTCTGTTGGTTGTGTGTGGCGCGGTTGCTTGCCATGTCCAAAGAACTGAAGGAACATAAACTCTCTGGGTTTAAGAAGTGTACTAAATGTGGCCATAAAATGTCCATCACGGATGGGCACTCTATCTGTGTGTATTGTCTTGGTGCTATTCACTTGCAAGAGTCCTGCAGTTTCTGTCATGTGTTTAGCCCTAGGGTGCTGCAGGAACATAAAAACAAAATGATTTTGAAGGGTCTGATCAAGCCATCCTTTGAAGAGGCCTTGGAGTCGTCCCCGCCTTCTAGTACCAAGTCTAAGCCTCCTAAGGCCAAGAAAAGGTCTCCGGCTCCGTCTGCTTCTTCGGAGCCATCTGAGAAGGTTGGTAAATTGGATCCTTCCTCCTCGGCTTCTCCATCCTCGGGGCCGAAGAAGGTCCCGGAAATGGACACTACATCCTTGGCTCCATTGCCCTCTGGGCTGAAGGAGAAGGACTCTGATATGGATACTACGTCCTTGGCTCCATTGTCCTCGGGGCCACAGGAGGTATCTATTGTACTGGGGTCGACCTCAGCTCCGATATTATTGGAACCATTTCGGAGCAGGTCACCCAGTGTCAGGCATGAGTCTCCAGTCGGGAAATCTAGATCTACCTCTATTTCTTCCAAATCCTCTAGGCTGTCTGATTTGGATGTGGATACGGTGGTTCAGAGGCTCCTACAGTCGCTGGTGTTAGCAAAATTGTTTTCGGCTCCGACCCAGTCAGCTCCGGAGTCTGTTCCCATGCTTGTTTCGATGATTCCTCCTCCAAACACCCGTGTGTCATTGGAGCCGGAGGGCCCCGCGCCGAGTGATGTTCTGGTGTTGGCTCCGATACCCCGGGCGAGTCTATTGGAGCAGGCTTAGACTCCTACCAGATCGGCTCCGTCCTCTGGTTTCGGCACTCTGGTTTCCTCAGTCGGACCCGAGGGGGATGCCTCGGGACTCCTGTCTGTTCCGAGCCTCCCTTTCGGTGCTTCGGCTCGGGGAATCTCGACTCTGATCGTGGTCTCCGAGACTGGTCGGTCCTCGGATCCAGGGGCACCAGCCTTCGAGGCCATGAGGAGCGCCCTGGCCAGGTCATCAGGTACATCACCTGGTTTCGGCCACTCTGTCCACTTACACCCCGGCTAAAGCCTCTGATGCCCCCCTCTCCATGGACGGCGGAGCCTGAAGGTCTGGGGATACCCCCTTGAGTGGTCCCCTACTTTCTGAGGGCCCCTCGGAGTCCGTGCCTGAGGAGCCTACCAGTAAGACGTTGTGCAAGAGGAAGCACATAGACTCCCAGGATGAGTCACTCACTTCCGATACTGACCTCGAGGAATCGGAGGGGTCCCCCAAGTCGTCCTCCAATGTCTCTTTCTCAGACATCCTGGAGATTTTGAGACCGATAGGCGATTGTTCCTCCAAGACCCCCTCTGAGGAGGAATCTGTATTCCTCAAGGCCTTCGGAGCTCAACCCTCTGCCTCCTGGGTGTCTCCACCCTTCAAACACATTTGTTGAAGGGTGTGGGAGAACCCTGATTCCGTGGAACCGGTGCCCAGACGTCCAAACAAGTTCTTGTCTGCTCCCCCGGGCAAAGAGTTTCTTACCAAAGGGGTTTCGGTAGATGCCTTGGTGGTGGCGGCAGCCACTCAGCAGGAAGTTGCAGAGGCTTCTTCAGTCCACCCTCCTAACAAGGAGTCCAGGAGTATGGACCGGTATGGGAAGCGTACCCTGAATTCGGCAACCTTCACCTTACGGTCGTTGAATTACCTCTGTCATTTCACTCTGCTCCAAAGAGATCTTCTGAACGAGCTAGGAGTTACTCTGACTGGTAGCATGCCTGAGGCGGTAGCACAGACTGTTAATGCTCAGTTGTCTACCCTAGGGTCCATTGTCAACTCGTCCATGAGGCTCGTATCTTATGCAGCTGAAGGGGTGAGTAGGGTAGCTAGCTCAGGCGTAGCTCTCAGACGGCTAGCCTAGATGCGCCTGTGTCATTTTGCGTAGGCCTTTAAGTCTTCCTTCACTGATTCCCCCTTTGATGGGTCCTCTCTCTTCGGACCCAAAGTGAAAGACTCTCTCACCAGATGCGAACAGGAGGGAAAGACCCTATCTGCTGTAGGGGCCCATTTTTCTCTCCCTTCTCTGCCTTATCCCAAGGCTCAGAGAGGGGGGAAAATGTGGTTCAGAAAGTCTCAAGAGGTCCTTTCCCACGGCTCAAGGTGAGTCCCCCTCCAGAGGCAAGGGGGGGGGGATTATTCTGGAAGATGCCATGCTAGAGGCAGAAGGGGGCCCTGCAACTTGGGAGACTGCAATTCCTTTCACGGCTCTTTCTTCCAGCGTTCCCGAGGTGTTGCCCGACTGTGCTATTCCAAAGCCAGTCGGGGGCCGAATTTTGTTGCATCCGGAAGCCTGGGAGAGCATCACCCAGGATCGTTGGTTGCTTCGAATAGTTACCGGAGGTTACACTATTACCTTTGCGTTGACACCCCCTCCAGTCAGAAGTATCCCGGACGTCCCACCCAGTCAACGGGATCAAGCAGCACTAGAAGTGGCAAAGCTGCTAGAAAAAGGAGTCATCCAACCAGTCCCCTCAGACCATGTCGGATCAGGACCTTACTCATGACTCTCTTTGGTGCCGAAAAGAACAGGGGACCTGAGACCTATTCTGGATCTCAGTCGACTCAATCGCTACGTTCTGAAGTCCAAGTTCCGAATGGTCACACTTCAGTCCATTTTTCCACTGCTGGAGAAAGGAGTTATGGATGTGCTCCATCGATCTCAAGGATGCCTACTACCACATCAAAATGGAAAAGGCATCCAGGAGTCATGTATGCTTCCGGCTAGGAGCTAGTCACTTCCAGTTTCGTGCCCTGCCCTTTGGTCTCACCACAGCCCCCAGGGTATTTACCAAGTGCTTGGCAGTGGTGACAGCTCACCTGAGACGTCTAGGATTCCAGGTGTTTCCGTATCTGGACGACTGGCTTCTCGCCGCCCCCACCAGGCATCTGCTCATTTAAGCCAGGGAGACGACCATCTCACTTTGCCAACGTCTAGGAATTACTTTGAACTGGGAAAAGTCTGCCTTGCAGCCCTCACAGCATGTTGTTTTTATAGGCGCAGCGCTAGATTCTATTCAAATGCGTGCCTTTCTGCCACAAGACAGGATAAAGGTGTTGCAGTCTCAGATCCATGCAATCTTGCCCTTCAGAAAAGTTCAGGCCAGGTTAATTCTTCAACTTTTGGGATCCATGGCCTCCACCATCATGCTCGTACCCCTGGCCATGTTACACATGCGGATCCTACAGTGGCTCCTGTCGGTTCAGTGGTCCTTTCAAAAGCTTCCTCTTTCCCACTTGATACTTCTCACGGAGCGATGCAAACAGGACCTCCTCTGGTGGCTACGCTCCTCCAATCTGGACAGAGGAAGGAGCTTGGTTCCTATGTCTCCAGTGGCCACAGTGACCACGGACGCCTCTCAGATGGGGTGGGGGGGTATTATCTAGGCAGGATGGTCCAAGGCACCTGGCAAGACCACGAGGTACACTTGCACATCAATGGTTCTGGAGATGAGAGCAGTGTTTCTGGCGTTGCAAGCACTCCAGGACTTTCTACTTCTGGGAACGATTGCAATTCACTCGGACAACATGTCCGTGGTATGGTACCTGAATAAGCAGGGGGGAACCAAATCTTACCCCCTCTGCAGAGAGGCCATGCAAGTGTGGCAGTGGGCAGTGTCTTCCCAACGGTTTCTAGTGGCGACGCACATTCCAGGGAGGTCCAACGTGATAGCGGACAGGCTAAGCAGAGCTATTCTGATGCCTCACGAGTGGTCCCTGAACAACCGAGTGGCGGTTCAGATCTTCAAAAAGTGGTGTCAGCCTTGCTGTGATCTCTTCGCCAACTCCCTCAATGCCAAATGCAGCAAGTACTTCACTCTGATCCCCCCTCAGGGGGAATCACCCAGGGACGCTCCAGCTCACGATTGACCCCCCCGGTCTGGTCTACGCTTTCCCTCCGTTTCCTCTGTTGCCAAGAGTGATACAGAAAGCCATATCCGTGGGAAGCAGGATGATTCTTACTGCTCCACACTGGTCTCGACAAGTATGGTTCCCCTGTCTTCAACGGTACGCATTGGATGATCATCGTGCATACAGCTGCAGTCATAACAGATGGGTTCTCCTGCCGTCAGGCGGGTCCTCGGTCGGCCGAATTCCAAAGTCTAGGTCCGGCGTCTGTTGTCGTAGCTTCTTCCCTGACGTCAGTGCGACAGGGATATAAAAGAACCAGCCGACGCCATTTTCTTCAGTCTTTCTTGCCGCGCGGTGCCCGAAGCAGAAGCAGTTAGCAAGTGCCGGTCGGCCAGCTCCTGAGATTACGAAAAATTTGGAATCTAAGTCTTATTAAAAGCTAAGGTACCCCGTTGGAGAAACTTTTTCTTGCCTCAGACCGATGTCAGACAAAGTTAATAATTGTATTTCTTGTGGGAAGCAAATACCGCATAAGGATTTCCATTCCCTCTGTATACCTTGTTTAGGCCCAGACCACGACGTCTCGGTCTGTCGCTTTTGTGCTACATTCAACAAGCGCACTATTAAGCGTCGGGCGGAGTTCGCCCAGCATTATTTTGGGAAAGCATTTAACTATACTATGTCGTCGGATACTCCGACTCCGGTTTTGTCTAAAAAACGCAAAGACAAGGACCGACACTCGAGGTCCGCGGCCTCTACCGACACCACGCCAAAGCCGACTACACGTGGTCCGGTTCTCAGCGAGGCGCCTACGCAGCCCCTGATTTCCGACTGCACATCTTTGGCGGTGTCTCCTGTACCCGAGGTCGCAGGCTCCTCGGCCCACACCCTGACTACAGATACCGAAGCCACGCTTGGCGTTGAAACAGAATGTGGACAGGTCCACCTCCACTCAAGGTGTCTTCAGACCTTCCTCTTCTTTCTCCATCAAAGCTTTCACCAAGTCTAAAGCTACCATGCACCCTAAGAGACCAGCTACACAGGGTCCATCTCCAGGCCCCATGCCTAAGAAACAGATGCTTAAAATGGCTGAGGATTTAATTACTCTAATCAGAGGTTCTCAGCCACCTCCGGACAAAAGACCCAGAGTAGAGGAAGATTACCCCTCCTCTGATCAGGGCTCCATTATTTCAGAGCACTCTGATTATCAGGAACAGTCTTACTCCGCTTTTGAAGACTCTGATGCAGAGGAATCTATTCCTTCTGTACCCCCCCCCCCCTGAGGATTACTCATTTAGTGAAACTCTGCATACCTTAAGGGAACACTTCCACTGGGAAGGCCAGGATTATTCAGACTCCAAGAAAAGGCTCAGGGAATTTCTTTTGTTACCCCAGCACAGGCCTCTGGCTATACCTCCTGTCCTGGACATCCTAGATGATGTTTACTCGGAGGTCTGCCTTAACCCGGACTCTCTTCCTCCAGCTCCAGTTAAGCCTGACAGGTACTACAGGGTTCCTGACTCACACCAATTTCTATACAAAAGCGATGCTGCTGACCTAGAAACCATCTCACAGGGGCCCAAGGGAGTTAAGGCCTCCATTGCCAAAACCCATTGCCTTCCGAGAGATTCCAGATCCTTAGAAAGGTGGGGAAAGAAGGTATATACCTCGGCTACCTTATCCATGAGGGCCTTAAACTGTCAGTTTCATATGCTAAAATACCAACAGTTTCTGTTATCTCAATTGAAAAGTAAAATGTCACAACCTGAACAACCAGACATGAAGGAGTTGCAGGATTTGATGCATAGTGCAGAACAAGTGGGTAAACATACCTTACAATGTGGTTTTGATGCTCTAGAGGCCTCCTGTAGAGCTGCTGTTACAGGCTCAGTCATACGTAGGCATGCCTGGCTCAAGGAACAAGTCTTGCCTGATCATGTCAAAGCTAAATTACTAGAAGCCCCTCTTCAAAAGGATGTACTATTTGCGGCAAATGCTGAGGAAATATTACGGAAAATGGAGGAAAAGGCTAAATCAATGCAAACTGTGAAAGAATTTCTGCAGGTTCAACCCCCACGTTTTAGTAGAAATTGGCCTTCCAAAAACTGGTCCTTTCCTGCCACAGACAGACCCCAAAGAGGCAGATACAGGCGCCCGAGGGGCAGAGGACAAACACAAGGCTCGTACAGAGGCAGACAATGGCAAGCTCCTACACAAAGAGGTGGTGAGGACAACTCGCAATCTTTCAGAAAGCAAAACCAATGACTTTCCCCTTTGCATGCCAACCAGGTCTCAAATGGCAGCCCCTTTAGGAGGAAAGCTGGCACTATTCTCAAAAAATTGGCATATTGTCACAAAGGACAAATGGATCTTGAACATTATAAACAGAGGCTACAAATTCCATTTTCATACCCTTCCAAAAATGAAAGGCATGCCAAACCTGCCACACAATCAAAAGGCAGAGGCACAAAAGCAAATTTCAGACCTTATAAATATGAAAGCTATTCAAGAGGTACCTACACACAAACAAGGTCAAGGTTTTTATTCCAGGCTATTTCTGGTGTCAAGGAAGGGAAAAGATTGGAGACCTATTTTGGATCTTTCCATCCTAAACACATTCCTACTCGTACCAAAATTCAAGATGCTCACTCTACAGCAACTTCTTCCCATGCTGGGCAAGGAGTCTTGGCTGGTAACATTGGACCTCAAGGAGGCATACCTGCATGTCCCAATCAGACAAAATTGCGAAGATACCTCAGATTTCTTGCAGGTTCAACCCATTATCAATTCCCTGCATTGCCCTTTGGTTTATCTACTGCGCCCAGAGTATTCACGAAATGCCTGGCATCAGTAATTGCCTACTGCAGACTTGAAGGGATACAAATATACCCTTATTTGGACGACTGCCTGATCCAAGCGGACAGCAAGCACATTCTTCTGAAACATCTGGCTTATGTAATAATGTTATTAAAAACTGTAGGATACAGTCAACAAAGAGAAATCAAGACTAATACCCTCTCGGAAGATTTGGACACAAACACCCAGATGGCCTACCTCACGCCAGAGAAGCAGGGGCAACTAATTCAATATTTCAGAACACGGGCAAATTGCACCAGGCTGACTGCAAGGAAAATCCTGCAGGCTCTGGGATTCATGGCATCTTGCATCTTACTAATCCCATGTGCAAAGCTGCATATGAGAAAACTACAGTGGTACCTAAAAAACATATGGTCTCCACAGCCACAGTTTGGAAACAATAATACCACTAATTCCATGTCTGCAAAAGGAATTTCTGTGGTGGGCTCAAGCATGCCAAACAAACACAGGTCTTCCATTCAGCAAGCCTCAAGCAAATCATCACAACAGACGCCTCGGACTATGCCTGGGGGGCGCACATGACAGACCGGTGCATTCAGGGCAAATGGACCCAAAAAGAAAAGCACCTTCACATCAATCAAAAAGAAATGCTAGCAGTGATAAATGCTATTACAGCTTTCAAGGACCTTCTACAACCAGGTCAGCTATTGATAAGAGCAGACAACACCACAGTTATGTGGTACATAAACAAGCAGGGAGGAACACATTCTTATCCCCTATGCAGACTGGCCATGTCATTTTGGAACATGGCCATGGACTTAGAAATGGAACTACAAGCACAGTACTTGCCAGGCAAGGAAAACACGCTGGCAGACAACCTAAGCAGGAATATGACAGATCCACACGAATGGAAGTTGCATCCAAAAGTTTTTACAGAAATAATCCAAGAATGGGGAAGGCCAGACATAGATCTCTTTGCCTCCCACAAAAATCATCAATTGACAAAATTCTGCTCAAGTATCTTCCATCCAAAGGCCTGGAGAGTGGACGCTCTCTCTTTCAGTTGGACATCAATGACAGTTTATGCCTTCCCACCTCTTCCTCTGCTGCCCAAAGTCCTATTGAAGACCAGAGCAGACAGACCAAAGATGATCCTCATTGCTCCGGACTGGCCAAGGCAACACTGGTACCCACTCCTGAGGAGCCTGATGCATTCCCCACCATGGACCCTGCCTCTAATGCCTCCTCTTCTGACTCAGCACAGCTTCAAAACTCTTCAGTCAACTGAAAACACTCAATCTAGCCGCATGGAAGATTCCTTAGCATCGCAGCAGGCCCTGCTCTCCAAGGAAGTGCAGGATGTCATTTTGGAGGCCATAAGGCCATCAACTAGAAAAGCTTACTCTGCAAAATGGAAACGTTTTTGTGTTTGGAATGAGAAAAAAGGCCAGTGCCCTGGAAAACTGAATTTACCTCAAATACTACAATATCTGGCTGAACCTCTAAGCAGTGGACTTTCATTCTCCTCCATCAAAATCCATGCCTCAGCCATTTCTGCAGAATACAACACTGATCCACCTTTATTCTCTCATCCTCTATTAGGACAGTTCCTCAGAGGGGCTAAGAATTTAAGACCTCCAAGAAAACAACCAATACCTGCTTGGGACCTTAATTTCATTCTGGAAAAACTGACTTTGCCTCCTTTTGAGCCAGCTGCCTCATCAGATCTACAATATTTGTCCTGGAAAACAGCTTTCCTTCTGGCTATCACTTCAGCTCGTAGAGTTTCAGAACTACAGGCTCTTATGGCTGTCCAGCCTTTTATCATCTTCCATCAGGACAGAGTTTCATTACGTACCAACCCGTCCTTTATGCCTAAAGTGGTATCCAGGTTAGCTTTAAATCAGGCCATACATTTACCTACTTTTTATCCTAATCCTCAAAACAAAGTGGAGAGATTACTGCATTCCTTGGACATCCACAGACAACTACGTTATTATTTGGACAGAACAAAACCTTTCAGAAAATCAGAACAGCTTTTTGTGGCCTATGCGGTAGGAGCTCAAGGAAAGTCAATATCCAAACAGACAATCTCAAAATGGATAGCCCACTGCATACGCTTTTGCTATTCCTTTCATAGCAAAACTGTACCTACAGGCATTAGAACTCATTCTACCAGGGCCACAGCCACCTCTGCAGCCTTCCTTAGAGGAGTTCCTACCAAGGATATTTTAGAAGCAGCCACTTGGAATTCTGTGCATACCTTCTCTAAGCACTACAACCTATCATTATACTCCAAATCTAGAGCAGGCTTTACCACTGCAGTCTTGCAGGGCATTTTGGCTCCTCCTAGCTCCACGTAGTGCCTACCACCCCTTTCTTAGCTTTGGGATTCTACCCATCTGTTATGACTGCAGCTGTATGCACGATGAACATAGTACAGTTTTGTACCTACCATAAATGTAGATGTTCGAGTGCTAATACAGCTGCAGTCCAGATTGCCCTCCCTCTTTCCCCTCTAGGGGTCTTCTTTTATGGTGTATTTGCTTGCAACTACTGGTCTTTGATTATATTGCATTGCATTATTACATAATTTTATGTATTGCCTTCTTTCTGGGGGCACCTGACATCTGGGGCAAGAAAAACTGAAGAAAATGGCGTCGGCTGGTTCTTTTATACCCCTGTCGCACTGACGTCAGGGAAGAAGTGACGACAACCGACGCCAGACCTAGACTTTGGAATTCGGCCGACCGAGGACCCGCCTGACGGCAGGAGAACCCATCTGTTATGACTGCAGCTGTATTAGCACTCTAACATCTACATTTATGGTAGGTACAAAACTGTGCTGTCTGTGGACTCTGGACCCAGTGCAGGACCTCCTGATTCACATGTCCGGACAACTTCATCCATCCCTGCGAACCCTCAGGTTGACAGCCTGGCTGCTCCAGTTCCATCCATAGTCGGGCTACATTCCTTTTCTCCTGAAGTGGTGCACATCTTGTCTTCTCATAAGTCTTCCACCCGGAAGATTTATTCCAGCAAATAGAGATTCTCCATTTGGGCTCAGGCCCAAGGGTTGGATCCCTTCGCAGCCCCTCTTCTGTCGGTCTTGGATTTTTTAGCCATGTTCCGTCAGGGCTCCACGCCCGCTACCATTAAAGTACAATTGGCCGCAATTTCCAATTTTCACACATCTTATGAGCCCTCTCTTATGGGCCACAAGCTCTGTAAAGCTTTTCTAAAAGGCGCTTGGTTACTTCGTCCCCCAGTTTCTGAGCCTGTACTGCCATGGGACCTGAACCTTGTGCTACAAACTACTACGTCACCACCCTTTGAACCGGCTGCCACTTGGGACTTAAAATTCTTATCTTGGAAGACTGCTTTTCTGATAGCCATTACTTCGGCCAGGAGGGTATCAGAACTTCAAGCCTTGTCCATTAAACCTCCATATTTGGTCTTTCACAAGGACAGAGTCTCTCAGGCTTAACCCATCTTTTCTCCCGAAGGTGTCATCCCAGGTTAATCTTCATCAATCTATTCAGCTACCGGTGTTTTTTCCGAGCTTTTCCAATAAAGCAGAGTTCAGGTTGCATCAGTTGGATGTGCACAGACAACTGAGATTTTACTTACACAGGACAAAGCAAGTTAGGAAATCTTATCAATTGTTTGTGTCCTTTTCAGAGAACAGAGCAGGTAGTCCTATTTCCAAGTGCACGATTTCTAAATGGATCAGAGACCGTATTTCATTAATTTATTCATCAGCAGACAGAACTTTACCCTTTCCCGTCAAGGCTCATTCTACCAGGGCTATGTCTACGTCAGTAGCTTTCCATGCTAGACTTTACTTGGATGATTTGTGCTGCGGCAACTTGGGCTTCTCCCAACACTTTTATTACTCATTACAAGCTGGACGTGGCTTCTAGGGGCCGGGCTTCCTTTGGTTCCACAGTTCTCAGGAGTATCTTCTTATGAGCCTCCCAGGATAGAGGTGCTGGGGACGCTGTCCCGTGAGTAAGGAATGTAGGTGAGATAGGACCACATAACATCAGTTAGTTATGTACTCACCATAACAATTGATGTATGTGGTCCATCTCGCTTACATTCCTACGTACCCTCCCACCTGCCCCCTTCCTAGAGGAATTGGAAGAATTTTTTTTGGCTCTGTGGACCCTTCAAGGTCAGTGATTTGTTCCCCTATCTGGCTGGAGTTTCTTCCAGTGTTTGAGTATGGGTTATGAGTGTTATGAATGTTGTGATTGCAAACAAGATCTGGGGCTAGGGCGAGGTGCACACTGGGATACTGGGTTAGCCCAGCCAATTAGAGACTTCGTGCTAGAAAGTTTGGCCGAGTCGGAGCCGATTCTCTGCTCCGAACCCGTGAGTAAGGAATGTAGGCGAGATGAACCACATACATCGATCGTTATGGTGAGTACATAACTAACTGTTTTCCTGGTGCTGCATGTTTCCTGCTATAAAGGTTGCTTTTGCATATTTATCAAGACCAAATTACATTCTTGTATCATCTGAAAATGTTTTGACAACTTACAGTTGTGCTTTTGGTTCCTCATCTGATGAGCTATTCAGTTTTAAATCAGCAAAGATAAGATAATCCTTTTGCACTTTTTCTAGAAGCCAAATTGTAGCCATGGCCTAAGCTGTTAAGTAGACAACTTAATGGGTTTAACGGCAAGGCAGAATAGCCACACTGACAGTCACCCTGGAATATCCCCCTTTGAATTTTTATCCCTGGGATAATAATTTGTCTTTTATCATGGCTTAATTGCAGAGTGGTCTGCCACTGTTTCGTGGTCACTGTAATGTATTTGATCAGTGTAGGGTGTATAGTATACATTTTTAACCACTTTTTTAATCCATGAATGTGGGATACTATCATATGCTTTTTTGTAGTCATTCCATGCCATACTTATGTTCTTCCACTTTTTATAGTTCTCCACTTTGACTTTAACAACAAATGATCCCTTGTTCCATATGACTTTCTTTTATTGCCCTTTTGTTCTATTGCCATAGTCGAGTTTTCTTCTAAATGACAATAAAACTCTGTCAGCATCAATTACTGTGTGTAATTTAGATATCATCAGAAGGCAAGTTACTGGCCTATAATTTTTAGGGTAGCTTGCAGGTTCACTCTTACGTAGGAACATTGTTTTTCCTGTTAGCCAAGTTGGTGTCTGTTCAGGGTGCATATGTAAATAGTTATTACTCTTGGCTAAATATTCATGCAAAGACGTTAATATTTTTAACCAAAAGTTAGGTACTGCATCTGGGCCGGGAATTTTCCAATTAGAGGCTTTTCTTAACTTTGTTTCAATCTCTCAGGCTGTTATTTCATCCCATTTCATATCCTGTACCTTTGAACTTCTTATTCTTTTACTTCTATCCATTTGACATCTTTATGTTCCACGGGATCTTCATAGATACTTCTCCAAAATGTATCAGTTTTTGTTCCTCTGTCTTTCAATTCCTTTTACCTCGTTTCCCCAATTCTCAATAAAACTTGTGTGTCCTCAATAAATTGCTTATTTTGTACTTTTCCTTTATTTATCTGCGTATCTTCTAAGTTTTTCCGCCTGTGCTGAGATTTTGTTTGCGATAATGCATAATAGATTCTGGTCTGTTCTAATACTGCACATTGCTTTTATCACATTTATCTTTCTTAGTATTTTTGTTGAACTGTTTCCTCTTCTGTATTCTTCTAACAGTGACACTTCTTGTCTTAACTTTATAGTTTTCACTTTTTGATACTTCCATGATGGCATTTGATTTCTCCCCTTCCTATCCCTCACTAACTTGTGTTCTTGTGGTAGAACTTTATTAGTTATTAATTTAGCTACACAGTAATATATCCTGTTTACTTATGTTGTATCACATGGGTCTCTAGGGGCAGTCCTAATTACTTTGTTCATTTGTTTTATCAAACTTCTGACTTTTGGGGTTTTATTGACCTTTTGCAGTCTGTTTCTTTCTTTGATTTTAATATGTCTATCTATGTCTATTAAATCAAGCAACTCTTCTCTTAGCTTGTTTTCTTCTAAACTGACACAGTTTTTGATGTTCTTCGTGTTTCACTGTTGCAGTCATGTCCATGTCTAAAAATCGACACCCAGGCCACATGTTCAGGCCCCTATGCCTAAAAAATAAATTATAAAAATGGCTGAAGATCTAATTACTCTAATCAAGGGGTAGTCAACCCCCCCCTCCAAGAGGCCTAGGGCTGAGCTTGATTATGAATCTTCTGATCAGTATTCTATTTATTCTGACTCTTCTAATGACCTGGATTTGTCCATACCTACTTATGAGGATTCTGATGCAGAGGATTCCGTTCCCTCTGCTTCCCCTCCTGAGGATTTTTCTTTTGGGGAAACTTTACATACTTTAAGGGAGCATTTCCACTGGGAAAGCCAGGAATTTTCTGATTCAAAAAAGAGGCTTAGGGATTTCCTTCTTCCTTAGCATAGGCCTTTGGCTATACCTCCTGTACCAGACATTGTTGTTGATGTGTTCTTGGAATCCAGTATGGGCCCTGATTCCCTGCCTCCGGCTCCTAGTAAACCTGACAGATGCTGCAGGGTTCCTGAGTCCCACAAGTCCCTTTTCAAAAATCCTGTTGCGGATCCAGAAACCATTTCTCAGGGACCCAAGGGCATTAAGACTGCTTCTGCTAAAAATCCAACCCCTTCTGATAGTCTCCAGTGCGTTGGATAGATGGGGTAAAAAGGTTTATACTTCTGTAACCGTGGCAATCAGAGCTTTAAACTGCCAAATTTATATGTTAAAATATCAACAGCATATTATTGCACTGCTTAAACAGAAAATAATGTTGATTCCTGACTGTGTGGAAAATAAAGATTTACAAAATTTAATGCATTCTGCTGGACAAGTTGGAAAACATACTTTGCAATGTGATTTTGATTCCTTAGAGGCCTCCTGCATGGCTGCTGTTACTGGGTCTGTGCTTAGAAGGCATGCTTGGCTTAAGGAGCAATCTTTGCTTGATCATGTTAAAGCTAAATTGTTGGATGCTCCTTTAAGTCAGGACCGCCTGTTTGACAATAAGGCTGAAGAAGTTCTAAAAAAAAAAGATGGAAGCTAAAACTAAATCTATGCAAACTGTTAAAGATTTCTTACAAGTGCAACCTCCAAGATTTAGTAGGCACTTGCCTACTAAGAATTGGTCCTTTCCAGCCCCTTCCAGATCCTCTCAAGCCAAACCCACAACAAAAACCCCAGGTTTCAGTCCCAGGCGAGACTCAGAACTAAGCAGTGGGGGGCCTCCACTTCCATATCTGGAAGTAACAAGGCACCCCCCTATAGTAAACAGTCTCAATGACTTCCTTTTAAAATTACCAAGCACTTCTCGTTTAACCGCCCCTTTGTGGGGAAAGATTGTTCTTCATGCAAAGAACTGGGAACTCATAACCCAGGACAAATGGGTTTTAAATATAGTATCCTAGCGATACAGATTTAATTTCCACACGTTGCCAACACCAAACGGTTGACCAGACCTGCCCCCAAATCAGTGGGCAGAGGCTCAAAAACCAGTACTTTCCCTCTTAAGCATGGGGGCTATTCAACTGGTACTAGAAGAGGAAAAGGGACAAGGTTTCTATTCCAGGCTTTTCCTAGTACCCAGAAAAGACAAATCTTGGCATCCAATACTGGACCTGTCTACTCTAAACACCTTTCTGGAGATTCCAAAATTCAAAATGCTGACACTTCACCAGTTACTTCCTATGCTAGACAAAGACGCCTGGTTGGCAACTCTAGATTTAAAAGAAGCATACCTGCACATCCCAATCAGGGAACCTTGCAGAAGATCCCTATGCTTTAAAGCAGGCTACTTGCATTATCAGTTCTCTGCACTGCCCTTTGGCTTGTCTGCTGCGCCCAGGATATTCACAAAGTGCCTGGCTCCAGTTATTGCATTTTGCAGGCAAAGCAATATTTAAATATATCCATACTTGGACGATTGTCTAATTTAGGCAGAAAACCAGGGCATACTTCTAAATCATCTGGCATTTGTAAAAAGGGTTCCAACTTGTCTGGGGTACACCATACACGAAAAGAAATCACAACTGGTACCCTCTCAACAGATTACATTCCTGGGTGCAAGCTTGAATACAACTGCCCAGATGGCTTTCCTCACACCAGAGAAGCAAATTCATTTGATAACTTACTTCAAACAAGTGGCCACAAAAACCCTTTAATCTGCAAGACAAGTACTGCAAGCCTTGGGTTCATGGCCTCCTGCATTCTTCTAATTTCATATGCAAGACTACATATGAGGAAACTACAGTGGTTTCCAAAAAGTCTATGGAGTCAACATTGTTATGGCCTGGAAGCAATGATTCCTATCATACCTTGCCTACGCCTGGAGTTCCTATGGTGGGCAGAAGCCTGCCACCTAAACAAGGGACTGCCATTCACACTACTTCCTGCGGCCCAAACCTTAACTACAGATGCATCAGACTGTGCATGGGGGCTCACCTGGCAGGGAAGTACATTCAGGGCAAATGGAACCCAAATCAAATGCACTTACATATCAATCAAAAATAAATGTTAGCTGTACAGAATGCTCAGACAGCCTTAAAGGACTACATTCTTCCAGTACAGACAACACCACTGATGTCCTTCAAGGATGCATCTGCAGTCCTTACAAATGGGTTGTCCTGTCGTCAGGCAGCCCTTCGGTCGGCCGGATTCCAAAGTCTGGGACTGGCCTCGGCTGGTGTCGCACTTCACCCGACGTCATCTCTGCTGGTCTTCGGGTATAAAGGCATCAGCCGACGCCATTTTCCTCAGTCTTTCTTGCTGCGTGGCGTCCGAAGCAGAAGCTGTTTGCAAGTGCCGGTCGGTCAGATCCAGAGATTACTACTACCGAATACTACTCAAGACTTCTAAAAGCTAAGTACCCGTTGGGGACTCTTTCTTGCCTCAGCCGATGTCAGAAAAAGTGAATAACTGTTTAACTTGTGGGAAACAAATACCTCATAAAGATTTCCACTCTTACTGCTTACCTTGTTTAGGCCCAGACCACGGCGTAGCAGCCTGTTTAGCCTGTGCTTCCTTCAACCGACGAACGCTTAGGCGTCGGTCGGAGTTTGCTGAACAGTTTTTCGGCTCAGATTTTGCGTACATTATGCCGTCGGATCCTCCGACTTCTCAAATTAAGAAACGCAAAGAAAAAGACCGACACTCGCGGTCCGCGGTTTCGGCCGAAACCACGGTTAAGCAAACCGAGTGTCTCGGTTTCGCCGAAACCGAGCAAACGGGTCAATCTTCAGCCGAATCCATGACTACTACCGAGGCCCCTGCTACCCTAGTTGAATCGGCCTCTGAAATTTTGCCTACTAATGTGGTTTCTCTAGAATTATCGGACACCATCCCTTTGGATGTCTCTACCCCAGCATGTGGTGCTGCTAGGCCTCCTGCAGCCATGTCTATAAAGGCCTTTGCCAGGGCTAAAGCAGCCAAAACTGCTAAATCTGTGCCTGTTAAGCCCCCCTCTCACAGGCCCAGTTCCAGTTCCCAAATGCTTACTCTGGCAGAGGATCTCATCTCTTTAATAAGGGGATTCCAATCTCACCCAGACAGGGCCTCTCAACCTCCAGAAAAGAGACCTAGAGCAGAGCCCCCTGAGCCAGTGTCCTCAGATGACTCTTCTGATGATTCAGACAATACAGAACATCCAGAGGCTCCTTTTTCTACTTATGAAGATTCCGATGCTGAAGAATCTATACCTTCTGTCTCTCCACCAGAGGAATTTTCATTTGGAGAAACCTTACATGCCATGAGAGAGCAATTCCAATGGCAGGGACAAGATTTCTCAGATTCAAGAAAAAGACTTAGGACCTTTCTACACTTACCGCAACATAGGCCCTTAGCTATACCTCCAGTTCTTCCTGTTGTGGATGATGCATTTAACGATGCTTGCACTGCTCCTGATACTTTACCTCCAGCCCCTGCCAAGCCCGATAGGTTTTACAGGGTACCGGACACTCATCACCACTTATTCAAGGCTCCTCTTGCAGATCCTGAGACTATCTCCCAGGGGCCTAAGGCAGTAGCTTCGACCTCAGCGAAAAACCCTCTCCCTTCTGAAAGGGAATCCAGGTCCTTAGAGAGATGGGGTAAAAAAGTATACACCTCTGCTACTCTCTCAGCTAGAGCTTTGAACTGTCAGTTTCATATGATCCAATACCAAGAGTTTATGCTTGATCAGTTAACTAAGAAACTGTCCTCTGATGATTCCTTAGATAAGAAATATGTTTTAGAAATGGTGAATAACATTCAGCAGGTTAGTAACCATTCTTTAAAATGTGGCTATGATGCACTGGAGGCTTCATTTAGATCAGCCATGACTGGCACAGTTATAAGAAGGCATGCATGGTTGAAAGAACAGGTCTTGCCGGATCATGTTAAAACAAAGCTATTAGATGCTCCTATGGATAAGGTCAGTCTATTTGGTCCCCCTGCCCAACAAGTAATGAAGAAAATGGAAGAGAAGGCAAAATCTGTACAAACAGTTAAAGATTTCTTACAGGTTCAGCCCCCAAGGTTTAGCAGGAACTGGCCTTCCAAAAATTGGTTCTTTCCAGACTCCTCTAAATCTCAGAGAGGCAGGAATAGACGTTCCAGAAGCAGAAATCAATCCAGAGGAGGTGCCTACAGAGGACGTCAGTGGCAAGGCAATAACCAACGAGGCACAGACACAACCACTACCACTGCAACAGGACAATCACAGTGACTTGGCTCTGACACCGCCTACCAGCGAACAAATAGCAGCACCCTTAGGCGGAAAGTTAGCCTTATTTTCAAAAAAATTGGCACTATATCACAAGAGACAAGTGGATTTTGCAAACTATAGACCAAGGCTACAGGTTTCATTTCCACACCTTACCAGTAAAAAGAGGAATGCCAAACCTACCACCAAATCAAAAGACAGAAGCTCTAAAACAAATAGCTCAATTAACAAACATGAGAGCTGTGGAAAGGGTACCACCTACAGAACAGGGCAAAGGATTTTACTCCAGACTCTTCCTAGTACCAAGAAAAGAGAAAAATTGGAGACCTATTCTCACCTGTCCGCTTTAAACACATTCATCATTGTTCCAAAATTCAAAATGCTGACCCTACAGCAACTTCTTCCCATGCTGGGCAAGGAGTGTTGGCTGGTAACTCTAGATCTCAAGGAGGCATACCTGCACGTCCCCATACGACCAAATTGCAGAAGATACCTCAGATTTCTTGCAGGATCAGAGCATTATCAATTCTCAGCATTGCCCTTTGGCTTATCTACTGCGCCCAGAGTGTTCACGAAATGCCTGGCATCAGTAATCGCTCATTGCAGGCTACAGGGAATCCAAATTTACCCATACCTGGACGACTGCCTGATACAAGAGGACAACAAAAGCAAGCTGACACAAGACTTACAAAGAGTCATTTGCTTACTACAAGCCCTGGGATACACAGTCAATTTAAAAAAGTCAAGACTGATACCATCCCAAACAAGAACATTCTTGGGTGCAGAATTGGACACAGTAAGACAGATGGCATTCCTAACTGCAGAAAAACAAGAACAACTTCCTCTTTACTTCTTGGCATTAACAAAGCAGAACAAACTCACAGCAAGGAAAGTACTGCAGGCCTTGGGTTTCATGGCATCCTGCATAATCCTGGTCCCCCATGCCAGACTGCATATGAGAAAGCTACAGTGGTACCTAAAGAATTTATGGTCTCAACACAGGCACTGCTTAGAAACCGAAATACCACTAATCCCATGCCTGAAACAAGAGTTCCTATGGTGGGCTCAAGCATGCCAGTCAAACCCAGGTTTGTACTTCCACAACATTCAAGCAAGCCAAACCATCACAACGGACGCCTCAGACCTAGGTTGGGGGGCCCACATGCTGGACAAATGCATTCAAGGCTTATGGACTCCAGATCAGCTGCACCTGCACATAAATCAAAAAGAAATGCTGGCAGTAAAACTAGCAATCCAGAATTTCAGACCATTCCTCAAAGAAGGCCAATTGATGATAAGGACAGACAACACCACAGTCATGTGGTATATCAACAAACAGGGAGGCACTCATTCATATCCCTTATGTCGAATGGCTCTGGACCTATGGAATATGGCTCTGAGCTACAACATTCAGTTACAGGCAATATTTGTACCGGGAAAAGAAAATTACCTAGCAGACATGTTAAGCAGAACTACCTCGGATGCTCACGAATGGATGCTACACCCGGACATCTTCAAGGCCATCACAAAGAAATGGGGAATGCCACAAATAGACCTATTCGCATCCCCACTCAATCACCAGCTCAAGAAATTCTGCACAAGGACATACCACCCACTTGCTTGGAAGGTGGACTCTCTATCCTTCAGTTGGAAAGGCCTGACAGCATATGCATTTCCACCTCTTCCTTTGATGCACAAGGTACTACTGAAAATCAAAGAGGAACGTCCAAGGATAATTCTGATAGCTCCAAATTGGCCAAAACAACATTGGTATCCATTGCTGAGGAGCATGTCTCGGGGAACGTGGACACTACCCCTGATTCCTTTGATGTTAACTCAGAGCGACTACAACATCCTGCATCCAAACCTGAAAACTCTGCAACTGACTGCCTGGAACATTACATAAGAGCAACTAACCCAGATTTATCCCAAAGGGTTAAAGACATTATCCTTGAGGCCCGCAGACCTTCAACAAGAAGGAACTATGCAGGAAAATGGAAAAGGTTTGTCATTTGGAGTACTGAAAGAGGAAAGATGTGTCAAAGATAGATATTGCCAACATCCTGGAGTATTTGGCAGAGCTTCTCCATACAGGCCTGTCCTATTCCTCCATCAAGATACATGCATCAGCTATTTCTGCAGAATACAGCTTGATCCCCTGTCTTCTCACATCCTCTACTCAGGCAGTTCCTCAGAGGAATCAAGAATGTAAAACCTCCTAGGAAACCACCATTACCAGCATGGGACTTGAACTTTGTGCTAGAAAAATTGACACTCCCTCCATTCGAACCAGCAGCAACAGCAGATCTTCAACACCTATCCTGGAAAACTGCTTTCCTACTGGCAATTACTTCAGCAAGAAGGGTTTCGGTACTACAGGCCTTAATGGCAGTACAACCCTTCCTAATCTTCCATCAAGATAGTGTCCATGAGAACTAATCCTACATTTATGCCTAAGGTGGTATCCAGAGTGTCTCTAAACCAGGCAATCCACCTACCTACCTTCTTCCCCAATCCACAGAACAGGGGGGAAAGACTGCTGCATACCTTGATGTACATAGACAGTTGCGCTACTACCTGGACAGAACCAAGGGCAATAGAAAAACTGACCAGCTTCTAGTAGCTTATGCAACAGGAAGGGAAGGAAAAGCAATTTCCAAACGGACAATCTCCAAGTGGATAGGAAATTGCATAAGATTCTGTTACTCCTACCATGGAAAGCAAATTCCACAGAACATAAGGCCTCATTCTACAAGGGCTACAGCCACTACCACAGCCTTCTTACGAGGAGTGGCTACCAAGGACATTATTGAGGCTGCTACTTGGACCTCCGTGCATACATTTGCCAAGCATTATAACTTACCTCTATACTCTAGATCCCGAGCAGGGTTTGCCACTGCTGTTTTGCAAGGGATCCTAACTACACCATAATTCTTCTTCCTCCTCCCCTAGATGTTCTTCGTCTTCCCTTGCTGCAGTCCTGACAATTGGGTATAGTCCGCGTCCCAGTCGGCCCGAATACCAGAGTAAGTTGACGCCGGTCATGGCGCTTAGACTGACGCCAGTACGCCAGGGTACTAATGCGCATGACCGACGCCATTTCCTCAGTCTTTTGCCGCATGGTCCGATGCAGAAGCAATTTTATGAGTGCAGGTTGGCGTTCTGAGATTTTCCGAAACCGAGTTTCAGACCGAATACAGAGTTGGCTAAGTAACCCGCTAGAACATTTTGGTTTTCTTGCCTCAGTATTTAACCGGATGTCAGAAAAAGTGAATAACTGTATTTCTTGTGGGAAGCAGATACCGCATAGGGATTATCATACTTTGTGTATACCTTGTTTAGGGCCTGAGCACGACGTTGTTGGTTGCCGCTCTTGTGCTAGATTTAACAAGCACTATTAAGAGGAGGCTTGATTGTGCTAGGTTAGTGTTTGGGAAGCGTTGCAATTATACTATGCCGCCGGATACTCGACGCCTGCTTCATCTAAGAAGCGCAAGGACAAAACAGTGAAGTCTAGGGGTGAGGAACCGCAGTCCCGGACGCCGGTCCTTTAGAAGGCTCAGGGAGCTAGAGGTTTTGCCAGGAGTCTCTATGGAGTCTCAGGCAGATACTTTACTGTTACAGGATGTGCCCTCTCAGGAGGTAGGCCAGGCTGAGGGGCTTCTCAGGTATCTGTTCTTCCCTCTCTTCCCAAGGTAGTTAGGGCCTCTCCTTCTGTTGCCAAAGCTTCTTTTAGAGGAAGGCCAAGTTCAGCTTCTGTAGGGGCTTCTCCTAGCATTTCGGCTCTGTGCCTAAGAAACATATGCTTAAAATGGCAGAAGATTTGATTACTCTGATTAGAGGTTCTATGCCCCCTCCTGATAAGAGGCCTAGGGTGGAACAGGAGTTTGATAGTTTTGAACAGTGTTCACAGGCTTCAGAGTCTTCTGTGGAAGACTTGCAAGAGTTTCCTACTTATTCTGATTCTGATGTGGATGATTCCACTCCTTCAGCTTCTCCTCCTGAGGATTTTTCATTTTCAGAGACTCTTCACTCCATGAGGGAGCACTTTAAATGGGAAGGCCAAGATTACTCTGACTCCAGAAAAGGCTTAGGGAATTCTTGTTTTGCCCCAGCATAGGCCCTTAGCTATTCCTCCTGTGTTGAATGTGGTGGAGGATGTTTTGCAGAGGCTTCTCTGAACCCTGATTCCTTGCCTCCTGCTCCTGTTAAGCCTGATAGGTATTATAGGGTGCCCAAGCTCATAAGTATTTGTTTAAGAGTCCCAGGGCGGACCCAGAAACTGTTTCTCAGGGGCCTAAAGGTGTTAAAGCTTCTGTGGTTAAAAATCCTGTACCCTCTGATAAAGAGGCAAGGGCTTTGGATAGGTGGGGTAAGAAAGTATACTTCTTCCACTCTAGCCATGAGGGCGTTGAATTGTCAATTTCATATGCTGAAATATCAGAATTATCTCCTTTCACAATTGAAATCTAAGGTGGATGCTTTGGCGGAAGGTATTGAGTGTAAAGAATTGCTGGATTTGGTTCATGTGTCTGAACAAGTGGGTAAGCATTCTTTGCAGTGTGGTTTTGATGCTGTTCAGGCCTCCTCGAGGGTGGCTGCTACTAGTTCTGTTCTTCGCAGACATGCATGGTTGAAGGATCAGAATTTAGCTGAGCATGTTAAGACCAGGATTTTGGATGCTCCTTTACAGTCTGATGTGTTGTTTGGACCGCCTGTGGAAGCAGTTTTAAAGAAAATGGAGGACAAAGCTAAGTCTATGCAGACTGTTAAAGTTTTTTTGCAGGTGCAGCCTCAAGTTTAGTAGAAATTGGCCTGCTAAGGGGTGGACGTATCCTGCTTATGGTTCCCAGTCTAGGGGTAGGTCTAGACGTGGTAGGGGCAGGGCTCAAGGTCTGCTTAGGCCTAGATCAGACAGTTCACCTGCTCAGACTTCTGGTGAGGGCAGGGTCAGTCCTTTCGTAAGCAGAACCAATGACCTGCCTTTTCAGCTGCCAGTGGACTCGCCTGGCAGCTCCTTTGGGAGGAAGATTGTCTCTTTTCAAAGAAAATTGGGATTTAATCACTCAAGACAGATGGGTGCTGGATATCATTCATCACGGGTACAGATTTTATTTCCACACAATGCCCCCTTTCAAAGGCATGCCAGATGTTCCTCCTCCACAAAGAAAAGAGGCTCACAAGCAAGTTTCTCAGTTACTCCAGATAGGGGCTATTCGGCCAGTCCCTGTGTCAGAAAGGGGCTTCGGATTTTATTCTCGCCTGTTCCTAGTACCAAAGAAGGGGAACACGTGGAGACCAATTTTGGATTTATCTATCCTCAACACTTATCTGGACATTCCCAAGTTCAAGATGTTGACGTTACAGCAACTGTTGCCTCTGCTGGGCAAGGATCACTGGATGGTAACTTTGGATCTCAAGGAAGCTTACCTTCATGTGCCCATAAGGTTAAGTTGCAGAAAGTATCTGCGGTTTCGAACTGGAGATTTTCATTATCAGTTCTCTGCATTGCCCTTTGGCTTATCTACTGCGCCCAGAGTATTCACAAAGGTTCTGGCTCCAGTGATAGCTTACTTCAGGCTTCAAGGCATTCAAATTTATCCTTACTTGGACGACTGCCTGCTTCTGGCTCAAGAAAAGGAACACCTTCTACAGCATCTGGAATATGTCATAGCAGTGCTAAGATGCCTAGGGTATTCTGTGAACGAAATAAAGTCCAGTCTAGTACCCTCTCAAGACATGTGCTTTCTGGGTGTGAGACTGAATACAGCAGCCCAGATGGCCTTTTTAACCCCGGACAAACAACAGAGTCTGTCACTTTACTTCCACCAACTATCTCATCAGTCCGTGCTGACTGCAAGGACAGTCCTTCAAGCATTAGGGTTCATGGCATCTTGTATTCTGGTGCTTCCCAATGCCAAACTGCATATGAGGAAGCTGCAATGGTATCTCAAAATGTATGGACACAGCACTGCCAAGATTTGGACACTGTCATTCAAATAATACCTTGCCTTCAAAAGGAATTCTTGTGGTGGGCTCAGGAATGTCACCTAAACAAGGGACTCTCTGTGACCCGGCCAGAGGCGAAGTCAGATTTTAACGACAGTTCCCTCGGACACTGCTTGGGGAGCTCATCTAAATGGAAAGTGGATACAAGACAAGTGGCCTGCCAGACTACAGCATCTACATATCAACATGAAGGAGATGTTAGCAGTCCAGTTTGCATTGATGGCGTTCAAGGAGTTACTTCTTCCAGGGCAGGTGTTGATTCTGACAGACAACACAACTGTCATGTGGTACATCAACAAGCAAGGGGAACACATTCTTATCCTCTATGCAGGCAAGCAATGATTTTATGGGAGACTGCTAAGCCTGCAACTGACTCTTCAGGCAAGGTTTCTGCCAGGAGCACAGAACTCCTAGCAGATGTATTAAGCAGACAAATCATGGATCCCCACGAGTGGAAACTGGATCTTCATGTATTTCAGAAATTGACAGTGTCATGGGGAACTCCAGACATAGATCTGTTCGCTTCTCCACTAAACCACCAGCTGCCAAAGTATTGCACAAAGGGGTTTCATCACACAGCTTGGAAAGTGGATGCTCTGTCTTTCAGTTGGAAAAACCTTCATGTCTATGCCTTTCCACCTCTACCTCTTCTTCCAAAGGTATTACTAAAGGTCAGACAGGACAGGCCAAGGATGATTTTGATAGCTCCAGATTGGCCTCGCAACACTGGTACCCACTTCTAAGGAGTCTTGTAAAGAAGCCTCCATGGCCTTTTACCTCTGATTCCTCATCTGTTATCTCAGAAGGACGGTCATCTGCTCAATGTCAAGCTTCAATCTCTTCATCTCACAGCTTGGCATATTCTGTGTTGAAGCATGGTAGGTCTCAGCTTCCTCAACAAGTTTTAAATGTGATTATGGAAGCTAGAAGGCCTAGTACTAGAAGAGTGTACGCAGAAAATGGAAGAGATTTTTATTTTGGAGTACAGCAAAGAATTTGGAGATTTCAGAGCCTAATTTGAGTGTGGCTCTTCAATATCTTACTGAATTATTGGACAAAGGTTTGTCTTTCTCTTCCATAAAGATTCATGCTGCAGCAATTTCAGCTCACTATGATTGTGACCCACCTTTG
Organism: Protopterus annectens; assembly: GCF_019279795.1. Classification (NCBI taxonomy): domain Eukaryota; kingdom Metazoa; phylum Chordata; order Ceratodontiformes; family Protopteridae; genus Protopterus; species Protopterus annectens. The sequence continues at coordinate 534,478,439 of NC_056726.1, forward strand.
TTTTCGCATCCTTTGTTCAAGCAGTTTCTTAGAGGGGCAAAGAATATAAGACCCCCAAGAGCTCCTACTCCTGCTTGGGATCTCAATTTTGTGTTGGAAAAACTTACTCTACAACCTTTTGAGCCTGCAGCTACTGCTGAATTGAAATATTTGTCATGGAAGACTGCTTTTCTGTTGGCTATTACTTCTGCAAGGATTTTGCTCTATCTTGTAGTAGCTTCCTCCTTTGTTGTAGAGCTTGTTTATGGCTGGGGTCCACCAGACTGGACGCTTGCCTTTCGTACAGAGAGTCTTACGATTGTTTGGGATGGCCTCATCCATGCAGTCCTGTAGGTGCTGGTAGAAGGCCTTTGTAAGTGATTCAGCGATTGAGTAATGTTTACCACTGGCTCAGGAGCCTTAAAGGAGACCACACTAGTTTTATAAGTGTGAAATCGGCTTTTGAGAAGTTTTTCACTGTGGTCTTTTGTTTCAGGTGGGCGATGAGGAGCTCTAGCGAGATTAGTTTATGATCTGATCTCACCAGTGAGGGGTATACTTCCGGTGTTGAACATTTTGATCCCATGTTCGTGATGATGAGATCAAGTATGTTTTCTCCTCTTGTGGGGATGGTGACTAGTTGTTCCATGGCATTTGAGTTTATGAACTCCAGGAATCTTTGGGTTAGAGTGTTCGGGCTTGAGTAGTGTTCCCAGTCTATATTAGGGTAGTTTAGGGTAGTTGAAGTCACCTAGTATGATGGTGTTTGGAGATACATTTATCCCTCCAATGGCTGGGGAGACCATGAGGTTCCTGGGTTGAAGGGTGACCTGTAACATACCTAGGTGCAGAGGCAGTCGCCTATTATTGGTGCACCTGGATGGTCTCCGATGCATTTATGCATTTGCCACCAGCCTTGGTGTAGGTGTCAGCACATGAATATGGACACCCCCCTCCTTCTTGGTGTTGTCCAGTTTGGGGCGGGAGCATGATATGAGGTGAAGACCTGTTAGTGCTGGGGTGCTCTCAGGGCCTTGAACCAGGTTTCTGTCTGGCACAGACATCGATGTTCTCCATATTGAGAAGGGCCCCTCGGGATGCGTGCATCTTGGGATTGGGACTTCTGGCGTTGGGCATTACCCTTAGTTTTTCCTTTTTGGGTGTTCTAGGGTGGTAGGTTAGAATTTGGAGCCTTGCCTAAAAGGCACTATGGGGTGTAGAGCCTTTGCCAATATCGAGCCAAGGGGTGACAGGTGCAAGCCGTCCATACTTGAGAAACAGCGTAAGCTTGTATCCAGCATGTCATCCAGACAGACAGACATTGGATCCCTTTGAATGACACCAGATTAAGTAATTAATAAAATGATCATCTTATCACTGTATTGGCATCATTCTAGGTGAAGGTAGGATACTGCTCAAGGTCAAGTCATACCTGCCTGGGCTACATAATCAGATAGCTCCTTGATGTCCCTTTCATGTAGTCCAAGGAGTAGCTCAGGTCGTGACACCAGCGTGGACAATGACTGAGTACTTACCTGCTGTTGAGAGACCTGAGTCTTAAAATTTCTTTCTTGGAAAACAGCCTTCCTTTAGCAATCACTTCAGCTAGAAGGATATCTGAATTACAGGCCCTTGGCAGTGGAGCCTTTTAGCATCTTTCATGCGGACAGGGTATCTCTCGGGACCAATCCATCCTTCATGGCCAAAGTGGTTTCCAGTGTGGCTCTTAATCAGTCCATTCATTTGCTAACCTTTTTTCCCAATCCACAGAACAAAGGGGAATGGATTCTGCATTCCTTGGATTTGCACAGACAGCTAAGATTCTATTTGGACAGGACTAAATCTTGAAGAAAATCTGAACAATTGCTGGTAGCATTTGCTGCAGGGGCAGAGGGAAAGGCTATTTCAAAACAAACCATTTCCAAATGGATAAAGCCATTGGATTCATTTCTGCTATAAGCACCATGGAAAACCTGTCCCCCAGGGGAACAGATCTCACTCCACCAGGGCTGCATCTACTTCTGCAGCCTTTCTCAGCGGTGTTCCTACCAGGGATATCCTAGAAGCTGCTACCTGGAGTTCTGTACATACTTTCACCAAGCATTATCCTTTACCAATTTTCTCTAAATCCAGAGCTGGCTTTGCCACTGCTGTCTTGCAGGGCCTTATAGCTGGCCCTAATGCTGTGTAAACTCCTCCTCCCAACCATAACTTTGGGAATCTACCCAGATGTAATGACTGCAAAAGTTAAACACTAAGAACGTAGTAGAGTTGTGTACACTTACCATAAATGTAGATGTTGGAGTGTATTCACTGTTGCAGTCCTGGTTACCCTCCCTCCAGCCCCCTAGTTTTTTCCTGGCTATACCTCTCCTTTCCTTTACTATGCTTAAAAGCTTTTTTGGTGTATTTGCTTTAGGTTGGAGGTATAATTTTGTGATGTTCATCGTGTTAAACTGCTGCAGTCATTACACTTGGGTTATCCTTCCGCAGGGTCCCAGTCAGAGTTCCAAAGTTTTGGTCCAGCGCGGTTGCTGTCGCTTCTTCCCTGATGTCAGTGCCAGGGGTATACAAGATGCATCCGCGCCATTTTCTAGAGTCTTTCTTGCTGCGCGGTGCCTGAAGCAGAAGCAGTTCGCAAGTGCCGGTCGGCCGACTCCTGAGATTTTCGAAGTCGAATTTCAGATCCGAAGTCTTCAATAAAGCTAAGTACCCCGTTGGGGAAACTTTTTTTCTTGCCTCAGACCAATGTCAGAAAAACTTAATTGTATTTCTTGTGGGAAGCAAATACCTCATAAGGACTTCCACTCTTACTGTATTCCATGCCTAGGCCCTGATCACGACGTCACTAGTTGTCAGTTTTGTGCTAGATTTAACAAACGCACTATAAAAATACGTTTTGATTTTGCTTTGCACTACTTTGGCCGAAGGTTCAATTATACTATGATGTCGAACAACCGACTACCTCAATACCGAAAAAACGCAAAGACAAGGATAAAGACCGGCATCCGAGGTCCAAAACCGACGAAACCTCTTCTAGGCCAGTCACCGATTCTCAGTGAGATGCTTTGCAGCCCCTGACACCCGCTACCTCAGAGCCACAGGCTGCTTCAGACTCCTGCGTGGAGGCAACTAGGCCTCTGGAAACTCAAGGTACTGGGCCTACGGAAACTATTCCCTCAGATGGGTCCGAGCGCTGAGCAGACATCGGCTTCTGAGGGTGTTTTCAGACCTTCACAACTTACCATTAAAACAACAGCCAAGACAAAAGGTACGTAAAGACAAAGAAACAGATGCTTAAAATGGCCGAAGACCTCATTACTAATCAGGGGTTCCCATCCCCCTCCTGAGAAAAGGCCTAGACAGGATACAGACTGATTCCTCTGATCAGGTTTCCATTTCCTCTGATTCCTCTTCAGACCAGGGATACTCTCTTACCCCCCTATGAGGACTTTGATGTTGAAGAATCTAGCCCTTCAGTCTCTCCTCCTGAGGATTATTCTTTTGGGGAAACTTTACATACCATGAGGGAGCATTTCCATTGGGAAAGTCAGGATTACTCAGAATCCAAGAAAAGGCTCAGGGATTCCCTTTTATTGCCTCAGCACAGGCCCTTGGCTAATTCCGCCTGTGCTAGATATTGTGGATTATTTGTTCTCTGAATCCAGCTCATCTCCTGATTCTTTGCCCCCTGCTCCAGCCAAGCCAGATAGGTATTATATAGAGTCCCTGACTCTCACAAGTTTCTATACAAAAACCCTTCTGCTGATCCAGAAACCATTTCCCAGGGTCCAAAAGGGGTTAAGGCTTCCATTGCAAAAAATCCAGTATCCTCTGACAGAGATTCCAGAGCTTTGGATAGATGGGGGAAGAAAGTATACACTTCTGCAACTTTAGCAGTAAGAGCTTTAAATTGCCAGTTCCACATGCTTAAGTACTAACAATATTTAATGGCTCAGTTAAAATATAAAATGCTTGCAAGCTGAGAAGCTCCTGATTGTAAAGAAATGCAGGATTTATTGCATGCAGTTGAACACTTGGGAAAACATACTCTGCAATGTGGTTTTGATTCTTTAGAGGCCTCTTGTAGAGCCGCAGTTACAGGTTCTGTGATTCGAAGACATGCTTGGTTAAAAGAACAGAGTTTACCTGATCATGTTAAGGCAAAGTTATTGGATGCTTCTTTACAGCATGATACCTTGTTTGGTGTTAAGGCAGAAGAGGTGTTAAAGAAATTGGAGGATAAAGCTAAATCTATACAAACAGTCAAGGATTTCTTACAGGTGCAGCCACCTTGGTTTAGCAGAAATTGGCCAACAAAGAATTGGTCCTTTCCAGTGTCAGACAGGCCACAGAGAGGCAGATCTCAACCCCAAGGATCAAACTGACAACGACAGTGGGGCACCTCAACCCCAAAAGGAGGTGAGGACAAGTCTCAACCTTACAGGAAACAGTCACAATGACTTTCCCCTTCGTATGCCAAGCACATCCCTTTTGGAAGCCCCCTTAGGGGGAAAACCAGCATTTTTTTCTTAAAACTGGCAAACAATCACCCAAGACGAATAGGTACTGAATATTGTCTCAATGTTACAGGTTCCACTTTCATACTTTACCAAGGCTAAAAGGAATGCCAGACCTGCCACAAAATCAATGGGCAGAGGCACAAAAACAACTTTCAGCCCTCATGGACATGAGAGCTATTCAAAAAGTACCACAACAGGAACAAGGACAAGGATTTTACTCAAGACTCTTCCTGGTCCCCAGAAAGGACAAGGCCTGGAGGCCCATGCTAGACTTTCAATTCTGAATACTTACCTGGAGATTCCAAATTCAAAATGTTGACATTGCAGCAGCTTCTACCCATGCTGGCAAGAAGGCTTGGCTTGTTGCTCTGGACCTCAGAGGCATACCTGCATGTCCCTATCAGACAAATTGCAGAAGATACCTCTGATTCAAAGCTGGTACAATGCACTACCAATTCTCTGCACTGCCCTTTTGGGTTATCTACTGCCCAGGGTTTTCACAAAGTGCCTGGCACCAGTAATTGCATTTTGCAGACAAAAGGAATTCAAATATATCCATACCTGGACGACTGCCTCATTCAAGCAGAGACAAAGGACATTCTTCTACAGCATCTGGTATTTGTAAAAGGTTGCTAATTTCTAGGGTACACGTAAACGAAAAGAAGTCAAAACTAGTGCCCTCAAAAGATTATATTCCTGGGTACCAGCTTAAATACAACGCCCAGATGGCTTACCTCCGCCAGACAAACAAGTTCAACTAACTCAATATTTTCAATTACTGGCAAAAAGTCCCATCTCCCTGCAAGAAAAATTCTGCAGGCTCTGGATTCATGGCTCCTGCATACTACTAATACATATGCCAGACTGCATATGAGGAAATTACAATGGTACCTAAAAGTGTTTGGACTCAACGCTCACAGTTTAGAACAGTAATACCAATGATTCCCTGCCTACAACAGGAGTTTGATGGTGGGCACAGGCATGTCACCTAAACAAGGGTCAGCCTTACCCAACCCACAGTCAGGCAAACTAACAGATGCCTCGCACATGGCAAAAGCAATTATATCTTCACATCAAATGACCTCCCTTGATCTAGATGTGAATCCCTTCATGATCAGGTGGGCGATATAGAAGGTTTTCCTAACTACTTTAGCAACATGAGTGTCAAGCGAAGGCTACTGTCAACTTGGGTCCCCAGATCCCTGATGACTTTTCTGTGCTCAGTGGATTGCCATCTATATGGTAGCTAGGGGTAACCTTGTTTTTCCGAAGGGTAGGACTATGCATTTTTGGCGTTTAACTTCAGGCCATGGCTCTGGCACCAGTTATCCGTTTCTGTGAGGCCCTTCTGGAGGATATCTGTGTCAGATGTGTTTTCGACTATGGCCCAGTTTGCAGTCATCTGCAAACTTTGTCAGCCATAACCCTCCTGTGTTTGCTTGTACTTCAGAAAAGTAGATGCCGAACAAGAGTGGACCCAGGACTGAGCCTGTGGGACACCACTTGTGACAGGCTTTGAGTCTGACATGGCTCCAGCAACTCTGACCCTGTGGGTTCTGTCGCTTAGCCAGTTTGCAACCCATCTTGTGATGTATGGGTTTACATTCAAGCTGATGAGTTTTTCGATGATACCTGAGTGGGGTATTGTGTCGAAGGCCTTTGCCAGGTCGAGGTAAGCTGTATGGACTGCCTTTCCCTCATCAATGGCCTTGGTGACTGTCTCGAAAAAGTCAACCAAGTTTAAGAGGCAGGATCTGCCTTTGACAAAGCCAAACTGGGTTGGATCCAAAGTCTGCAAGTTCCCTATGTCTTTATTTGAGTTCCATTATGATCCTCTCCATGGCTTTGCAGATGAGGCTTGTCAAGCTAATGGGGCGGTAATTTCCAGGGTCTGTGGAGGCACCGCCCTTATGAAGTGGGACCACAGTCGCGTGCCACTCCTTGGAGTCGTATCCTGAGGTGAGGCTAAGATTAAACAGCTGTCCTAACTGTGGGTTTAATTCCTCGTTGAGTTCATGAAGCACAGCCGGGGACACCATCCGTCCCATGGATGCTGTGTTTTTGCCTTAGTGAGGGCAGTTCTCACCTGCTGGAGATGTTTGGGGCTACAATCCTCTGGAATAGATATCTCTCCTTTGGGGAGAAGTTTGCACTGAACCTGTCAGCCAGTATGTTAGCAATGTGTGTAGGTTCAGTAATTTTCACATCATTTTGAACTAATTCTGAGCATATCTGGGAATTTCCTCCTAGGTTTCTAACATAGCTAAAGAAGGCCTTATGATTGTCTTTAGAGTCCTTGGCATTTTTCTCTCAAAATTTGCCTTGGATGATTTTATGAGAGCTCTTAGTTTTTACTTATAATGATCAAAGGTGTCTTACCTTTCAAGGATTTTGCTCTATCTTGTAGTAGCTTCCTCCTTTTGTTGTAGAGCTTGTTTATGGCTGGGGTCCACCAGACTGGACGCTTGCCTTTGGTACAGAGAGTCTTAGTTTTGTTTGGGATTGCCTGATCCATGCAGTCCTGTAGGTGCTGGTAGAAGGCATTTGTAAGTGATTCAGCGGTTTGAGTAATGTTTACCACTGGCTCAGGAGCCTTAAAGGAGACCACACTAGTTTTATAAGTGTGAAATCGGCTTTTGAGAAGTTTTTCACTGTGGTCTTTTTGTTTCAGGTGGGGCGGATGAGGACCTCCAGCGAGATTAGTTTATGATCTGATCTCACCAGTGAGGGTATACTTCGGTGTTGAACATTTTGATCCCATGTTCGTGATGATGAGATCAAGTATGTTTTCACCTCTTGTGGGGATGGTGACTAGTTGTTCCATGGCATTTGAGTTTATGAACTCCAGGAATCTTTGGGTTAGAGTGTTCGGGCTTGAGTAGTGTTCCCAGTCTATATTAGGGTAGTTGAAGTCACCTAGTATGATGGTGTTTGGAGATACATTTATCCCCTCCAATGTTTTCAGGAAGGCCATGTGAGGTTCCTGAGTTTGAGAGGGTGGCCTGTAACATGCTACAAATTGCAGAGCAGTCTTGCCTATGGTTAATTGCACCTGGATGGTCTCTGATGCATCGTGCGTTGCCACCAACCTTGAGGTGTGGGTGTCCTTTGAATATGGACACCCCCCCCCTCCTTTCTTGGTGTTGTCCGGATTTTGGGGCCGGAACGCATGATATGAGGTGAAACCTGTTAGTGCTGGGGTGCTCTCAGGAGCCTTGAAACAGGTTTCTGTCACAGCACAGACATCGATGTTCTCCATATTGAGAAGGGCCTCGAGTGCGTGCATCTTGAGATTGAGACTTCTGGCATTGAGCAGCATTACCCTTAGTTTTTTACCTTTTTGGTGTACTAGGGTGGTAGGATTAGAATTTGAGCCTTGCCTAAAAGGCACTATGGGGTGGCAAGAGCCTTTGCCAATATCCGAAGCCCAGGGTGACAGGTGCAAGCCGTCCCTTGTGAAGCAGCGTGGCTTGTCCAGCATGTCATCCCAGGCAGACAGACATTGGATCCCCTTTGAATGACACCAGAATTTAAGCCAATTATTAAAGCTGATCATCTTATCACTGTATTGTGGCATCATTCTAGGTGAAGGTAGGATACTGCTCAAGGTCAGGGTCATACCTGCCTGGGCTACATAATCAGATAGCTCCTTGATGTCCCTTTTCATGTAGTCCAAGGAGGTACGTCTCAGGTCGTTGACACCAGCGTGGACAATGACTGAGTCGTACTTGTACCTGCTGTTGAGAGACCTGAGTACTTAAAATTTCTTTCTTGGAAAACAGCCTTCCTTTTAGCAATCACTTCAGCTAGAAGGATATCTGAATTACAGGCCCTTGTGGCAGTGGAGCCTTTTAGCATCTTTCATGCGGACAGGGTATCTCTCGGGACCAATCCATCCTTCATGGCCAAAGTGGTTTCCAGTGTGGCTCTTAATCAGTCCATTCATTTGCTAACCTTTTTTCCCAATCCACAGAACAAAGGGGAATGGATTCTGCATTCCTTGGATTTGCACAGACAGCTAAGATTCTATTTGGACAGGACTAAATCTTGAAGAAAATCTGAACAATTGCTGGTAGCATTTGCTGCAGGGGCAGAGGGAAAGGCTATTTCAAAACAAACCATTTCCAAATGGATAAAGCCATTGGATTCATTTCTGCTATAAGCACCATGGAAAACCTGTCCCCCAGGGGAACAGATCTCACTCCACCAGGGCTGCATCTACTTCTGCAGCCTTTCTCAGCGGTGTTCCTACCAGGGATATCCTAGAAGCTGCTACCTGGAGTTCTGTACATACTTTCACCAAGCATTATCCTTTACCAATTTTCTCTAAATCCAGAGCTGGCTTTGCCACTGCTGTCTTGCAGGGCCTTATAGCTGGCCCTAATGCTGTGTAAACTCCTCCTCCCAACCATAACTTTGGGAATCTACCCAGATGTAATGACTGCAAAAGTTAAACACTAAGAACGTAGTAGAGTTGTGTACACTTACCATAAATGTAGATGTTGGAGTGTATTCACTGTTGCAGTCCTGGTTACCCTCCCTCCAGCCCCCTAGTTTTTTCCTGGCTATACCTCTCCTTTCCTTTACTATGCTTAAAAGCTTTTTTGGTGTATTTGCTTTAGGTTGGAGGTATAATTTTGTGATGTTCATCGTGTTAAACTGCTGCAGTCATTACACTTGGGTTATCCTTCCGTCAGGCGGTCCCGCAGTCGACCAGAGTTCCAAAGTTTTGGTCCAGCGTCGGTTGCTGTCGCTTCTTCCCTGATGTCAGTGCGCCAGGGGTATACAAGATGCATCCGACGCCATTTTCTAGAGTCTTTCTTGCCGCGCGGTGCCTGAAGCAGAAGCAGTTCGCAAGTGCCGGTCGGCCGACTCCTGAGATTTTCGAAGTCGAATTTGAGATCCGAAGTCTTCAATAAAGCTAAGTAACCCTTTGGGGAAACTTTTTTTCTTGCCTCAGACCAATGTCAGAAAAAGTTAATTGTATTTCTTGTGGGAAGCAAATACCTCATAAGGACTTCCACTCTTACTGTATTCCATGCCTAGGCTCTGATCACGACGTCACTAGTTGTCGGTTTTGTGCTAGATTTAACAAACGCACTATAAAAAGACGTTTTGATTTTGCTTTGCACTACTTTGGCCGAAGGTTCAATTATACTATGATGTCGAACAACCGACTACCTCAATACCGAAAAAACGCAAAGACAAGGATAAAGACCGGCATCCGAGGTCCAAAACCGACGAAACCTCTTCTAGGCCAGTCACCGGTTCTCAGTGAGATGCTTTCGCAGCCCCTGACACCTGCTACCTCAGAGCCACAGGCTGCTTCAGACTCCCACGTGGAGACAACTAGGCCTCTGGAAACTCAAGGTATTGGGCCTACGGAAACTATTCCCTCAGATGGGTCCGGAGCCGCTGAGCAGACATCGGCTTCTGAGGGTGTTTTCAGACCTTCACAACTTACCATTAAAACAACAGCCAAGACAAAAAGGTACCGTTAAAGACAAAGAAACAGATGCTTAAAATGGCCGAAGACCTCATTACTAATCAGGGGTTCCCATCCCCCTCCTGAGAAAAGGCCTAGACAGGATACAGACTGATTCCTCTGATCAGGTTTCCATTTCCTCTGATTCCTCTTCAGACCAGGGATACTCTCTTACCCCCCTATGAGGACTTTGATGTTGAAGAATCTAGCCCTTCAGTCTCTCCTCCTGAGGATTATTCTTTTGGGGAAACTTTACATACCATGAGGGAGCATTTCCATTGGGAAAGTCAGGATTACTCAGAATCCAAGAAAAGGCTCAGGGATTCCCTTTTATTGCCTCAGCACAGGCCCTTGGCTAATTCCGCCTGTGCTAGATATTGTGGATTATTTGTTCTCTGAATCCAGCTCATCTCCTGATTCTTTGCCCCTGCTCCAGCCAAGCCAGATAGGTATTATATAGAGTCCCTGACTCTCACAAGTTTCTATACAAAAACCCTTCTGCTGATCCAGAAACCATTTCCCAGGGTCCAAAAGGGGTTAAGGCTTCCATTGCAAAAATCCAGTATCCTCTGACAGAGATTCCAGAGCTTTGGATAGATGGGGAAGAAAGTATACACTTCTGCAACTTTAGCAGTAAGAGCTTTAAATTGCCAGTTCCACATGCTTAAGTACTAACAATATTTAATGGCTCAGTTAAAATATAAAATGCTTGCAAGCTGAGAAGCTCCTGATTGTAAAGAAATGCAGGATTTATTGCATGCAGTTGAACACTTGGGAAAACATACTCTGCAATGTGGTTTTGATTCTTTAGAGGCCTCTTGTAGAGCCAGTTACAGGTTCTGTGATTCGAAGACATGCTTGGTTAAAAGAACAGAGTTTACCTGATCATGTTAAGGCAAAGTTATTGGATGCTTCTTTACAGCATGATACCTTGTTTGGTGTTAAGGCAGAAGAGGTGTTAAAGAAATTGGAGGATAAAGCTAAATCTATACAAACAGTCAAGGATTTCTTACAGGTGCAGCCACCTTGGTTTAGCAGAAATTGGCCAACAAAGAATTGGTCCTTTCCAGTGTCAGACAGGCCACAGAGAGGCAGATCTCAACCCCAAGGATCAAACTGACAACGACAGTGGGGCACCTCAACCCCAAAAGGAGGTGAGGACAAGTCTCAACCTTACAGGAAACAGTCACAATGACTTTCCCCTTCGTATGCCAAGCACATCCCTTTTGGAAGCCCCTTAGGGGAAAACCAGCATTTTTTTCTTAAAACTGGCAAACAATCACCCAAGACGAATAGGTACTGAATATTGTCTCAATGTTACAGGTTCCACTTTCATACTTTACCAAGGCTAAAAGGAATGCCAGACCTGCCACAAAATCAATGGGCAGAGGCACAAAAACAACTTTCAGCCCTCATGGACATGAGAGCTATTCAAAAAGTACCACAACAGGAACAAGGACAAGGATTTTACTCAAGACTCTTCCTGGTCCCCAGAAAGGACAAGGCCTGGAGGCCCATGCTAGACTTTTCAATTCTGAATACTTACCTGGAGATTCCGAAATTCAAAATGTTGACATTGCAGCAGCTTCTACCCATGCTGGACAAGAAGGCTTGGCTTGTTGCTCTGGACCTCAGAGGCATACCTGCATGTCCCTATCAGACAGAATTGCAGAAGATACCTCTGATTCAAAGCTGGTACAATGCACTACCAATTCTCTGCACTGCCCTTCGGCTTATCTACTGCGCCCAGGGTTTTCACAAAGTGCCTGGCACCAGTAATTGCATTTTGCAGACAAAAAGGAATTCAAATATATCCATACCTGGACGACTGCCTCATTCAAGCAGAGACAAAGGACATTCTTCTACAGCATCTGGTATTTGTAAAAAGGTTGCTAATTTCTCTAGGGTACACGGTAAACGAAAAGAAGTCAAAACTAGTGCCCTCGCAACAGATTATATTCCTGGGTACCAGCTTAAATACAACGGCCCAGATGGCTTACCTCACGCCAGACAAACAAGTTCAACTAACTCAATATTTTCAATTACTGGCAAAACAGTCCCATCTCCCTGCAAGAAAAATTCTGCAGGCTCTAGGATTCATGGCTTCCTGCATACTACTAATACTATATGCCAGACTGCATATGAGGAAATTACAATGGTACCTAAAAAGTGTTTGGACTCAAAACGCTCACAGTTTAGAAGCAGTAATACCAATGATTCCCTGCCTACAACAGGAGTTTCGATGGTGGGCACAGGCATGTCACCTAAACAAGGGTCAGCCTTTTACCCAACCCACAGTCAGGCAAACTCTTAACAACAGATGCCTCGGATTACGCCTGGGGAGCACACATGGCAGGAAAATGCATTCAGGGCAAGTGGACCACAGACCAAATGCATCTTCACATCAATCAAAAAGAGATGTTGGCTGTTCAAAATGCCCTAACAGCTTTAAGTACCTTCTGCATCCAGGACAATTATTGCTAAAGACGGACAACACCACAGTAATGTACATAAACAAGCAAGGGGGCACTCATTCTTATCCCCTATGCAGGCAAGCCATGACCTTGTGGAACACAGCTCTGACATATCAAGTTCACCTGCAAGCACAATTCCTGCCAGGAAAGAAAAATACTCTGGCAGACGATCTAAGCAGAAATATGGACCCTCACGAATGGAAATTGAATCCACAAATCTTCAGCATGGTAATGCAAAAATGGGGATGCCCAGACATAGATCTTTTTGCCTCCCCACCGAATTGCCAACTACAAAAATTCTGCACAAGGACTTATCACAAACAAGCATGGAAAGTGGATGCTCTTTTATTCAGCTGGAAAAACCTAAAAGTTTATGCCTCCCCGCCACTGCCTCTCCTTTCAAAGGTACTCCTAAAAACCAGACAAGAAAAACCACGGATGATCCTGATTGCTTCAGACTGGCCACGCCAGCACTGGTACCCTATCTTAAGGAACTTGGCTCAAGGCCCACCATGGATTTTGCCTCAAATTCCACACCTTCTGACTCAACAAAGCAACCAGAACCTGCACGGTCAGCTCAAAACCCTAAACCTGGCTGCATGGCAGATGCATTAAACAGGCAACACCTCTCTCTAAAGCTGTTATGGATGTCATTTTGGAGGCCAGGAGGCCTAGCACCAGGAAAGCTTACTCAGAAAAATGGAAGAGATTCTGCGCCTGGAACCAGGCTCAAAGCCTTGACCCTCTTGTTCCAAACATTCCTCAGATTTTACAATACTTAACTGAGATGCTGGACAGATCCTATCCTTATCAATTAAGATCCATGCCTCTGCCATTTCAGCACATTACAGCACGGCTCCTCCTTTATTCTCTCATCCCTTGCTAAAGCAGTACCTCAGAGGGGCTAAAAACATGACTGCCCCGGAGAGCACCAACACCAACTTGGGACCTCAATTTCGTTTTGGAAAAACTTACCCTACCACCTTTTGAGCCAGCCAATACAGCCGATCTAAAATTTTTATCATGGAAAACAGCTCTGCTCCTGGCAGTAACTTCAGCACGAAGAGTCTCAGAGCTACAGGCATTAATGGCACTGGAACCTTTTATCATTTCATCAGGACAGGGTTTACTTAAGGACAAACCCTACCTTTATGCCAAAGGTGATATCTAGTGTGGCTCTTAACCAAACCATCCATTTGCCAACTTTTTATCCAAATCCCCAGAATAAAGGGGGGAAACTTCTGCATTGTTTGGACATACACAGGCAGCTACGCTTCTACTTGGACAAAACAAAAGCTTTCAGGAAAACTGAGCAACTGTTTGTAGCATATGCTGCAGGATCACAGGGCAAGGCTATCTCAAAGCAGACTATATCCAAATGGATAGGACACTATTCATTACTGCTACACACAGCATGGAAAATCAGTCCCAAATAACATTAGGCCACATTCCACCAGGGCAGCAGCCACTTCAACAGCCTTTCTCAGAGGAGTACCTACCAAGGAAATTTTTTAGGCTGCAACTTGGAGTTCAGTGCACACCTTTACCAAGCATTACCCCCTGCCTCTTTACTCTAAATCCAGAGCAGGATTTGCCACTGCAGTTCTGCAGGGCCTCATAGCCAATACTAACTCTTTATAGACCAGCCACCCAACCTTAGCTTTGGGATTCTACCCAAGTGTAATGACTGCAGCAGTGTAACACGATGAACATGGTACAGTTTTGTACCTACCATAAATGTAGATGTTCAAGTGTTCACACTGCTGCAGTCCAGGTTACCCTCCATCCCCTCTGAACTAGCTGGACTTCTCTATACCTTTCTATCCTATACAACCTTTGTGGTGTATTTGCTTGTAACTGAAGGTATTGTTTTTTTATTTTTATATTTTTTATTAGCAATATGTATTGCCTACCTCCTTGGGGGCACCTGACATCTGGGGCAAGAAAAACTGAAGAAAATGGCGTCTGATGCATCTTTTATACCCCTGGCGCACTGACATCAGGGAAGAAGTGACAACAACCGACACCAGACCAAGACTTTGGAACTCTGGCCGACTGCGGGACCGCCTGACGGCAGGATAACCCAAGTGTAATGACTGCAGCAGTGTGAACACTCGAACATCTACATTTATGGTTGGTACAAAACTGTACATGTTCTTCATCTCACATTGCTGCAGTCCTTACTTATGGGTAGTCCGCTGTCCTCGGTCGGCCCGAATACCAAAGTATTAGGCTGACGTCGGTCATGGGCGCCTAGATCTGACATCAGAGCGTCAGGGTATAAAGGCGCATGACCGACGTCATATCCTCAGTCTTTTTTGCCGCATGGTCCGATGCAGAAGCAGCGTTGCAAGTGCCGTTCGGCGTTCTGAAATTTTTCGTTTTCGGAGTTTCAGACCGATACCAAGTTGGGCTAAGTACCCGTTGGGAATATTTTTGTTTTTCTTGCCTCAGTTACTTACGGATGTCAGAAAAAGTGAATAATTGTATTTCTTGTGGGAAACAGATACCGCATAGGGATTACCACTCGCTTTGTATTCCTTGTTTGGGACGAGCACGGCGTAGT
Source organism: Protopterus annectens (assembly GCF_019279795.1). Taxonomy (NCBI): domain Eukaryota; kingdom Metazoa; phylum Chordata; order Ceratodontiformes; family Protopteridae; genus Protopterus; species Protopterus annectens. The sequence goes on from NC_056726.1 coordinate 534,493,466, forward strand.
GGTGTCGATTTTGCTAGGTTTAATAAGCGCACTATAAAGCGGAGGTTAGATTGCGCTAGGTTAGTCTTTGGCAAGAGGTGTAATTATAATATGCCGTCGGATGTTCCGGCCTGCTTCTACTAAGAAGCGCAAAGACAAATCTTTAAAGCCTAGGCAGGATGATTCGTCCGTTTGACGCCGGACCTTTAGAAGCTACAGCTGAACAGGTGGATCCGGCTGAAGTTTCTGTTGAGTCCCAGGGAAACTTTGATTTTACAGGATGTGGCCTCTCAGGAGGCAGGTCAGGCTGAAGGGGCCTCTCAGGTTACTATTCTCCCTTCTATGCCTAAGGTGGTTAGGCCTTCTGCTACTGTTTCTAAGGCTCCTTCTAAGGGCAGGTCGGTCTTGCCTTCCTCTGGTGTCAGTTCTGGTTCTTCAGGGTCTGTGCCTAAAAAGCACATGCTTAAAATGGCAGAGGATTTGATTACTTTAATTAGAGGTTCTATGCCCCCTCCTGATAAAAGGCCCAGGGTGGAGCCAGAGTTGGAAAGTTTGGAGCAGGCCTCAGATGATTCAGAGTCTTCTGCTGAAGACATTCAAGATTTCCCTCCTTATTCTGATTCTGATGCAGAGGATTCCACTCCTTCTGCTTCTCCTCCAGAGGATTTTTCATTTTCAGAAACTCTGCATCCCATGAGGGAGCATTTTCAGTGGGAGGGACAGGATTACTCTGATTCACGGAAGAGACTTAGGGAGTTCTTGTTTTTACCACAGCATAGACCCTTAGCTATACCTCCGGTTTTGGATGTTGTTTCAGATGTTTTTTCGGAAGCTTCCCTTAATCCAGATTCTGTGCCTCCTGCCCCAGTTAAACCGGACAGGTATTACAGGGTGCCTGAGGCTCATGAATATCTATATAAGAGTCCTAGGGCGGACCCAGAAACTATTAGTCAGGGGCCTAAGGGTGTTAGGGCCTCTGTTGTTAAGAATCCGGTTCCTCTGGATAAGGAAGCTAGAGCTTTGGATAGATGGGGTAAGAAGGTGTATACCTCTTCTACTTTAGCAATGAGAGCTTTGAATTGCCAGTTTCATATGTTGAAGTATCAGAATTTCCTCCTTTCTCAGCTAAGGTCTAAAGTGGATGCTTTGGCAGAGGGCATAGAGTGTAAAGAATTGCAGGATTTTAGTGCATGTTTCTGAACAGGTGGGTAAGCACTCTTTGCAATGTGGTTTTGATGCTTTACAGGCTTCTTCTAGGGTGGCTGCCACTGGTTCAGTTATTCGTAGGCACGCCTGGCTTAAGGATCAGAATTTGTCTGAGCATGTTAAGTCTAGAATTCTGGATGCCCCTTTACAGTCTGAAGTTTTGTTTGGTCCTCCTGTGGAGTCAGTCTTAAAGAAAATGGAAGACAAGGCTAAGTCTATGCAGACTGTTAAAGATTTTTTGCAGGTACAACCGCCAAAGTTTAGTAGAAATTGGCCTACTAAGGGGTGGCCGTACCCTTCTTCTGATTCTCAGTCTAGGGGTAGATCTAGGCGTGGTAGGGGCAGAGCTCAGAGTACTTTCAGGCGAGACAATGGAGTTCGCCTGCTCAATCTGCTGGTGAGGGCAGGGGCCAGTCCTTTCGTAAACAGGCCCAATGACCTACATTTTCAGCTGCCAGATTCTTCTTGCCTGGCAGCTCCTTTGGGAGGAAAGTTGGCTCTTTTCAAGCAAAATTGGCATTTAGTCACCCAGGACAAATGGGTATTGGACATTATAAACCGAGGTTACAAGTTCTATTTCCATACCATGCCTCCTTTCAAAGGCATGCCAGACGTACCTCCTCGGCAAAGGATAGAGGCTCGCAGACAAATTTCTTTACTTCTTCAAATAGGAGCTATACAGCCAGTGCCTCTGTCAGAAGTGGGCCTAGGATTTTATTCTCGCCTGTTTCTAGTTCCAAAGAAAGGGAACACGTGGAGGCCAATTTTGGATTTATCTATCCTCAACACTTACCTGGACATTCCAAATTTCAAGATGCTGACTTTACAACAACTTTTACCTCTGTTGGGAAAAGATCACTGGATGGTTACTCTGGATCTCAGAGGCTTACCTTCATGTTCCTATCAGGCCCAGTTGCAGGAGGTACCTGCGTTTTCGGGCTGGAAATTTACATTATCAGTTCTCTGCATTGCCCTTTGGCTTATCTACTGCACCCAGAGTGTTCACAAAGGTTCTGGCTCCAGTGATAGCATTTTTCAGACTAAGAGGAATACAGATTTATCCTTATTTGGACGATTGCCTGATTATTGCACAAGAAAAGGACGAACTTCTTCATCATCTACAGTATGTCATGGCAGTGTTAAGATGCCTAGGGTATTCTGTGAACGAAACAAAGTCCAGTCTAGTACCCTCTCAGGACATGTGCTTTCTGGGTGTGAGACTGAATACAGCTTCCCAGATGGCCTTTTTGACCCCGGACAAACAAAGAAGCCTTTCTCTTTATTTCCATCAAATGTCTCTACGGTCCAGGCTGACTGCAAGGACAGTCCTTCAAGCCTTGGGGTTCATGGCATCTTGTATTCTGGTGCTTCCCAATGCCAAATTGCATATGAGGAAGCTTCAATGGTATCTCAAAAATGTATGGACACAGCACTGCCAAGATCTAGACACTGTCATTCAGATAATACCTTGCATAAGGAAGAAGTTTTGGTGGTGGGCTCAGGAATGTCACCTAAACAAGGGACTCTCTGTGACCCGGCCAGAGGCAAGTCAGATTCTAACGACAGATGCCTCGGACAAGGCTTGGGGAGCACACCTCAATGGAAAATGGGTGCAAAACACGTGGCCTGTCAAACTCCAACATTTGCATATCAACTTGAAGGAAATGTTAGCAGTCCAGTTTGCATTGATGGCTTTCAAAGATTTACTTCACCCGGGGCAGGTGTTGATTCAAACAGACAACACTACTGTCATGTGGTACATCAACAAGCAGGGGGGAACCCATTCTTACCCTCTTTGCAGGCAAGCGATGATTCTGTGGGAAACTGCTCTCAATCTACACCTCAATCTTCAGGCAAGGTTTCTACCAGGAGCACAGAACTCCTTAGCAGATGTATTGAGCAGACAAATAGTGGATCCTCACGAGTGGAAATTGGATCCTCATGTATTTCAACAGTTGACAGTGTTATGGGGAACTCCAGACATAGATCTGTTCGCTTCTCCACTAAATTACCGGTTGCCAAAGTTTTGCACAAAAATGTTTCATCACAGCTTGGAAGGTGGACGCTCTATCATTCAGTTGGAACAATCTGCATGTATATGCCTTTCCACCTCTGCCTCTTCTTCCCAAGGTACTCTTGAAGGCCAGACAAGACAAGCCAACCATGATTTTGATAGCACCGGATTGGCCTCGACAACACTGGTACCCACTACTGAGGAGCTTAGTACGAGAACCTCCATGGCCTCTGCCTTTGATTCCGCACCTTTTGTCACAAGAGGACAGTCTCTTCCTCAATGTCAAGATGCTGTCTCTACATCTAACAGCCTGGCATATTCTGTTTTAGACTCTGGAGGGTCTCAGCTTCCACAACAGGTTTTGAATGTTATTTTGGAGGCCAGGAGGCCTAGTACCAGGAAAGTTTACACTGATAAATGGAGGAGATTTTTTATTTGGAGCAAAGGAAAGGACTTTGATGTCTCCAAACCTGATTTAAGTGTTGCTCTTCAATATCTTACTGAGTTATTGGACAAGGGTTTGTCTTTCTCCTCAATAAAGGTCCATGCTGCAGCCATTTCTGCTCACTATGATTGTGACCCTCCTTTATTCTCTCATCCTTGGTTTAAGCAATTTCTTAGAGGGGCAAAGAATATAAGACCCCACGTAGAGCTCCTACTCCTGCTTGGGATCTCAATTTTGTGTTGGAAAAACTTACTCTACAACCTTTTGAGCCTGCAGCTACTGCCGAGTTAAAGTATTTGTCATGGAAAACTGCTTTTTTGTTGGCCATTACCTCTGCAAGAAGGGTTTCTGAATTACAGGCCCTCATGGCAGTGGAGCCTTTCCTAATTTTTCATAAGGATAGGGTATCTTTGCGTACTAATCCTTCCTTTATGCCTAAGGTGGTTTCTAGTGTGGCCTTAAATCAAACTATTCATTTGCCTACTTTTTATGCAAACCCCCAAAATAAAGGGGAGAACATTTTGCATACTTTGGATATTCACAGGCAGTTGCGTTATTATTTGAGCAGAACCAAGGAGTTCAGACAGTCTCAGCAATTGTTTGTTTCTTTTGCTTTGGGTTCACAGGGTAAACCTATTTCAAAACAAACTATTTCTAAATGGATTGGGTTTTGTATTTCTTTCTGTTATTCCCATCATGGTAAGGAGATTCCTGTGGGAATCAGGCCTCATTCCACTAGGGCTACTGCTACTTCTCACGGCCTTTCTAAGGGGTAGCTACAAAGACATTTTGGAGGCAGCTACTTGGAGTTCAGTGCATACCTTTTCTAAACATTACCACCTTCCTCTTTATTCTAAGTCTAGGGCTGGATTTGCCACTGCAATTTTACAGGGCATTGTAGCGGCCCCTAATGCTTTATGATTTTTACCATCCTCCCTTTCCCGTTGCTTTGGGATTCTACCCATAAGTAAGGACTGCAGCAATGTGAGATGAAGAACATAGTACAGTTTTGTACCTACCATAAATGTAGATGTTCAAGATCCACATTGCTGCAGTCAATTACCCTACCTCCTTCCCCACTGTAGTTAGACTTGGTGCTATGCTTTAGGTGATGGTTGTTGTTGGGCATGTTTTTGGGAGGTATTCTGTTTTTGGCTGTGGCCTTTCTGGTTTGGTCTTCTGACATCTGGGGCAAGAAAAGACTGAGGATATGACGTCGGTCATGCGCCTTTATACCCTGATGCTCTGATGTCAGATCTAGGCGCCCATGACCGACGTCAGCCTAATACTTTGGTATTCGGGCCGACCGAGGACAGCGGACTACCCATAAGTAAGGACTGCAGCAATGTGGATCTTCGAACATCTACATTTATGGTAGGTACAAAACTGTACTTTTTTTGTTTATTTGCTCCCCATTATGGGGGCACCTGACATCTGGGGCAAGAAAAACTGATGTAATGGCGTCTTCTGCATGTTTTATACCCCCTGACGACCTGATGTCATGGAAGAAGGGACAGCACCCGACGCAGGACCCAAGACTTGGTAATCAGGCCGACTGAGGGCAACCTGCCAACAGATTACCCAAATGTAATGACTGCAGCAGTGAATAACACTCTGACATCTACGTTTATGGTAAGTGTACACAACTGTACTTTTTCCATTTCCTGCAGACATTCTACAGAAAGATGTTCTTCATGTTTCACTGTTGCAGTCATAGTACTTGGGTTATCTGCCTGCAGGTAGCCCTCATCGGCCAGAATACCAGTGTCATGGGATTTCTGCATCAGATGCTGTTGCCTCTTCCATGACGTCAGGTCGTCAGGGGCATAAATACATGCAGCCGATGCCATTACATCAGCTTTTCTTGCCACGTGGGAGCCCAAACCAGAAGCATTTCGCAAGTGGCAGTCGGATGCTACCTGAAATTTTCATTTTTCAAGTTTCAGACCTGAAGTCTTCTAAAGCCAAGTACCCCGTTGGGGATCCTTTTTTCTTGCTCTAACCGATGTCAGAAAAAGTTAACAATTGTCTTGCCTATGAAACACAAATACTTCACAGAGATTTTCTTTCTTACTGCTTCATCTGTTTAGGCCCAGACCACGACATTCCTCACTCTAGGGTTTTGTGCCTAGACGCCCAAACTATTTGTCGATGGGCTATGTTTGCCGCTAAATTCTTTCGCACTCATTCTCTGTTTTCCGAAATGACTTCCATAAGCCATCCGACTATCAATCTTCCAAAAAAAAGTAAGGATAAAGACAGACAGACTGCATAGGTCAAAACTGCCGACGATGCTTCTGTTCATCTTCCTGTGACACTTTCTCTTCAGTTTCAACCTGTGCCATCCGTTGCTATGTCGTATGGGAACTCACTAGCCTATCACTCCTCAACATTGACTGCATCAAAGTTTCCAGTTTCCTGTTCCTTACCTTGCTGTCTAGCTTAAAGTGAATGTTTATACTAGTTTTCTGTGGACGGCTCCAAAAATATCTTCATATGGCACCTAACCAGTTGCTTCCTGTTCCACTGGTTTTCCCTTAGTTTGGATAACCATTGTTTTATCCTGTTGTGGTACTTTCTGAACTAGATTTTCTGCACTGAATCCTTCACTTCGCAAGTACTCTACAACATCAGTTTGTATAACTTCTCCATTACTAATTTCCTTTTCTACTTTTCCTCTTTGTCTTCTTATTTTTTGTATTGTAAAGTTTTCCATGTCCTGATTCCTTTACCTGTATTTCTCTTTGAATATCTTTGGTGCTGCTCTTTTTGTATTGGTTAGTTTTGCTTTCTCCTTTGCATAAGTATTTCACCATATTAAATCTTTTTCTTTCCCTTGTCCATATTTCTTCAGATGTCTCCTGATCTTCCTTCTCCATACCTTGGGGACTCACTCCATCATTCTGTGATGTAACCTGTGTTAGACCTTTCTACACCAAATCCTTCATTTCGCAGGCACTCCATAACTTCAACTTCACTAATCTTTTTTGCATTCCCCCTTTGTGATATTTTTTTATTGTGAAATTTATATCTTTGGGGCAGCCTGCTTTGTATTGATTAATTTGGCTTATTCCTTTGCATACATGTTGTACCATATCAAATCTTTCTTTCCGATCTCCATATTTCTTTTTTATACTAGTCCAAAATCTCTAGGTTTTGTTTGTATTTTCGCACTTCAGATGCTTCTTTTTCCAAACAGATCAAAGTTTCTTGATCTGTATACTGTTTTTCACAAATCTGTTGCATTAATTAATACCAATTTTTATTTGAAGCTTCTGACAGTTTTTCTAGTGGAAGTTTTTTTTCTTTCGTGTAATTTGTCTTAATTGTTTTGTATATCTTGTGTCTCTAAATTCTTTGCTTTTTGCATAATAGTAACAATACATAATTTCGTTTTTATCCTCAATAGTCTACTTTATCATCTTTGTCTCTTTTTGGACTACTACTACTTTCTGCAACAGAGGGGCCATCCTCCTGCTGGGCATGGCCCCATTGTAGGAATGTTTCTTTATTTTGAGGATTCTACACTGCCATCTTTTCCAGTCCTGGCACCAGTGTGCCTTCTAGGATTGGGCACTTATTTATCCTGGGTCTTATGCACCCAGCTCTTTGAATTTTTAACCTACTTCTGTCCATGATACATGTTATATAAATACAGTCAGTATATCAGTGTCATCTTGTTGAGATTTTTTTGAGAAACAGGGTCCACCTCATGAAGGTACTCACCAAGACTTGAGGATGAATTCATTTTCAGCAGTAATACTCTCTTTTACTTGCTGACATTTCTCCACTCAGACTCATAATAGATGATAGAATTCTGGAAGACAGGCTGGTTCTTTCCATAGTTCATTCTACCCTACATCCTTGTTTGAGAGAGTAAGCCCAGTCCACAGCTGGGTGCAGATAGTTTTTCCCTACCCCTCTACAGTCTTTGTGCTAATGATGAACCCTCCCCTTCCTAATGTACCTCACCAGATGGACCTATCCAGTAGAAGGATTTGGAAATCAATGAAATCCCCCATGAAGTAGCCCATAGCAGCCAGCCTTATTCTTACAGCCAATAAATGCCTAAATGAATTAGGGAGGAGTTTAGGCTATGCCATACCCCCCCAATTGATATTGCAGTGATTATTCATTGAATCATTTGCAGTTGCCATTCATAATGTTCAAGATAAATGTAGTGAGAGCCTGACCTGGCATCCTTTAACTGATTTGCACATTGTCTGTTGTGCAGTGTGACTTGGATGCTAAATTACACCTCCCTGCTGCCTAATTAAGGAGTCTGAAGCACTGGACAGGTTATGCAAGAGAGTGCTCTGTGCCATATTGGGTTGAGATTTCTCAGCTGTTTATCTTGTGTCCCTGATTGTAGTTCTCCCCAGTGGATCAGGTGCTTAAAAAGCTTTTGGCCATCACTGAGTTTGTACGTAAAGGGAAACGATATCAAGATCCTACCCGTAGTTTCCATTGTGGGCTGTCACATGGTTCCACTTAATTTTAAATGTGCTGATGCAGTAGTTAAACCAGCTGTCTGCACAGCATGGCATAGTCTGATGCGGTCTTCCTTTGAATAGGAATTCTGATGGGCCTTGTGAATGCTACTTCCTTGTGGGATGTTCTGTTCAGCCAGTGTTCACAGGACCTGGTAGATGACCTTAAAAGAATGTAGGGCCCTTGCCATGTTGACAATTTCAGTGCATTCTCATCTTTTAGACATCACTAATTTGTCAAGAAGAAACACCCTTTCAGAATTAGGAATGCATTTAATTTGTAAAGATCCTGACAGTGACTTCAGTTGAATCACTCTCTTTTGCAGGTCTATCAGTTGTAGCTTTGACTCATTGGCTGTGTTTGCTTGGAAGTGGCATACATTTGAGCATCTACCTCTGCTTCGAAAGACTATGTGAAAGGCCAGTGGTTTATCTGTATGTTTACAGTTGACATATCTTTGAGCTTTTGGATCTTCCCTCAAATGGCTATGCTCGGAGACCAAGCTATTTCTACTGAAGATATCTGTCTGGGGAATGGATCCACTTTGATGTAGCCCCAGGAAAGGAGATGTGATTTGGTGATCTGATAATAGTATTATCTTTCAAAAAAAAGGAGGTAATACAGTCTACATCTCCAACATTTGAACTTTTTTTTAGGTAAATTTGTTCATATTTGTTTTGGTTTGGTTTGATGTGGATATTCACAAATCTTGTAAATCCTCTTTGATTTTTTTATTAATGCATTTATCTTTAAGTGATTGCTTTTATTTTTTGAATATCCAGTACCAGTTGTGTTATAAGCAAGGGCAGGTAAATGAGGGCTGTGTGTGAAGAATAGGATGTTCATTGTGTTTCACTGTTGCAGTCATTTACACTTGGGTTATCCTGCTGGCAGGCTACCCGCAGTCGGCCTGAATTCCAAAGTCCTGGTCCGGCGTCGGTTGCTGTCGCCTCTTCCCTGACGTCAGTGTGCCAGGGGTATATAAGATGCAGCCGACGCCATTTTCTTCAGTCTTTCTTGCCGCACGGTGCCCGAAGCAAAAGCAGTTCGCAAGTGCCGGTCGGCCGACTCCTGAGATTTTCGAATTTGAATTTCAGATCCGAAGTCTTCAATAAAACTAAGTACCCTGTTGGGGAAACTTTTTCTTGCTCTAGACCGATGTCAGTAAAAGTTAACAATTGTATTTCTTGTGGGAAGCAAATACCTCATAAGGATTTTCATTCTTACTGTATTCCTTGCCTAGGCCCTGACCACGACGTTGCTAGGTGTCGGTTTTGTGCTAGATTCAACCAACACACTATTAAGCGTAGGATCGATTTTGCTTTACATTACTTTGGCCGAAGGTTTAACTATATAATGCCGTTGGAACAACCAATGACCGGAGTCCATAAAAAGCGCAAGGACAAAGAAGAATACAGGCATCCGAGTTCCAAAACCGAAGCCTCTTCTAGGCTAGTCGCCGGTTTTCAGTGAGGCGCTTTCGCAGCCCCTGACACCCGCTACCTCAGAGCCACAGGCCGCCTACGACTCCAAAGTGGAGACAGCTAGGCTACTGGATACTCAAGGTATTGGGCCTACAGAAACAATTCCCTAAGATGGGTCCGGAGCCGCTGAGCAGACATCGGCTTCTGAGGGTGTATTCAGACCTACACAGCTTGCTATCAAGAGTACTTCAGCAGCCAAGGCAAAGTCTAAAACACCTTTAAAGACAAAGAAACAAGTACAGCATTTTCCTGGACAGTCATCCATGCCAAAGAGACAAATGCTCAAAATGGCCGAAGACCTAATAACTTTGATCAGGGTGTCCCATCCCCCTCCTGATAAAAGGCCTAGGCAAGACACCGATTATGAATCCTCTGACCAGGTTTCTATTTCTTCTGATTCATCTTCAGAACAGGGATATTCTTTTCCCCCTATGAGGACTCTGATGCTGAAGAATCTATCCCTTCAGCCTCCCCTCCTGAGGACTATTCATTTGGGGAAACCCTGCACACTATGAGGGGAACACTTCCATTGGGAGAGCCAGGATTATTCAGAATCAAAGAAAAGGCTGAGACTTTCTATTACCTCAGCACAGGCCTCTTGCTATCCCCCCTGTACTGGATGTTGATGTATTTCCTGAATCCAGTTTGACTCCTGAATCTTTATCCCCTGCACCAGTTAAGCCAGACAGGTACTACAGGGTTCCAGATTCTCATAAATGTCTTTATAAAAACCCTGCTGCTGATGCAAAAATTATTTCTCAGGGTCCCAAAGGGTTCAAGGCTTCCACTGCAAAAAAAAAAAAACCCTGTTCCCTCTAATAGGGATTCTAGAGCACTGGGCAGATGGGGGGAAAAAGTTTACACCTCTGCTACTTTAGCTGTAAGGGCTTTAAACTGCCAGTTTCACATGCTTAAATATCAACAATACCTAATGTCTTTCCTTGAAAAGAAAATGCTTACAAGCTCTGAATGTCCTGAGAACAAGGAAATGCAGGATTTATTGCATGCAGCTGAACAAGTGGGAAAGCATACTTTGCAATGTGGTTTTTGATTCATTAGAGGCATCTTGAAGAGCCGCATTTACAGGTTCTGTCATTCGAAGGCATGCTTGGTTAAAAGAACAGTTTACCTGATCATGTTAAAGCAAAATTATTGGATGCTCCATTACAGCATGATACTTTGTTTGGTGCTAAGGCAGAAGAGGTGTTAAAGAAAATGGAGGATAAAACAAAATCAATGCAAACAGTAAAGGATTTCTTGCAGGTTCAGCCACCTAGTTTTAGCAGGAACTGGCCTTCTAAAAATTGGTCCTTTCCAGTGTCGGACAGGCCACAAAGAGGCAGATACAGACGCCCAAGAGGCATTTCTCAGCCCCAAGGCTCATACAGACCTAAACAATGGGGTGCTTCAGCCCCCAAAGGCGGAGAAGACAAATCTCAGCGTTATAGGAAACAGTCCCAATGACTTTCCTCTACAAATGCCAAGCACTTTCCTTTTGGCGGCACCCTTAGGGGGAAAACTAGCACTTTTCTCACAAAATTGGCACATGATCGCCCAGGACAAATGCGTACTGAATATTGTTTCTCAGGGGTTACAGGTTCCACTTTCACACCCTACCAAGGTCAAAAGGTATGCCAGACATGCCACAGAAGCAATGGGCAGAGGCACAAAAACAAATTTCTGCTCTCATGGACATGAGGGCTATTCAAACAGTACTACAGCAAGGACAGGGACAAGGATTTTACTCAAGACTTTTCTTGGCACCCAGAAAGGACAAAGCCTGGAGACCAATACTGGACCTGTCTATTTTAAACACTTTCCTGGATGTTCCAAAATTCAAAATGTTGACACTGCAGCAACTTCTACCCATGCTGGGCAAGAAGGCTTGGCCTAGTTACTTTGGACCTCAGAGGCATACCTGCATGTCCCAATCAGACAATCTTGCAGAAGATACCTCAGATTCATAGCTGGCTCAATGCATTACCAATTCTCTGCACTGCTCTTTGGCTTATCTACTGCGCCCAGGGTCTTCACAAAATGCCTGGCACCAGTGATTGCATTTTGCAGACAAAAAGGAATTCAAATATATCCCTACTTGGACGACTGCCTTATTCAAGCAGAGAGCAAGGACATTCTACTAAAGCATCTGGTGTTTGTAAAAAGATTACTAATTTGCCTAGGGTACACAGTAAACGCAAAGAAATCAAAACTAGTGCCCTCTCGAGAGATAATAATCCTGGGTGCAAGCTTAAATATAACTGCCCAGATGGCTTATCTCACGCCAGACAAGCAAAGGCAACTGACTCTTTACTTTCAAATGTTGGCAACAAAGACCCAGATACCTGCAAGTAAAATTCTGCAAGCCTTGGGCTTCATGGCATCCTGCATCCTACTAATTCCATATGCAAGACTGCATATGAGGAAACTACAGTGGTATCTAAAAGTGTTTGGATTCAACATTGCCACAGCCTGGAAACAATAACTCTTATTCCCTGCCTGCAACAGGAGTTTCGATGGTGGGCACAGGCCTGACACCACAACAAGGGACAGCCTTTCACTTTACCCACAGCCAGGCAGACACTAACAGATGCATTGGATTATGCCTGGGGAGCACACATGGCAGGAAAATGTATTCAGGGCACGTGGCCATGGACCAAATGCATCTTCATATCAATCAAAAAGAGATGCTAGCTGTACAAAATGCCCTGACAGCCTTCAAGGATCTACTACATCCAGGACAACTATTACTAAAATGGACAGTACTACAGTTATGTGGTACATAAACAAGCAAGGGGGCACACATTCCTACCCCCTGTGCAGGCAAGCCATGATGTTGTGGAACACAGCACTGACCTATCAAGTGCATCTGCAGGCACAATTCCTGCCAGGAAAGAAAAATACACTGGCAGACGAACTAAGCAGAAACCTCATGGACCCTCACGAGTGGAAACTAGATCCACAGGTCTTCAGCATGATAACAATGAAATGGGGATGCCCAGACATGGATCTTTTTGCCTCTCCTCACAACTGCCAACTACAGAGATTCTGCACAAGGACTTATCACTCACAAGCATGGAAAGTGGATGCGCTGTCATTCAGCTGGAAAACCCTAACAGTTTATGCCTTTCCACCACTGCTTCTCCTTCCCAGGATACTCCTAAAGGTCAGACAAGAGAAGCCAAAAATGATTTTGATTGCCCCATACTGGCCACGCCAGCACTGGTACCCAATCCTAAAGAGCTTGTCTCAAGGCCCAGCCTGGACTTTACCTCAAATTCCTCATCATCTGACTCAACAAAACAATCAGATCCTGCACAGCCATCTCAGAACCTTAAATCTGGCTGCATGGCAAATAATATAGCCACTCAGAACACACCTCTCTCTAAAGCTGTTATGGATGTTAATTTGGAAGCCAGGCGGCCCAGCACCAGGAAATCTTATGCAGAAAAATGGAAGAGATTCTGTGCTTGGAACCAGGCACAAGGACTTGAACCACTTGTTCCAAATATTCCTCAGATTTTGCAATACTTAACTGAGATGCTGAACAAAGGCCTATCCTCATCAATTAAGATCCATGCCTCAGCCATTTCAGCTCATTACAATACGGAACCTCCTATTTTCACTCATCCACTTCTAAGACAGTACCTCAGAGGGGCAAAAAACATGAGACCCCCAAGGAGAGCACCGATACCTACATGGGACCTCAACTTTGTTTTGGAAAAGCTCACACTACCTCCTTTTGAGCCAGCCAATACAGCTGATATACAATTCTTATCTTGGAAAACAGCTCTGCTCCTAGCAATAACTTCAGCAAGAAGAGTCTCGGAGTTACAGGCATTAATGGCAGTGGAACCTTTAATCATTTTTCATCTGGACAGGGTTTCCTCTAAGGACAAACCCAACATTTATGCCAAAGGTAGTATCCATTGTGGCTCTTAACCAAACCATTAATTTGCCAACATTTTATCCAAATCCCCAGAATAAAGGGGAGAGACTTCTGTACTCTTTGGCACAGGCAGCTACGCTTCTACTTGGTCAAAACAAAAGCCTTCAGAAAAACTGAGCAGTTGTTTGTGGCATATGCTGCAGGATCACAAGGAAAGGCTATCTCAAAGCAGACTATTTCAAAATGGATAGGACACTGTATTCATTTCTGCTATGCACAGCATGGCAAGTCAGTCCCTAAGAATATTAGGCCACATTCTACCAGGGCAGCAGCCACCAACAGCCTCTCTCAGAGGAGTACCAACCAAGGATATTTTGGAGGCTGCAACTTGGAGTTCAGTACACACCTTTACCAAGCATCATCACTTACCTCTTTATTCTAAATCCAGAGCAGGCTTTGCCACTGCAGTTCTGCAGGGCCTCATAGCCACTCCTAATCCCGGCTAGACCCAGCCGCCCTACCTCAGCTTTGGGAACCAACCCAAATGTAATGGCTGCAACAGTGAAACACGAACATAGTACAGTTGTGTACCTACCATAAATGTAGATGTTCGAGTGTATTCACTGTTGCAGTCCAAGTTACCCACCCTCCATCCCCCTTTTCTTTGCTGGAACTTATCTATACTTTTCTATCCTCTATAACCTATGTGGTGTATTTGCTTGTAGAGGAAGGTATTGGTTTTATACTGTATGTTTTTATAAACAATATGTATTGCCTATCTTCTTGGGAGCACCTGACATCTGGGGCAAGAAAAACTGAAGAAAATGGCGTCTGCTGCATCTTGTATATCCCTTGTGCACTGACGTCGGGGAAGAGGTGACAGCAACCGACGCCGGACCAGGACTTTGGAATTCAGGCCGACTGTGGGTAGCCTGCCAGCAGGATAACCCAAGTGTAATGACTGCAACAGTGAATACACTCTAACATCTACATTTATGGTAGGTACACAACTGTACTTTCTGGGACTTTGAAGTGCACAAAATTGTGTAAGCTGTTGGAGTGAGCTTGCGTGATGTAATAGAAATTTAAAAATAGTTGACCATCTGCTAGTATGAAAAAGATGCTGAAAATAGTCACTGGTATTAGGTTCTGTGCTGTTAAGCTGGAATTTGCTGCCACTGTGTTTTTCCACTTTATTTCCTGCTTTGATAGAATTACCATTATTTTGTGTACAAAGTCCCAGAGCAGTTGCATTATTGGGCGAAACATTTGATCTGATGTTAGTTCATTCCTTACTGATGAGTTAAGACCATCAGTTCCGTCCTCGGAACTGAGCTGGCCAATATTAAGCTCGCGTCAGCCAAAAATTCTCGACCCAAGGTCCTACCCAGAATGCTCTGCTCCACGTTACATCTGATCTCGTTTGCCGCGTTGCTGTACAGCCGTGTCAAGCCTGTCTCAGCTGTCAAATTTTTTGAAAGTTTATATTGTATTACTGTAAATTTCTCAGTTTATTCTAATATTTTCCTTCCCTGTTGCACACTTTAGACTCTCTCCCTTTAGTCTTTTCCCTTTATTAGCCTCTTTTCTTACCTTGTGGTAATTCTCCATTACCATTGTTGGTAATCCTCCTTTCTCTCTCTTTACCCTTTTGTTGGGTAGCCCTTATTCTTCCTTTTGGTACTGTGCTTCTCCACACCAGTTATGTCGGATAAGAAAAGTAGCGTTGGTTTCAAGCAGTGCAAAGATTGCCACCGTAAGTTACCACTTTCCGATGGCCATGACTTGTGTCTACTGTCTTAATGTCTCCCACTTGACAGTGGATCCTCTGTGGGATTTGTAAAAATTTCTCTACCAGGACTCTCAACGAGACGAAGAATAAGTTAATTTTGAAAGGTCTCCTCAAGTCTCCTTTCTCTGAGGCTATTTCTGGGTCGGAGGGCTCACCCCCCTCCTGTTAATCCCAGCAAGAGGTGTTTTTCCTCTTCATCGAAGTCCCTCCCTTTTCCCTCTGGAGATTGTAGGGAGTTGACTGACAAGAACGTGGAAATTGATTTCTACTCCAGCACTGCTCCCTGTGACCCTGTTGGCTCTAAGCTCGGCACCACCCCAAATGATTCTAATTACAGCCATGTCTCCTGTGTCAATACTGGTACTGGAGTTCCTGGTGCCGACAACTACCGTTCTGACAGTTCTGTCACAACCCGTAATGGTACCGTCAGTACAGGTTCAGTCCCATTCGCCATCGTTGGTACAGTAACCTTGGGGAGGGCATTCCTGGTTCCACTCAGATTTTTTTTCTATGGCACCTTCCAGGGATGCTCTCTTACGGTTCACGGTCCTCTTGAGACTCCTGCTCTGGAGGTGGGCTCATCTGGGCGGGGTGTGACCCCAGTTTCAAGGTTGTCTTGCTCTGTTCCAGGCTCCCATCCCTTCTTGGGGGGGGGGCAGCTTTCCAGGCCATGGAGAGGGTGCTTGCCTCCTTTGGCAAAGCTTATTTGTCGGAGTCCTGTCCTCCCTCTGTGCCGCAACTGCCAGATACCGGGTACAAGAGCCTCAGGTTTCTCCTCCTCAAGCAACCCCCCCCCCTTTGCAGTCTTCCTCAGAACCTCCCACTGAGGAAGTACCCCACAAAACATCATGTCGGAGGAAGCACATGGACTCCACTGAGGAATCATTGACTGAAGATACGGATTTTGATAACTGGGAAGGGTCCCCACGGTCACTCCTCTGATTGTGTCCTTTGGCAGCATCCTCGAGATCCTTAGAGGGGTGACTGGAAGCCCTTTTATCCTTCCTCTGAGGAATCTGTATTCCTGCAGGCTTTTCGTGCCTGGCTCCCTACCTACTGGGTCACCATGCTTGTCCAGCTCATCGTGCAACACGCATGGAAGGCTCCTGACACCATGGAAACGATACCTAAGAGACCAGATAAAATACTATCACCCCCAGCTGAGCACCCCCATTGGTCACTAGGTTTTCGTGTAGATGCTATGGTGGTGGCAGCTGCTACTAAAAAAGTTTTGGCAGAAGAGCCAAACTGTCCATCCGCCCAACAAGGAATCCCAGGCGATCAACAGATTTAGGGAAGTGTGTGTTTGCTTTATCGACCATGTACATAAGGTCTTTTGAATTATTTGGCACATTTTACCAGGCTTCAGTGAGCGCTTATCAACTAGCTCTCTGAAACCTTGGCAGGACCTGATTCTGACCAAGTCTGTGATAATGTGGCTTCTCAGATAGCCACCCTAGAGTCCATTTCCAACTCTTTCATGCGTCTTATTTCTCACGCAACATAAGGGGCGGCTAGAGTGGCAGGTGTAGGTATAGTCACCATCCGACATGCTTGGATGCACTTTTGTGACTTTACAGACTACTTTTAAGGCTTCCTTCATGAATGCCCCCATAGAGGCCGCTTCTTTGTTTGGCCCTAAAGTCAAGGATATGCTGGCAAGGTGCTAACAAGATGGCAAGACCCTGTCTCCGTTGGTGTCAGATACTCCACTCCTCAGCGATTGTACTCCAGAAATCAGGGGAGCAGAAAGATCTGGCACAAGAAATCACAGGGTTCTTTCTGGGATGCACGTGCTGAGTTCTCCTCTAGAAGCCGAGGGGGAAACTCCAATGGAGGACTCCCTTTTTGAGGCAGAGGAGGTCCGCGAAACCGGGGTTCCAGAGATTCTTTCTCTGGCCAACTCTATCAGTGCTCCTGAAGCATTGCCCGACTGCTCACTTCTGGAAGCAGTCAGGGATTATTTCTCCTTGTACTCCGCTGCCTGGCAAAAGATAAGACTTGGGTGCAACGGATTATATCCAGAGGCTATCACATCTCCTTCCTCTTTACCCAGTCTCATCAAGAGTATTACTCTGTTCCAGCCAGTCAAAGGGAAACAGCAGCACACGAAATCCAAAAGCTGCTACAAGAGTCATCCAGACGGTCCCCCCAGACCAGATAGGATCTGGTTTTTACTCTAGCTTCTTTTTAGTGCCAAAAAAAAAACAGGGAACTGGAGACCAATTTTGGATCTCTGTACACTAAACAAATTTGTAAAAACAGAGAAATTCTAGATGGTCACGGTTTAGTCTATCCTTCCTCTTCAGGAAGAAGACCATTTGATGTGCTCTGTAGGTCTTCAAGATGCGTATTACCACATAAAAATGGACAAATGCTCAAGAAGATACCTCCGTTTCCGTATAGGAGCCAGTCATTACCAGTTTCGAGCCCTGCCCTTCGGTATCTCTGTAGACCCCCAGAGTGTTCACAAAGTGCATGGCAGTGGATATCGCTCACTTGCAACTTCAGATTCCAGGCGTTTCTATAGCTAGACGATTGGCTCCTCACTGCCCCACCAAGCCTCTACTGGAAGAAGCCCTGCAGTGGTACTTTAACAGCTCGAAGCCTGGGAATCACTATAAACTGGGAGAAATCCAACGCAACCCCAACTCAGTCTTTGGAATTTATAGGGGCACTGTTAGACACGAGGAATTGCACAGCATCCCTTCCAGAACACACACTTCAGAGAATAAGACAAGTTCAGCCGCTGCTCTGTCGCCACAAATCCGCAGCTCGATCTCTACTCCAGCTACTGGGGTCAATGGCAGCCTCGATTACCATTGTTCCTCTAGCCAGATTCCACATGAGGCTCCTTCAGTGGCTACGTCTCACTCAGTGGTACCCTCTGCAACATCCTTTGTCTTTTCAGATAAGTGTAACTCAGAGATGCAAGCAAGATTTACTCTGGTGGACGTCTCGCAATTCCCAACAATGGTCTTGCCCTTTCAACCACCATCAACTGATAGCCACGGTGGCCACAGATGCCTCCCTGATGGGGGGGGGGGGCTATGTCAGGGAAACTCTGTCCAAGGTTCCTGGTCTGAGATAGAGGCCCTTTTGCACATCACTGTCCTGGAACTGAGGGCAGTGCTTCTAGCATTGCAAGCATTTCACTCCTTCCGTCAGGGACTGTTGCCATCCAGTCAGACAACATGTCAGTCTGGCACATCAAACAAGGGGGGCACCAGATCTTACCCTTTATGCCGAGAGGCCTTGAGAATATAGTAATGGGCGATAGCTTACAACTGCTTTCTGATTGCAACGCACATTCCCGGGAGCACCAACGTGATAGCGGACAAATTGAGCAGATGCATTCTACAGCCTCACGAGTGGTCCCTTAATCTCCTCTGATAGCGGCAAAAACTTCAACTGCTGGGGCCAGACTTGCTGCGACCTAGTTGCCTCCCCAACCAACTACAAGTGCAGCAACTACTTTGCCCTGATCCTCCCTCAGGGACATTCACCAAGGGACGATGTAGTCCACGCTTGGCCCTCTGGTCTTCTTTATATTTATCCTCTCCCCCTCATCTCCCAATTTCTAAAGAAAGCATGACAGTTGAAGAGCAAAGTGATCCTCATTGCTCCATATTGGCCTCGAGAAGTCTGGTTTCCCTTCCTCTGGCCTCACCTTCTAGATCAACCGTGGATCCTCAATCCATCCCCAATTTTGATCTCCCATCCGCAGGGTCTGATTCACCCCAATCTAACAACCCTGAAACTGACAGCTTGGTTTCTCCACTTCCAATGATTGCCAGGCATGAAAATCTTTCGTCCCCTGTGCGGAGCATTCTTATTGCATCTCATAAATCGTCCACCAGACTAATCTATTTTAACAAATGGAAAAGGTTCTTTATATGGGCAGCAAATAAACAATTAGACCCCTTGTCAGTCCCGGTCTCTGTGGTATTGGATTACTTGCATCTTTTCCACTCTGGGGTGTCTGCCTCTACTATCCGTGTACATTTAGCTGCCATCTCAAATTGTCCTATTGGTTTTCAAGATTCTTCACTTATGTCACAGACTCTAAGACTTTCTTGAAAGGGGTTATCCACCTCATACCTCCCTTTAGAGAAACCCGTACAACCTTGGGATTTGGCTGTGGTTCTGCAGGCTCTAGCAGCTCTCCCCTCCTTTGAATCTGCATCTTCATGTGATGTAAAATATCCCTCTTGGAAAACTTTGATCTGAAGTAGTTGACTTCATTTTATCTGCAACCTGTGGATATTCGGATCCATATCGCATCTGAGCCGGCAACTTTTCAAGCTCTGAGCTCCAAGCTCCTCCCCCTTAACCATAACCCATCTCCTACCTTCCCTCAGATCTCGTTTGCTGCTTCGTGCATCAGCATCGTGATCTCTGTAGCTCCAAGTGTTGGGTTGTTAGTAAGTAAATTTTGGCATTTTTTTTTTTTGCTCTATTTAGTGAGTGTGTGTTGTCGTTTAGTTCACCCTTCCTCCCCCATTCGCTGTTCGTTGGTATAAACAAAAAAAAATTGTAAAGTAGTCTAGCAAGGCCCTCCCTACACCTTAGGTGTGTGTGCTAGAGTGTTTTAAGTAGGTTGGCTGTGTTTGTTAGTATTATGGCTGATCAGCTAAAGACTACCTTCAAAAAATGCACAGTGTGGCCATAAGCTTTCACCGGCCGTTGACCACACACTGTTTGCTTGGGTGTTCCCCATCTTTCCGTTGAGTGTAGCGTGTGTACTGGGTTCAGCCCCAGGGCCTTAAAAGAATGGAAGGCCAAACTGGTTGCAAAAGCCTTCTACCTGTTTCTTCCTGGATTCATCAGCCTCGGCTCCTCCAGCAGTTGGTCAACCTCCCCCTCAGGCTGGGACTCACCCTCCCACTAGACTTGTTGAAGAGAAGCACAAAGGAAAGGACAGGAAGAACAAGGACAGAGAAAAGAGGGGGGATAGGCCCCACTAACTGTCTCCAGAGCGGGAGCCCTTCCCTAGTCCACCTGCTAAAGTATCTAGGCCTACATCTCCTCTGCTCCATTCCACGAGGTTCTCCTCGGAGCCGATGGAAACCTTGTATCCAAGGCCTTCATCTAAGTCATCGCTAGGACCAGCCAGATCAGAATCTGTCACCTCCTTGCGCTCGACTCTGAGCCTGTCAGAATTGTATATGGACAGGATGATGAGGAGATTCATTCTGATCTAAATGGGAGTCTTACCAGGCCCCTCCGCCTCTGGAGGGGGACCTCAATGCCCTTCTTTCATCCAGTTTCTCCTTCCCCGATCCGGCCTGCGGTTTCGAGGTTTATGGATCCAAGGATCCGTGGAGCTGGGGGGTTTGGTGCTGAAGGTTCCTGCAACCTCGACTCCGGCGATTTACCTTGAGTTCCTCTGGTCCGAGGATGAGGAGTCTGATCCAAGGGGATGGAGGTGCCTTTGGCTCCGACTTTGGCAGATCTGAGCCATTCCTTTGGAGCTCCAGCTACTACTGCTTTCGCCCTGATCCTCACGTCGGACCCTGGGAGAGCACCCTCTTTGTTGGATGCTAAGGATGTGCGCTCTCCATTGGCGTTCAACATGGTGGAGAGGGTTCTCTCCTAAGGAATGAGACCCCAGCCTATTTCCTTAGATTTGGTTATGAATTCCCTTCAGCTTGTCCCAGGGACAGCCTGTGCTAGAGGACCCCCCGGGCAGTTCCCCTGGAGGACCCCCCCCCCGTGGCTCACAAGCCCTCTTCAGAGTCACACTGACGAGGGTCCCTGTAAGCACGTGTAAAAGGAGGCACCTGGACTCCACAGAGACCTTGACAGAAGACACTGACTTAGATGAAAGAGAAGGTTCCCCCAGGTCACCTCCCGAAGATGTCTCCTTTGGAGACATCCTGGAGATCCTCTGCCATAGGGGAGGTTGGTCATCCCCAAAACCTTCTACGGATGAGTCAGTGTTCCTAGAGGCATTTGGCACGGGCCCATCTACGTCCTGGGTGTCCTTTCCTGCTGATCCCTTAGTTGATTTTATCAGCACGCGGGCATGGAAGGAGCCTGACATCATAGAGCCGATACCGAAATGCCCAGACAGGATTCTCTCTTCACCCTCAGACAGGCCTGGTACAATGGATCCCCTTTGGATACTGTGGTGGCTGCAGGAGCCACCAAGAGGGAACTGGCACAGGAGAGTTCCTTGGTCCACCCTCCGGATAAGGAGTGTAGACCGGTGGATCGATTTGGGAAGTGAGTGTTTTCTCCATCCACGTGCTAAACTATTTGGCACACGTTATACGACTGCAGCGAGACCTAGTCATGGAGTTTGCGCCTGTTCTCCGCGAAAATGAAGAGACTCAAGTCTGTATTGAACATATCCATGCATCTCCTTTCCCATGCCACGGAAGGAGCGGCTAAGGTGGCTGGGACTGGCGTGGCTATGAGGCGACAAGCTTGCTCATGCTGTGTCAATTCGCGGACCCCTTCAAGGCATTTTTTACAAATGCTCCCTTTGGTGGTGGTTCTCTTTTTGGGAAGACAGTACATGACACTCGGGTCCAGAACGAAAAGGACGGGAAGGCTTTGTCTACCGTCTGAGTCCGTTTCTCTAGCCCTCAAAAGATCCTTTTCTAGTTATCAGAGAGGGCAAAAGAAGATGTGGTTCCGAAAATCAGTTTTCCCGGGACACTCGGGACAACTAGTCTCCTAGGGGTAGAGGGGGACAGGACAGATGCCGCCCCAGAGGCAGAGGGGGGCCAATTAACTTTGGGTCTAGGGAGACCTTCTCAGACAGGCTCACTCAGCAGCCCTTAGGGGTTGCCCGACTGTAGTAGTCTGTAGACAGTCGGGGGAAGATTATCATTGCACCCTATGACTTGGGAGTCCATAACTGCGGATCGTTGGGTGCTTCAAATAATATCCAGAGGCTTCACCATCCTGTTTGTTACCCCTCCCGTACAACTAAAGCGCCTCCCAGATGTCCCACCCACTCAAAGGGAGGCGGCAGCTCTAGAAGTTTCAAAGCTGCTTCGCAAACGAGTCATCGAACCGGTCCCACCAGATCAGTCCAGATCAGGAGTTTACTCCAGGTTCTTTTTAGTGCCAAAAAAGACGGGGGACCTCAGGCCCATTTTGGACCTGTCAACTTTGAACCTGGCTGTAGCCAAGCAGAAATTCCGGATGGTCACTTTAGAGTCCATTCTACCTTGTCTTCGGGAATGCGACTGGATGTGCTCAATAGACCTCTAGGACATTATTACCACCTCAAGATTTGCAGAAACTCCATGAGATTCCTTCGCTTCTGGCTGGGCACCAATCATTTCCAGTTCAAGCCCTACTCTCTGGTCTCACCACAGCCCCCGGGTGTTTAACAAGGTAATGGCAGTCGTAGTGACTCACCTGAGGCTTCAGAGCATTCAGGTATTTTCTTACCTAGACAATTGGCTCCTCGCTGCTTCCACCAAGCGTAGGCTTTGCATAGCCAGAGACTCCTTCCTTCATCTTGCGGTCCAGCTAGGGATTACCATCAATGTTTCCAAGTCTCTCTTGGACCCAGTGCAGATCTTGGACTTTATCGGGGCATGGCTGGACACCCGCCAATTGAAAGTCTTCCTAACTCCAGACAGGGTCCAGAGCTTACAGGCCCATATATCAGTGATCCTTGGCCCCAGGCTACCAAAGGCGGGCGATGTTCTCTGAGCCCTAGGCTCTGACCACAGCAGTCCTCGATCCTCCCCTGTGTGCGTCTTCATATGCGTGTTCCTCAGTGGACACTGGCCGTACAGTGGTCTTGGCTAGATCTCCCCATGGATTATCCAATTTAAATCAGCAAAGCCTGCAGGGCGTCACTTCTCTGGTGCCTCCAATCACCTGAGATCTTAGCAGGACGGCCATTTGTTTCACCCACAGCCCAAGTGACCACAGATGCCTCCCAGCTCGGGTGGGGGGGTCATTATTTGGGGAGGATGGTCCAAGGCACCAGACTGAGACCAGATTGCATCAATGTTCAGGAGATGAGAGCAGTGCTTTTAGTGTTGCAAGCCTTTCACAATGTTCTTCCTCTGGGGACTATTGCAGTTCAGTCAGACAAACATGTCTGTTGTCTGGTACATCAACAAACAGGATAACCAGATTTTATCCTCTGTGTCGCAAGGCGATGAGGGTGTGGGAATGGGCGACTTCCACCAGTCGATTTCTGATTATAAAGCACATCCCAGGACACTCCAACATTTTAGTGGACAGATTGAGTCGGGCTATTCTAATGCTATACGAGTGGTCTCTGAAACGATCGATAGCGGAGGAGATCTTTCTTGCGTGGGGTCAGCCTTGCTGCGATCTCTTCACATCTCCTTCCAACGCGAAGTGCATCAAGTTCTTCACTCTGATCCCCTCACCATGGGATCCCCCCAGAGATGCTCTAGTCCATGCTTGGCCTCCCGGGTTACTGTATGCTTGCCCCCCCATTACCTGTCATTCCGAAGTTTCTTCAGAAAGCTTGCCGACTGGGGTGCAAAGTGATCCTCATTGCCCCGTTCTGGCCTCGTCCGGTATGGTTCCCCTTCCTCTGGTGTAATGTTCTAGCTCCTCCTTGGATTCTGGATCCTTGCCTGGATCTCATCTCTCATCCCTCGGGCGCTTGTCCATCCAACCTGGATAGCCTCAAGCTGATGGCTTGGTTGCTTCAGTTCCCTTGATTGCCAGGACTTCCGGCCTTTCATCCTCAGTAAAAACTATTCTGGTGCTGTCCCATAAGGCCTCCACTAGGAAAATTTACTGCAGCGAATGGAAACGATTCTCTATTTGGGCTTCTTAGAGGAACCTAGATCCCTTTACATCCCCTGTTCTTGCAGGGTTGTTTTTTAGCCGATATTTTTCAACAAGGGGCTAGTTCATCTACGGTGAAAGTGCAGCTGGCAGTTATCTCTAATTTCCATATTGACAAATATGAGTGCCCTGGCCTCTTCTAGACTGTGTAAGGCCTTTTTTAAAGGCACCATTTTTTTATGCCCTCCAATTAAGGACTCCATTCCTCCTTGGGACCTTACCTTGGTTCTTCAGGCTTTAGTTGCTCCTCCCTTTGAACCTGCAGCATCAGTAGATTTGAAGTTCTTATCCTGGAAGACAGCCTTCCTAGTGGCTATTGCGTCGGCTAGGAGGGTTTCAAGCTTTGTCTGCCGTGCCCCCTTACTTCATCTTCCATAAGGTCAGGGTCTCGCTCTGCATGAACCCTTCCTTCTTACCAAAAGTAGCAATCAAACCATTCATCTGCCTGCTTTCTTTCCAAATTTTCAGAACAAGGGTGAATATAAGCTGCATTTGCTAGATGTTCATAGACAGCTTAGTTTTTATTTACACGGAACAATGCCCTTTCGTAAGTCTGACCAGTTATTCATGTCCTTCTCTAAACCCTTTCTAGGCAAAGCCATCTCCAAGGTTTCCTTAGCTAGACTGATTACACAATGTATCTTACAAATTTATAAAGACAAAGGTCTGTCCCCGCCTGGTCCTTTCTACCAGATCTATGGTGACTTCTGCTGCTTGAGCCAGTTGACCACCCACTTGATGAGATGTGTTAGCTTTCCGATGATGCCTGAGTGGGGGGTTGTGTCAAAGGTCTTGGCCTATTCAAGATAAGCTGTATGCACTGACTTTTCCTTATCTAGGGCTTTGGTGACTGTCTCAAAGAAGTCACCAAGGTTCAACAGGCAAGATCTGCCCTTGACAAATCTGAACTGGGTGGGGTCAAATGCTTGGAGATTGCCTATGTCCTTGTTGGAAATCCAGAATAAAATGCTCCATGACTTTACAGATCAGACTTATCTGGGTGATGGGGCAGTAGTTTCCAGGGTCAGTATAGTGGCACCACCTTTTTGTGCAAGGGGATGACAATAGCAGGTGTTCTTTGTGTTTCACTATTGCAGTCATCACATTTGGGTTATCCAGCCAGGGGCAGCCCTCAGTCGACCTGAATGCCAGAGGCTTAGTATTTCTGCATCAGTTGTTGCTCCAGGACTGACATCAGGTCATCAGTGGCATCAAATCAGGCAGCCGACACCATTACATCAGCCTTTCTTGCCAAGGATTCTGAAGCAAGTTCACACGAGTGCCGGTCGGGCACTTACCTGAGTTTTCTATTCCGAACTGAAGTTGAAGTCTTCTAAATCTAAGTACCCCATTGGGGATCCTTTTTTCTTGCTCTAACTGATGTTAGAAAAAGTTAACAATTCTCACCTCTGGAAAGCAAATACCACACAGACACTTCCATTCTTACTGCGTCATGTTTAGGCCCAGACCACGATGTCCCTCGCTGTCACTTTTGTGCTTTGTTCAACGCCAGAGCTATACATCGTAGGGCCCTTTATTGTAGCTAGATATTTTCGCTCTCAGCCGTCTAATTCCGATATGGCTTCGGTAAGCCATCCGACTACCAATCTTCCGAAAAAACATAATGATAAAGACCGAGACAGACTGCACAGGTCCAAAACTGCTGACAACGATTCCATTAAGCTAGTCATCAGTTCTCCAGTCCTCAGTGAGGCGCTTTCGCAGCTCCTGATGCCTGCTTCTGTGTATTCGCAGGCCGCGACTGAGACCCTTTTGGATGCCGTGAGACTCTTCGACTAAGGATCCTGTGGATGTCTCTACCTGGTCTGGAGCTGCTGAGCAGGCTCCAGCTTCCAAGGAAGTACTTCCCATTACTGATGCTCGACACAAACTGATGATTCTTTCGCGTCATCAGTTCTTCCTAAACCTACCGAGTTTCTAAGGCCCAAGGTATGAACTATGCCCAAAAAAACGACCCAAGCTCAGGCACCTGCTTCCTTGCCTCAATCTCAAATGCTTAAAATGGTGGAAGACCTTATGCTTATTAGGGGAAGCCAGGCTGCCCCTTCCAAAAGAGAGACTTGTCCCCAGTAGTTTTATCTGAACAGGAGTATGATGACCCTGATGCTTCTAAATATGAAGACATGCAACTCCTCTCTACTTAAGGCCTCTCCACCTGAGGATTTTTCATTTGGTGAAACCCTTCATACTTTAAGGGCGCATTTCCAATGGGAATGTCAGGACTATCCTCCATCAAAACTCTGGGAATTCTTAGATTTACCACAGCACAGACCTTTGGCCATTACTCCTGTCCTGGATGTTGTGAATGATATTTTTATGGAATCCAGTTTGACTCCTGACACCCTTCCTCCCAGGAAACTTGACAAGGTACTACAGACCCTCTCAAATTCCTTTTCAAAAATCCTACAGCTGGCCCAAAGGACATCTCTCAAGGACCTAAAGGAATTAAAGCAACCTCAGCTAAAAATCCCACTCCCTCAGACAGAGATTCCCCAGCTTTAGACAGATGGGGTAAAAAAGTATACACCTCTGCTACTCTTGCTATTAGAGCACTAAATTGTCGGTTCCACATGCTGAAATAGCAGCATACCATGGAACTTCTCAAACAAAAAATATCTTCCTTCCCTGCTTGTGCAGAAATTAAAGAATTACAAGAGCTTATGCATTCTGCAAGCCAGGTTACTAAGCACACCTTGCAATGTGGCTCTGACGCCCTAGAAGCATCTTGCAGGGCAGCAGTCACTTGTTCTGTCTTTAGAAGTCATGCTTGGCTTAAGGAACAGAGCTTGCCAGACCATGCCAAATCAAAATTATTGGATGCATCATTGAACAAAGACTATTTGTTTGGCACCAAGGCAGAAGAGGTCTTAAAAAAGATGGAAGAAAAAGCTAAATCTATGCAGACAGACTTTTTACAGGTCCAGCCTCCAAGTTTCAGTTGGCATTGCCCCTCCAAGCACTGGTCCTTTTGGCCCCCTCCAGGCCAGCTCAGCCCAGACCCAGGGGAAGCAGACCCCCCCCCCCCCAGACAGCAGCCCCAGGGAATGCAGAGATCTAAGCAAATGGAGTTCCTCTTCAAAAACAGTGAGTGCTAAGTCACCCCCTTAAGGTAAGAACTCACAATGACTTCACACCTCCACTCCTTACCTCTGCCCACCTGCTTGTGCCCCTAGGAGGAAAACTCTCTTTCCATGCAAGCAACTGGCCTCTATTACCAACGACCGATGGGTCCTCAACATAGTGTCCCAGGGATAAAATCTGATTTCCACAGTCTGCCCAACCCCAAACGGGTTCCCAGATCTTCCTCCAAACCAGTGGGCAGAGGCCAAAAAGCAATTCCTTTCCCTGCTCTCCATGTGAGGGCAATACAGCATGTTCCTGCAGACCAGATAGGCCAAGGTTTTTATTAGACTCTTCCTGGTACCCAGAAAGAGGGCACCTGGCACCCAATCCTAGATCTATCCATTCTAAAACACCTTTCTGGTGATACCAAACTTCAAAATGCTCACCCTCAAGCAGCTTCTTTCTGTGCTTTCCAAGGATGCTTGGTTAGCCACCCTAGACCTAAAAGAGGCGTACCTACACATCCCAGTCAGGGAATCTTGCAGGAAATATCTACAATGTTCATCGTGTTTCACTGTTGCAGTCATCACTGTAGGGTTCTTCCTGCCGGCAGGCAGTCCTCGGTTGGCCAGAATTCCAAACTCTGGGTCCGGCGTCGGCTGTTCAGTCATACTCCCTGATGTCAGAGCGCCAGGAGTACAAAGCTGCCAGCCGACGCCATGTTCTCCAGTCTTTCTCGCCGTGCGGTGAAAGCAGTTTGCAAGTGCCGGTCGGCTGACTCCTGATATTTTTTCGTGCTTCAGTCCGAAGACTTACTTCTTCTCAAAGCTAAGTACCCCGTTGGGGAAGCTTTTTTTCTTGCTCCAGTCCGATGTCAGAAAAAGTTAATAATTGCATTTCTTGTGGGAAGCAAATACCTCATAAGGATTTCCATTCTTACTGTATTCCTTGTTTAGGCCCTGACCACGATGTAGCTAGTTGTTTGTTTTGTGCTAGATTTAATCAACATACGATTAAGCGGAGGTACGATTTTGCCTTTCACTACTTTGGTAGGCGATTTAATTATAAAATGTCGTCG
The DNA here is from genome assembly GCF_019279795.1 of Protopterus annectens. Lineage (NCBI taxonomy): Eukaryota > Metazoa > Chordata > Ceratodontiformes > Protopteridae > Protopterus > Protopterus annectens. Next base: position 534,521,727 of record NC_056726.1, read on the forward strand.
GACACGCTTCCGACTACCGGAGTTCACAAATGACGCAAGGATTAGGACAGGCCTCCGAGGTCCAAATCAGACTACGTTACACAGCCAGAGCCAGCTTCAGGTTCGGCCGTAGTCAGTGAGGAGCTTTCACAGCCCCTGTTGTCAGCCATTTCAGAACTGATAGCCGAAACGGACTCCCACAAGGAGCCAACTAGGCCTTTGAGCACTCCAGCTGCAGGAACTTCGGACAATGCTCCCTCGGATGGGTCCAGAGCCGCTGTGCAGGTACCTGCTTCCGAGGGGGTTTTCAGGCCTACACAGCTTCTGATAAAGGCAAAACCAAGGACAAAGACTCCTTCTAAATCTGACATCAGCCCAGGCCTCTTCTGATCCGGGACCCAAATCCCAGAAACAGTTACTTAAAATGGCGGAGGACTTGCTAACTATGATTAGGGGTTCACATCCCCCTCCAGACAAAAGGCCAAGGCAAGAGTTGGATTATGAATCTTCTGATCGGGCATCTATTTCTTCAGTGTCTTCCTCTGAACAGGAATATTCTTTCCCTCCTTATGAGGATTCTGATGCTGAGGAATCTATTCCATCAGCTTCTCCCCCTGAGGATTTTTCTTTTGGGGAAACTTTACATGACATGAGGGAACATTTTCACTGGGAGGGATAGGAGTACTCTGAATTTAAGAGAAGGCTCAGGGATTTCCTTATTCTTCCCAAACAAAGACCCCTGGCTATTCCTCCTATTTTGGATATTGTGGATGATGCCTTTTCTGAGGCTAATTTAACTCCCGACTCCTTTCCTCCAGCCCCTGCTAAGCCCGACAGATTAGTGTCCCTGACTCCCACCAGTTCCTTTACAAAAATCCTACTGCTGATCCAGAAACCATTTCTCAGGGTCCTAAGGGGGTTAAGGCTGCCTCTGCTAAAAATCCTATTCCAACAGATAAGGATTCCAGAGCTTTGGAGAGATGGGGCAAAAAAGTGTGTACTTCTGCTACTTTATCGATTAGGGCTTTAAATTGCCAATTTCATATGCTAAAATATCAGCAATTTCTACTGCCTGTTATGAAACAAAAGTTAGGTACCATTTCTGCATGTGCAGATAATAAGGAATTACATGATTTGATGCATGCTACTGAACAAGTGGGGAAGCATGGTTTACACTGTGGTTTTGATGCCTTGGAGGATTCTTGCAGGGCGTCTGCCTCTGGCAAAGTCATTAGAAGACATGCTTGGTAAAAGGAACAAAACTTACCTGATCAAGTGAAAGCAAAGTTACTGGATGCTCCTGTTCAGCGTAATGTTTTGTTTGGGCCTAAGGCTGAAAAGGTGATAAAGAAAATGGAGGATAAGGCAAAATCCATGCAAACGGTTAAGGATTTCTTACAAGTTCAGCCCCCTAGATTTAGCAGAAATTGGCCAACAAAAAATTGGTCTTTTCCCAACTCGGACAGGTCTCTGAGGGGTAGATATAGGCGCACCAGAGGGAGGCCTCAAACACAGACCTCTTACAGACCTAGACAATGGAGTGCTTCCACCTCCAGGGGTGGAGAGGACAGACCTCAATCATATAGAAAACAGGCTCAATGACTCCCCGTGCATGGCTCCAGGAACTTCTCTCCTGGATGCCCCTCTAGGAGGAAAACTCTTTTTCAACAAAATTGGACTTGCATAACCCAAGACAAGTGGGTTCTGGATGTAGTTTCAAGAGGTTACAAGTTCCACTTTCATACCTTGCCAAGACCAAACGGATGGCCAGACCTACCAAAACACCAATGGTCCGAGGCATTAAACCAGGTGGGATCCCTCATGGCTATGAGGGCCATAGAACTGGTTCCACAATCGGAGACTGGGCAAGGCTTTTACTCGAGGCTCTTTCTAGTTCCCAGAAAGCAAAACTCATTGAAACCCATCCTGGATCTGTCAGTCTTAAATACTTTCCTGGAGATACCAAAGTTCAAAATGCTTACTCTGCAGCAGCTCCTGCCAATGTTGAGCAAAAATGCATGGATGGTGACATTGGATTTAAAGGAGGCTTACCTACACATCCCTATCAGACAGGAGTGCAGAAAATACCTCCGGTTCAAGGCCGGCTGTAAACATTACCAATTCTCTGCGCTGCCCTTTGGCTTGTCTACTGCGCTCAGGGTCTTCAAGTGCCTGGCACCAGTAGTAGCTTATTGCAGACTCAAGGGTATTCAAATTTACCCTTATCTGGACGACTGCCTTATTCAAGCAGACAGCAAGGATGTTTTACTCCAGCACCTGGAATTTGTTCAAAATCTTCTCAAGTATCTGGGATTCACTGTGAACATAAAGTCAAATTTGAGCCCCACACAACAGGTAACTTTCCTGGGTGCTCTTTTAAACACAACAACCCAGATGGCATTCCTGACATCCGAAAAACTACAGCTGGCTTCCACTTTCAAAACCTTGGCTTCCATTACTCAGCTAACTGCAAGGAAATTCCTGCAGGCTTTGGGTTACATGGCCTCCTGCATCCTTCTCATCCCAAATGCAAGACTACATATTAGAAAAATACAATGGTACCTAAAAAGTGTATGGTCCCAGCATTGCCACAGTCTAGAGACACAGATTGCGGTCTTGCCTTGCCTACAAAAGGAATTCCATTGGTGGACCATGGCATGTCTTCACAACAAAGGCAAAGCCTTCGGTCTACCTCCAGCCAGCCAAGTGTTAACCACAGACACCTCGGATTACGCATGGGGAGCCCACTTGCAGGGAAAGGGTCTGCAAGGTTTTTGGACAGAGGATCAGAAGCACCTACATATCAATTTAAAAGCGATGTTAGCTGTTCAGAATGCCCTTTTGGATTTCAGGGATCTTCTACAACCAGTACAACTACTGATACGAACAGACAACACCACAGTTATGTGGTACATAAACAAGCAGGGGGGCTCGCATTCCTACCCCCTTTGCAGACTAGCCATGACTCTATGGAACACAGCACTAGCTTGCAAAGTGGATCTACAAGCTCAGTTCCTGCCAAGGAAACAAAATACTTTGGCAGACAGCCAGAGTAGGAACCTGTCAGACCCACACGGGTGGATGCTAGACACCCACATATTCAAGACTATTACAGAAGCCTGGGGCTGCCCGGACATCTATTTGCATCCCCCCCTCAACCACCAGTTACAGATTTTTTGCACAAGGACTTTTCACAAGCTAGCATGGAAAGTGGGATGCACTATCATTCAGTTGGAAAAACCTCAAGGGGTATGCCTTTCCACCACTACCTCTTCTACCAAGGGTGTTATTAAAGGTCAAGCAGGACAAGCCCAAGATGATGATTCTACTGGCCCCAAATTGGCCTCGTCAATTCTGGTACTCAACACTGAAGAATCTATCTTGGGAACCACCTTGGATTTTGCCTCAGATTCCCAATCTTTTGTCCCAACACCAGGGCCAGGTTCTGCACTCTCATGTCAAAACTCTCAGCCTGGCGAATTCAGGATCTATGATTAATCCTTCCCAAAAAGGTCATGGATGTTCTTAGAAGCCAGACGGCCTAGCACTAGAAAATCTTATGCAGGCAAATGGAAGAGATTTTGCACCTGGATACATGCTCAGGATTCGGATCCTCTCATTCCTAATATCCCTCTGATTTTGCTTTACCTAACAGACATGCTACATAAGGGTTTATCCTTCTCCTCCATAAAAATTCATGCCTCCGCTATCTCTGCACATTACAGTACAGACCCTCCAATCTTTTTGCATCCACTTATGAAACAATATCTCCGAGGAGCAAAGAATTTAAGGCCCCCTAGGACACCACCCATACCTGCCTGGGAACTCAACTATGTTCTGGAAAAACTCACTCTTCCTCCTTTTGAGCCTGCTGCCACAACTGATATTAAATATTTATCATGGAAGACCGCTATCCTACTGGCTTTGACTTCAGCCAGGAGAGTCTCGGAGTTACAAGCACTCATGGCTGTGGAACCGTACATTATTTTTCACCAAGATAGGGTGTCTTTAAGGACTAATCCTACATTCATGCCTAAAGTGGTTTCCAAAGTGGCTTTAAATCAAACTATTCACCTGCCAACTTTTTTCACTAATCCACAAAATAAGGGGGGAAAGGATCTTGCATTCCTTAGATGTACACAGACAACTTTGTTTTTACCTGGACAGAACCAAGGATATCAGGAAAACAGAGCAACTGTTTGTTATGCAACAAACTCCCAAGGCAAAGCCATTTCAAAACAGACCATTTCTAAATGGATTGCACATGGAATCAGATTTTGTTACTCTCGTCATGGAAAGCAAATCCCAGGAAAAATTAGGACTCACTCTACCAGAGCTGCTGCTACTTCAGCTGCCTTTCTCAGGGGAGTACCTACCAAAGATATTTTGGAAGCTGCAACTTGGAGTTCAGTGCATACTTTCTCTAAGCACTATAATCTCCCTCTTTACTCTAAGTCTAGGGCAGGCTTTGCTTCTGCAGTCTTGCAGGGCCTTCTAGCCGCCCCTTCTTCTCTAAAACCACCACCCCTTATCTCAGCTTTGGGATTCAACCCTACAGTGATGACTGCAACAGTGAAACACGAACATAGTACAGTTGTGTACACTTACCATAAATGTAGATGTTCGAGTATCTTCACTGTTGCAGTCTGGGTTACCCTCCCTCCTGTCCCTTCTTATACTTCCACTAGTGTGCTTACCTACTTCACCTTTCTTCTGAGGTGTATTTGTTACAAACTATGGGGTTTGTGGTATGTTTTTTTTTTTTTTTTTTGGTTTTTACTATTGGCCTTCATTTTTAGGCACCTGACATCTGGGGCAAAAAAAACTGGAGAACATGGTGTCTGCTGGCAGCTTTGTACTCCTGGCGCTCTGACGTCAGGGAGCATGACTGAACAGCCGACGCCAGACCCAGACTTTTGGGATTCTGGCCGACCGAGGACTGCCTGCTGGCAGGAAGAACCCTACAGTGATGACTGCAACAGTGAAGACATCTACATTTATGGTAAGTGTACACAACTGTACTTTTCAGGGCAAGATCTATCCACTTTCGGTTCTGTGTGCTTCCCTTTGGCTTATCCACTGCTCCCAGAGTTTTCTTAAAATGCTTGGCTCCAGCCATTGCTATTTTCAGACAAAGAAATATTCAAATTTATCCCTACTTAAATGATTGCCTGATTCAGGTGGACAGAAAAAGCTGTTACAGCACCTGACCTTTGTAAAGGACCTACTGACCTCCCTGGAGTATACCATCAACGAAAAGAAATCAAAACTAGTCCCCACACAATAAATTGTATTCCTGGGAGCAAGCCTGGACATAGCATTTCAGATGGCATTCCTTACTGCAGAAAAACAAGCCCATCTGACAGGCTACTTCTCTCAACTAGCCACCAGAACCCAGTTATCCACAAGGAAAATCCTGCAAGCTCTAGGGTTCATGGCTTATTCTACTCATTCCATATGCCAGACTGCATATGAGGAAACTAGAGTGGTACCTAAAAAGCCTTTGGTGTCAACACTTTCAAGACCTGTAAACTATCATACCAATGATACCTTGTCTAAGGAAAGATTTTCTTTGGTGAACAGCAACATGCACCACAACAATGGACTTCCCTTCTCACAACTCCACGCTGCCCAGACCTTCACCACAGGCTCATCAGACTATGCCTGAGGTGCACACCTGGACAGCAGGTGCATTCAGGGTCATTGGAGCCCAAATCAATTCATCTGCTCCTCAACCAAAAAGAGATGCTTGCTGTTCAGCATGCCCAGACAGCTTTCAGACCCCTACTCTCCCTGGGGCCTCTACTGATCAAAGCAGACAACACCACAGTGATGTGGTATATCAACAAGCAGGGAGGGACTCACCGTTCTACTCTGCAGGCTCGCCATGACCCTTTGGCACATGGCCTCAGCCTCACAACTGCACCTGCTAGCACAATTCTTGCCAGGCTCCCTAAACTCTCTGGCAGACAACTTAAGCAGAAACCTGCTAGACCCCACACGAGTGGCAGCTAGACTACAGAACCTTCACCCTTGTAACCCAGAAATGTGGCACCCCGAAGGTGGATTTCTTTGCCTCCCACTCCACTCATTAGCTCAGCAAATTCTGCACCAGGGAACCTCACAGCAAGGCCTGGAAAGTGGATGCTCTATCCTTCCAGTGGGTAAACCTCTCTGTCTATGCATTTCCCCCTCTACCACTTATTTCAAGGGTACTGCTCAAAATAAGGTAGGAAAAACTGAGGAAAATCCTAATTGCCCCAGACTGGCCACGCCAGCACTGGTACCAACTGCTGCGCAGCCTGTCACCCCTCCCTCCATGGAACCTACCTCAGATCTTAACACTCCTGACCCAGAAGAAATGGAGAATTCATGCATCCCCAACTGCAGACCCTCAGCCTGGCTTATTCCCTGACCTCTCCTCAAGCTGCTAGCCTAAGCAAACAAGTCCTAGATGTTATACGAGAGACCAGACGCCCCAGCACTAGAACATCCTATGCTGACAAGTGGAAAAGGTTTTGCACCTGGATCCAGGGCTAAGGGAGCCGAAAGAGCACAGCCCTCCCTACCTCTCATCCTGTATTACCTAGCAGACCTACTGCACAGGGGTCTACCCTTCTCTATTAAAATTCATGCCTCTGCCACCTCTTCTCATTAAAACACAGAGCCACCTCTTCTCACACCCTCTCATCAAACAGTTCCTAAGAGGGAGTAACAACTTAAGGCCACCCAGAAGAGCTCCTACCCCAGCTTGGGACCTTAACCTTGTGTTGGAAAAGCTCACCCTACCCCCCCCCCCCGAACCTGCAGAGTTAAAATTCCTCTATTGGAAAACCGCCTTGCTTCTGGCCATCACTTCAGCTAGAAGACTTTCAGAGCTACAAGCACTCATGGCTATAGAGCCCTTCATCATTTTCCATGCTGACAAGGTCTACCTCGGGACTTAACCCATCCTTCATGCCTAAAGTGGTGTTGTGTGGCTCTCAACCAATCCAGTTTTGCCCACCTTTTTTCCCTAACCCACAAAACAAGGGAGAAAGGATTCTGAACTCTTTAGATGTGCACAGACAGCCCAGATTCTATCTGGATAAGACTAAATCTTTTAGAAAAAACTGATCAATTGCTAGTCAGCTTCACAGCAAGGGCAGAGGGCAATACCATATCCAAACAATCTCCCAAATGGATAGCACACACCATCCATTTCTGCTACAAACAGCATGGGAAACCGCCACCAAAGGGGGTCAGGACACATTCCACTAGGGCAATCTCCACTTTTGCAGCTTTTCTCAGAGGGGTCCCACCAGGGACATCCTGGAGGCTGCAACATGGACTTCTGTTCATACCTTCACCAAGCATTACCACCTGCCTATCTTCTCCAAATCCAGGGCAGGCTTTGCCACCACAGTCTTGCAGGGCATCCTAGCCAGCACCCAGTCTTGACTGCCTCAACCCTTTTCTTCAGCTTTGGGAATCAACCCAAATATGATGACTGCAAAAGTGAAACACGAAGAACATAGTACAGTTGTGTACACGTACCATAAATGTAGACGTTCGAGTGTATTCACTGTTGCAGTCCTGGGCCCCCCCCCCCCTGCACCCCCCTTGTCTCTAGCTCTTCCTCTCTCCTGCCAGGAAATTTTTGGTATTTACTTTCTACTGGTGGTATTTTTCCACCATAATCTAGCTCCCTATTTGAGGACTCCTGACAGTTTGGGGCAAGAAAAACTGATGTAATGGTGTTGGCTGCCTGATTTTTATACCACTGACGACCTGACATCAGTCCTGGAGCAACAGCAACTGATGCAGAAATACTAAGCCTCTGGTATTCGGGCTGACTGAGGGCTACCCCTGGCAGGATAACCCAAGTGTGATGACTGCATCAGCGAATACACTCTAACATCTACATTTATGATAAGTGTACGCAACTGTACTTTCTCTGCTCGGCTGGAATGAAGCCTGTACTTAGGCTGTTTGAATAGGGTGGTCCATGGCAAAGCCAGTTCTTGCTGGAGATGGTGCAGAATACAGCCTAGCATGCTATCAGATCCCATGGAAGCTGTGTTCTTTGCTGTTGGTAGGGCCTTTAGCACTTGATCTATGAAGATGTGAGGTGAGGGACAGGTATCAGATGTCAAAAGAACCTGGGGGGGGGACGGGGGGGTGAAATTTGTGCTGAACCTATCTGCTAGCAGGTTGGCTAAGTCAACAGGATCTGTGTAAGTGATGCTTTAAGTACTAAATCAGAACAAACCTGGGCTTTGCCGTGGAGGTTCCTGACATAACTGAAGAAGGCTTTGTGGTTTCCCCTTTGTTTTCGAGGCTAGTTCCAATTCATAATTGGCTCTGGAGGCTTTTCCAATTTTGAATATGTTCCTTTTTACCCTTGGGCAACAGTTTCTTTTTTGTAGATCCATATAAGAGGAATGGGTATCCTGAGTCACGGAGGGGGATCTATAACTTGGATGGTTGTCTTGGCAACTGTCAGTTGCACCTGGAGTAGTTCCAGTGCATCATGCTGGCAAATCAGCCTGGAAGTGTGCCTGTCCTTAGTGAAGATAGAGACTCCACCACAGTTAGTCTTCCCAGCCTCATTTTGGAGTTGGAATGTGTGGAATGAGGTATAGCCTGGTAAGATAGGGGTGCTCTTAACAGCCCTGAGCCTGATTTCCGTGACTGCACAAACATCGGTATCTTCTAGTGCAAGGAGAGCCTCTAGTGAGTGTATTTTCATGTTAAAGCCCATAGCGGTAAGCAGCGTGACCTTCAGTTTGCTTTTTACAGATCTTTTATGTTGAAAGATTGTCTTTGGAACATTGCCTAAAAAAATGTACAGTGGGGGAGATGAGAGCCTTGGCCAGGATCATCTAGCAGCAGACAAGCAGCTTGCAGTCCTGTTGTTGCCCAGTCTAGTCAGTGGTGTGGTGTCTGTATGCCTAATTAAGAGTGAGCTATGACCAAGACATTTCATTGTATGTCAGAACTGTCGGTTCTTTCTTAGACTTGATTTCCTGGTGCCCTTGTGTTTCAGTATGTGTGATTGGAATAGTAGATGTATTGCACACAGTAGGTTGAGATCTTTTAGTGTGTTTTATTAGGAGGCTTTGGCAATTTTTTCTTTACATCTTCAGCAAAATTTGGGACTTAGTGGTGTGTTGTGATTTTGATGCTGCAGAGGTTTGATGCTTACTAATAGTGGGCTTGCCTCCATGTTAAATATTTACATCTATCTCTGGTTGTACTATCAATTGGTAGAAGTAGCAAACAGTTAAGCATAAGACAGTTGCTACACTCTCAGAATAAGTAATGCAGTCTGATTAGCAGCAGATGGAGTGAGAGGAGACTGGAAGACAGGCTTGCCAGAGAGTGGAGGACTAGTACTGGCTGTAGTACTTTGGTTGGAGGGAGACTGCTGTAGAAAGCCCTGAAGATTTATGGATGAAACTCTGCAGTTAGGTTAGATGGTGGCTAGTTTGGCAGTACATGGTAAAAAGACAAATAGGTTTGCCAAAAATGATAGTGTAGCCACATCACTTTTAAGTTTGTTTCCAGGGGTCTTACCAAGTTTTTATTTTTTGTTAGTAGACATTTTCTGTTTTAAGGAAAAGGTGTTTAATCCTGAAAAGATATTCTCCTGATTAAGACTAGGAAGAGGAGCAAGTGCCACTCATGTAGGAACTTACAAGCTTTTTGTTTTTGTACGGAGATTCTTATTGAAAATAGCATACCACCGCCACAGTAAATGTTGTAGCTCTCTCCCAAACAATACATTGAAGGTTGAAGTCTCTAGGAGCAGTCTGGTATTAACAGAGGCAGTGTTGGATAATTTATGTGGTGGTGTCATTAAAATTAGTCTCAGAAATGTGTCTCTCTAACCTTACTTGCCAGTGCTGAAAAGGAAGACCTGAGAAATTATTAAAAACTAAGGAGTAAAAGGAGTAGACTTCATTGTCCACTGTTATCGCCTGATTCTCATTCGCAATCACAAAGCAGGATTGCATTCGCTCCCTTTTTGGAACATATGACACTAGGTAACCATTTCTGACACTGGCTAGTTTCAATGGTATACTGCAGCAGTCATGCTTAAAATAATGCAGACTCTTGCAAAAGGTGCTTCTTCTAGGAGTCTGTTGTTTGTATACATTTCCAGAAGTAAAGAAGTCATGAAATTTAATCTGTTGCCATAGTAGTCCTCAAGCATTAACTGGGCAAGGATGTTCATCGTGCATACATCTGCAGTCATAACAGATGGGTTCTCCTGCCGTCAGGCGGGTCCTCGGTCGGCCGAATTCCAAAGTCTAGGTCCGGCGTCGGTTGTCGTTGCTTCCTCCCTGACGTCAGTGCGACAGGGGTATAAAAGAACTAGCCAATGCCATTTTCTTCAGTCTTTTTTGCTGCGCGGTGCGCGAAGCAGAAGCAGTTCGCAAGTGCTGGTCGGCCAGCTCCTGAGATTACAAAGAAATTTGGAACCAAAGTCGTCTTAAAAGCTAAGTACCCCATTGGGGAAACTTTTTCTTGCCTCAGACCGATGTCAGACAAAGTTAATAATTGTATTTCTTGTGGGAAGCAAATACCGCATAAGGATTTCCATTCCCTCTGTATACCTTGTTTAGGCCCAGACCACGACGTCTCGGTCTGTCGCTTTTGTGCTACATTCAACCAAACGCACTATTAAGCGTCGGGCGGAGTTCGCACAGCATTATTTTGGGAAAGCATTTAACTATACTATGTCGTCGGATACTCCGACTCCGGTTTTGTCTAAAAAACGCAAAGACAAGGACCGACACTCGAGGTCCGCGGCCTCTACTGACACCACGCCAAAGCCAACTACATGTGGTCCGGTTCTCAGCGAGGCGCCTACGCAGCCCCTGATTACCGACGACACATCTTTGGCGGTGTCTCCTGTACCCGAGGTCGCAGGCTCCTCTGCCCATACCCTGACTACAGATACCAAAGCCACGCTTGGCATTGAAACACAGAATGTGGACAGGTCCACCTCCACTCAAGGTGTCTTCAGACCTTCCTCTTCTTTCTCCATCAAGGCTTTCACCAAATCTAAAGCTACCATGCCCCCTAAGAGACCAGCTACACAGGGCCCATCTCCAGGCCCCATGCCTAAGAAACAGATGCTTAAAATGACTGAGGATTTAATTACTCTAATCAGAGGTTCTCTGCCACCTCCGGACAAAAGACCCAGAGTGGAGGAAGATTCCCCCTCCTCTGATCAGGGCTCCATTATTTCGGAGCACTCTGATTATCAGGAACAGTCTTACTCTCCTTTTGAAGACTCTGATGCAGAGGAATCTATTCCTTCTGTATCCCCCCCCTGAGGATTATTAATTTGGTGAAACTCTGCATACCTTAAGGGGACACTTCCACTGGGAAGGCCAGGATTATTCAGATTCCAAGAAAAGGCTCAGGGGATTTCTTTTGTTACCCCAGCACAGGCCTCTGGCTATACCTCCTGTCCTGGACATCCTAGATGTTTACTCGGAGGCCTGCCTTAACCCAGACTCTCTCCCTCCAGCTCCAGTTAAGCCTGACAGGTACTACAGGGTTCCTGACTCGCACCAATTTCTATACAAAAGCCATGCTGCTGACCTAGAAACCATCTCACAGGGGCCCAAGGGAGTTAAGGCCTCCATTGCCAAAAACCCATTGCCTTCCGAGAGAGATTCCAGATCCTTAGAAAGGTGGGGAAAAAAGGTATATACCTCGGCTACCTTATCCATGAGGGCCTTAAACTGTCAGTTTCATATGCTAAAATACCAACAGTTTCTGTTATCTCAATTGAAAAGTAAAATGTCGTAACCTGAACAACCAGACGTGAAGGAGTTGCAGGATTTGATGCATAGTGCAGAACAAGTGGGTAAACATACCTTACAATGTGGTTTTGATGCTCTAGAGGCCTCATGTAGAGCTGCTGTTACAGGCTCAGTCATACGTAGGCATGCCTGGCTCAAGGAACAAGTCTTGCCTGATCATGTCAAAGCTAAATTACTAGACGCCCCTCTTCAAAAGGATGTACTATTTGGGGCAAATGCTGAGGAAGTATTACGGAAAATGGAGGAAAAGGCTAAATCAATGCAAACTGTGAAAGAATTTCTGCAGGTTCAACCCCACGCTTTAGTAGAAATTGGCCTTCCAAAAACTGGTCCTTTCCTGCCACAGACAGACCCCAAAGAGGCAGATACAGGCGCCCGAGGGGCAGAGGACAAACACAAGGCTCGTACAAAGGCAGACAATGGCAAGCTCCTACACAGAGGTGGTGAGGACAACTCGCAATCTTTCTGAAAGCAAAACCAATGACTTTCCCCTTTGCATGCCAACCAGGTCTCAAATGGCAGCCCCCTTAGGAGGAAAGCTGGCACTATTCTCAAAAAATTGGCATATTGTCACAAAGGACAAATGGATCCTGAACATTATAAACAGAGGCTACAAATTCCCTTTTCATACCCTTCCAAAAATGAAAGGCATGCCAAGCCTGCCACACAATCAAAGGGCAGAGGCACAAAAGCAAATTTCAGATCTTATAAACATGAAAGCTATTCAAGAGGTACCTACAAACGAACAAGGTCAAGGTTTTTATTCCAGGCTATTTCTGGTGCCAAGGAAGGGTAAAGATTGGAGACCTATTTTGGATCTTTCAATCCTAAACACATTCCTTCTCGTACCAAAATTCAAGATGCTTACTCTAAAGCAACTTCTTCCCATGCTGGGCAAGGAGTCTTGGCTGGTAACATTGGACCTCAAGGAGGCATACCTGCATGTCCCAATCAGACAAAATTGCAGAAGATACCTCAGATTTCTTGCAGGTTCAATACATTATCAATTCTCTGCATTGCCCTTTGGTTCATCTACTGCGCCCAGAGTATTCACGAAATGCCTGGCATCAGTAATTGCCTACTGCAGACTTCAAGGGATACAAATATACCCTTATTTGGACGACTGCCTGATCCAAGCGGACAGCAAGCACATTCTTCTGAAACATCTGGCTTATGTAATAATGTTATTAAACTCTCTAGGATACACAGTCAACAAAGAGAAATCAAGACTAATACCCTCTCGGAAGATAATTTTCCTGGGTGCCAATTTGGACACAAACACCCAGATGGCCTACCTCACACCAGAGAAGCAGGGGCAACTAATTCAATATTTCAGAACACTGGCAAATTGCACCAGGCTGACCAAGGAAAATCCTGCAGGCTCTGGGATTCATGGCATCTTGCATCTTACTAATCCCATGTGCAAAGCTGCATATGAGAAAACTACAATGGTACCTAAAATATATATGGTCTCAACACAGCCACAGTCTGGAAACAATGATACCACTAATTCCATGTCTGCAAAAGGAATTTCTGTGGTGGGCTCAAGCATGCCAAACACAGGTCTTCCATTCAGCAAGCCTCAAGCAAATCAAGTCATCACAACAGACGCCTCTGACTACTCCTGGGGGGTGCACATGACAGACCGGTGCATTCAGGGCAAATGGACCCAAAAAGAAAAGCACCTTCACATCAATCAAAAAGAAATGCTAGCAGTGATAAATGCTATTACAGCCTTCAAGGACCTTCTACAACCAGGTCAGCTATTGATAAGAACAGACAACACCACAGTTGTGGTACATAAACAAGCAGGGAGGAACACATTCTTATCCCCTATGCAGACTGGCCATGTCACTTTGGAACATGGCCATGGACTTACAAATGGAGCTACAAGCACAGTACTTGCCAGGCAAGGAAAACACGCTGGCAGACAACCTAAGCAGGAATATGACACATCCACACGAATGGAAGTTGCATCCAAAAGTTTTTACAGAAATAATCCAAGAATGGGGAAGGCCAGACATAGATCTCTTTGCCTCCCACAAAAATCATCAATTGACAAAATACTGCTCAAGGATCTTCCATCCAAAGGCCTGGAGAGTGGACACGCTCTTTCAGTTGGACATCAATGGCAGTTTATGCCTTCCCACCTCTTCCTCTGCTGCCCAAAGTCCTATTGAAGACCAGAGCAGACAGACCAAAGATAATCCTCATTGCTCCGGACTGGCCAAGGCAACACTGGTACCCACTACTAAGGAGCCTGACTCATTCCCCACCATGGACCCTGCCTCTAATGCCTCCTCTTCTGACTCTGCACAGCTTCAAAACTCTTCACAGTCAGCTGAAGACACTCAGTCTAGCCGCATGGAAGATTCCTTAGCATCACAGCAGGCCCTGCTCTCCAAGGAGGTGCAGGATGTCATTTTGGAGGCCAGAAGGCCATCAACTAGAAAAGCTTACTCTGCAAAATGGAAACGTTTTTGTTTGGAATGAGAAAAAGGGCCAGTGCCCTGGAAAACTGAATTTACCTCAAATACTACAATATTTGGCCGAACTGCTAAGCAGTGGACTTTCGTTCTCCTCCATCAAATTCCATGCCTCGGCCATTTCTGCAGAATACAACACTAATCCACCTTTATTCTCTCACCCTCTATTAAGACAGTTCCTCAGAGGGGCTAAGAATTTAAAACCTCCAAGAAAACAACCAATACCTGCTTGGGATCTTAATTTCATTCTGGAAAAACTGACCTTGCCCCCTTCTGAACCAGCTGCTTCATCAGATTTACAATATTTGTCCTGGAAAACAGCTTTCCTTCTGGCTATCACTTCAGCTCGTAGAGTTTCAGAACTACAGGCTCTTATGGCTGTCCAGCCTTACATCATCTTCCATCAGGACAGAGTTTCATTACGTACCAACCCGTCCTTTATGCCTAAAGTGGTATCCAGGGTAGCTTTAAATCAGGCCATACATTTACATACTTTTTATCCTAATCCTCAAAACAAAGGGGAGAGATTACTGCATTCCTTGGACATCCACAGACAACTGTGTTATTATTTGGACAGAACAAAGCCTTTCAGAAAATCAGAACAGCTTTTTGTGGCCTATGCGGTAGGAGCTCAAGGAAAGTCAATATCCAAACAGACAATCTCAAAATGGATAGCCCACTGCATACGCATTTGCTATTCCTTTCATGGCAAAACTGTACCTACAGGCATTAGAACTCATTCCACCAGGGCCACAGCCACCTCTGCAGCCTTCCTCAGAGGAGTCCCTACCAAGGATATTTTAGAAGCAGCCACTTGGAGTTCTGTGCATACCTTCTCTAAGCACAACAACCTACCATTATACTGCAAGTCTAGAGCAGGCTTTGCTACTGCAGTCTTGCAGGGCATTTTGGCTCCTCCTAGCTCCACCTAGTGCCTACCACCCCTTTCTTAGCTTTGGGATTCTACCCATCTGTTATGACTGCAGCTGTATGCACGATGAACATAGTACAGTTTTGTACCTACCATAAATGTAGATGTTCGAGTGCTAATACAGCTGCAGTCCAGGTTTCCCTCCCACCTTCCCCTCTAGGGGTATTCTTTTATGGTGTATTTGCTTGCAACTACTGTTTTTTGATTATATTGCATTGCATTATTACATTATTTTATGTATTGCCTTCCTTCTGGGGGCACCTGACATCTGGGGCAAGAAAGACTGAAGAAAATGGCGTCTGCTGGTTCTTTTATACCCCTGCAAATAAGATGAAAGATAATCCACAGACAGGAAGAACCGAACCAAAAAGCACAAAGTGCAGCTTTATTGAACAACAAACAGGTCAATAAATCGAGCGCTTTCGCCAGGCAAATACCTGGCTTTCTCAAGATAAAAAGTAGTGTGACTGAAAACTTTAAATACTTAAGCATCTGATCACATGGTACTTAATTAGTTCAACAAACATCCACTTAAGAAGGCAGTTAATTAGTAACTGAACTCAGTGAGTGAAAAGTATGCATTTGAAAATGCAGAATAAAAGTTCAAATAGTGAAAACACTAAAAAATCATTTAAAAATCATTTAAAAATTATGTACAAATGTGTGCATAAAAAATCACAAATATGTAAGATAAAAGACATTTACTAATTGTAACAAGAAAATCATAGCCTAGCCCTTCTCAGCTTTAGTACACTGGATATATTAATGGCCTCATTGAG
This sequence comes from Protopterus annectens, assembly GCF_019279795.1. Classification (NCBI taxonomy): domain Eukaryota; kingdom Metazoa; phylum Chordata; order Ceratodontiformes; family Protopteridae; genus Protopterus; species Protopterus annectens. The sequence goes on from NC_056726.1 coordinate 534,537,724, forward strand.
ACCAGGGGATTTTGCAGCATTAAGTCTAAGCTGCCATAAAAGTTCTTTATATTCAAGGCGGGCTTCCCAGTCACCTCCTCTGGCATCCTGGGTCACCTGTTCAAGAACCATAAACTTAAGTTTCATGTTAGGGCAAGAAGCAAGATGTTTAAAAAAAGCATTAGTGTCCTTCTTTTTTGTAAGGTCAAGCACCTATTACAGGGAGTTATTAACGAAAGGTTATATAACTATTTACACGTCAATAAACCTAGGACCCCGGTAATTTTTGGAATACCCAAAACCCATGAAGGTTTAGACCCCATGAGATTTAGACCTATTGTCTCGGGGGCTGGATGTATCACTGAACCGTTGAGCAAGTTTATTGACCACATTACAAAGAAATTCTCTTCTACGCTACAGCATGTATGCAAGGATTCTTGGGATTTTCTAAAGGGTTTAGAAATTAGGTTATTTCATCCTGATTTACTTATGACAACCATTGATATTGTAGAATTGTTCCCCAGCATCCCACACTCTATTGGATTAGAGTGGTTCAATGAAGTTTTGGCCTCTGAATCCGGCCTTAGTTCCAACACAATCAGCCTAATTGTTGAGTTTATGGAAATTGTTCTCGATAATAATTTTCTTTTTTTCAATGGAGAACTGTTTAAACAGAAAAAGGGGGTTGCGATGGGCGCTGCATGTGCCTCATTATACGCCAACATAGTTTTGCATTACTGGGAGAACAATTTTATATTTTCCACACATTGGGTACAATACATAGTCCATTATAAGCGATACCTTGATGACATCTGCCTATTGTGGAAAGGAACCCTGAGCAACTTTCTTGAGTTCATGAGTTATATTAATTCTACCACACACTTTCTATCTTTCACTTATAATGTTAGTAAGGACGTACTGAACTACCTGGATATATCAATACAGAAGGACTACTGTAATCACACCTTTAAATCCAAGGTATTTAGGAAAGCCACCTTTTCTAATTCATACCTTCATTTTGACAGTGGTCACCCATTTCACCAGAAGAAGGGCTTGGTTAAGGGGCAATTCATTCGTGCATCTAAGATGTCGAACACTGATGAATATTTTCTTGAAGTTGAGTTTTTAAAAAAACTTTTTTTAGAAAGAGGTTACCCTGCCTCCTTGGTTAACATGGCCCACGAAGTGACGGATAATAAACAAACCAAGTATTTTCCGCTGTTAGGTAGTGGCTTTCAGCAAGTTGAGCAGTTTGAGAATTTGGAATACTTTAACTTGCATAATAGGTGTATTCACACATTTTCACAGGATTCCCAACTGGTGGAACACACAGTGCTTAAACACTGGCCACTTTTGACGCTACACGATGACTTTAAAGGGATAATCCAGGAACGTCCCAAATTTGTGACTAGAAGGATATTAACCTAAAAGGGTTATTTGAAAGAAAGCATCTATCAGATTCAAGGCATTGTTCCCCTAAACTTGGTACCTATAAATGAGGGGCATGCAAGCAGTGTTCCTTTATCATGAATGATAGTTCTTTTTATCTCCCATCTAGAAAATTTAGATTTGACGCTGACCGATATTACAACTGCGGAGCAAAAGGGGTGGTGTATTTAGGATTATGCACAGAATGTTGCAGTTTCTACATAGGGAAGACTGAGAGACCCCTTAGAAAAAGAATTTATGAACATCAATATGACATTACAAAAAAGGACACTAATGCTTTTTTTAAACATCTTGCTTCTTGCCCTAACATGAAACTTAAGTTTATGGTTCTTGAACAGGTGACCCAGGATGCCAGAGGAGAAGGGACTGGGAAGCCCACCTTGAATATAAAGAACTTTTATGGCAGCTTAGACTTAATGCTGCAAAATCCCCTGGTCTCAATGAGGCCATTAATATATCCAGTGTACTAAAGCTGAGAAGGGCTAGGCTATGATTTTCTTGTTACAATTAGTAAATGTCTTTTATCTTACATATTTGTGATTTTTTATGCACACATTTGTACATCATTTTTAAATGATTTTTAAATGATTTTTTAGTGTTTTCACGATTTGAACTTTTATTCTGCATTTTCATATGCATACTTTTCACTCACTGAGTTCAGTTACTAATTAACTGCCTTCTTAAGTGGATGTTTGTTGAACTAATTAAGTACCATGTGATCAGATGCTTAAGTATTTAAACTTTTCAGTCACACTACTTTTTTTCTTGAGAAAGCCAGGTATTTGCCTGGCGAAAGCGCTTGATTTATTGACCTGTTTGTTGTTCAATAAAGCTGCACTTTGTGCTTTGTGGTTCGGTTCTTCCTGTCTGTGGATTCTCTTTTATACCCCTGTCGCACTGATGTCAGGGAGGAAGCGACGACAACTGACACCGGACCTAGACTTTGGAATTCGGCCGACCGAGGACCCGCCTGACGGCAGGAGAACCCATCTGTTATGACTGCAGCTGTATTGGCACTCTAACATCTACATTTATGGTAGGTACAAAACTGTACTTTTCAGCTACTTGATTTGTACATCAGTTTTGCTGACTAAAGAAGGATGACAGTCCTGACTTTGGCCCCAAGTGACTGGAATTTGAATGGCATCTTGGATGCTTAACTGTAAACCAGGGAGGATGAGCATGTCCGTCCTAGAGAAGCTGGGGCATGCTACACATTCCATCTAGTGGGCTGTGGTGGAGACTGGACCGAGTGGTTGATGGTGGGTAGGGGGAGAGAGATGTGACTGCTGTATGGGTGTGGGGTGGAGATGGTCTCAATCCATTCCCCGTTGCCAGTTAATTTAGCGATGAAGTGAGCATGCTAGGGGTGGGGTGTGGGGCTGCATAAAAAAGTTGCAGTGTGATTGCTGCTCGCTCAAGCCTCATTACACTGTTTGGAGTGCTGATGCCTTGTATCCCTAAAGAACCAGCACACAATGGGAGGAGACCTAAGGGAGTGGGGTAGCACCAAGGGGAGGAACACTTCGGATGAGCTGTGGATCAAGCCTGACATCAGTGGTGACTGTCAAATAAAATTCCAACAATCCCCCCCCCCCCAATAAAAAATTTGCTGCCAGCACACACTGCATGTCTAAAATAGTTAACTAATATATCTTTCCTGTTTTCACTCTGGCTGTGCAATAGTAGAATTGGTCTATTTCTGCAAGTGTATGACATTACGTGCTTTTTTAAAGTGTTTTTTTTTTTTGTTGCAGAAGGCTGAGGTTTCAGCCATGATGTATTTTTTTTTTACTTTGTTGAAGCTTTAGCTGCTTCATAACACAGAGATACAAAAGGAGCAAATTTGATCAGCTCAGTCTCCTTTGCCATTAGTATATAGGAGAATGTAAACCATTTCAGTCTGCATAGCTGCTTGTGATTGTAATCTGCCATGATTACGAAGGAATAAGTCTTGAATAATTGAAGCTCATTCTTCTAGAGAAGTGATTTGCCATTTCCCCTTTTCCAGGATTCTGTGTCTTATAGCCATGAACTTGCTTGGTTGATGCATTTACCAGCCATTGGCAAGTTAGATGGGTCTCCCCCAGTGCTTGAGGTAGTTTTTGGTGTTACAGATGCTCAGGGCTTGCTTTCTGGTGGCTGCACCCTACATTTGGTTGTGTGGGTTAGTACTTTTATTAGTCAGTACTGGAAGACAGGGACTGTGAAATACAACAGTATCTATACTTTGTAAATGCTCCACATCTCAAACCTGGATCAAACTCCCATCTAACATCCAACATATCCAATCTTCGCTGCTGTTCAAAAAAGAACTGAAAAAATACCTAGCCAACTCTCCCTCCTGCAGCTGCCACCACCCCACCTAATCTGCCACTACCACACCAGAACTGTTCCCTTCATACATTGCATATACTTGCAGTCCTGTGAATCCATAGCTACACTGCGCACTCTTAAAAACTAAACTCTCCTCCCAACTTTGCCCCCCTATTTACTTATTTCCCTGGTCACCCCATCTCTTTCCTCATTTCCTTCTCTCCTCTCATATCTTTACCATCTCTCCTTCCACTCCTCTCATATCTTTACCATCTCTCCTTCCACTCCACCCACTGTAACTGACACAACTGCCGCTCATTGGTATTATCTGTCTCTTCAATTATTATTCACTCTTCTTTGCTCTCCACTTACTAATCTTCTGATGTTCTTCGTCTTCCCTTGCTGCAGTCCTGACTATTGGGTATAGTCCGCGTCCCAGTCGGCCCGAATACCAGAGGGTCATGGCGCGTTAGACTGACGCCAGTACGTCAGGGTACTAATGCGCATGACCGACGTCATTTCCTCAGTCTTTTTTGCCGCATGGTCCGATGCAGAAGCAATTTTGCGAGTGCAGGTTGGCGTTCTGAGATTTTCCGAAACCGGAGTTTCAGACCGAGTACAGAGTTGGCTAAGTAACCCCGTTGGGCAACATTTTGGTTTTTTCTTGCCTCAGTATATTACGGATGTGAGAAAAAGTGAATAACTGTATTTCTTGTGGGAAGCAGATACCGATAGGGATTATCATACATTGTGTATACCTTGTTTAGGGCCTGAGCACGACGTTGTTGGTTGCCGCTCTTGTGCTAGATTTAATAAGCGCACTATTAAGAGGAGGCTTGATTGTGCTAGGTTAGTGTTTGGGAAGCGTTGCAATTATACTATGCCGTCGGATGCTCCGACGCCTGCTTCATCTAAGAAGCGCAAGGACAAAACAGTGAAGTCTAGGGGTGAGGAACCGGCAGTCCCTGACGTCGGTCCTTTAGAAGGCTCAGGGGAGCCAGAAGTTTTGCCAGGTGTCTCTGTGGAGTCTCAGGCAGATACTTTACTGTTACAGGATGTGCCCTCTCAGGAAGTAGGCCAGGCTGAGGGGGCTTCTCAGGTAACTGTTCTTCCCTCTCTTCCCAAGGTAGTTAGGGCCTCTCCTTCTGTTTCTAAAGCTTCTTTTAGAGGAAGACCAAGTTCAGCTTCTGTGGGGGCTTCTCCTAGCATTTCGGGCTCTGTGCCTAAGAAACATATGCTTAAAATGGCTGAAGATTTGATTACTCTGATTAGAGGTTCTATGCCCCCACCTGATAAGAGGTCTAGGGTGGAACAGGAGTTTGATAGTTTTGAACAGTGTTCACAGGCTTCAGAGTCTTCTGTGGAAGACCTGCAAGAGTTTCCTGCTTATTCTGATTCTGATGTGGATGATTCCACTCCTTCAGCTTCTCCTCCTGAGGATTTTTCATTTTCGGAGACTCTTCACTCTATGAGGGAGCACTTTAAATGGGAAGGCCAAGATTACTCTGACTCCAGAAAAAGGCTTAGGGAATTCTTGTTTTTGCCTCAGCATAGGCCCTTAGCTATTCCTCCTGTGTTGAATGTGGTGGAGGATGTTTTTGCAGAGGCTTCTCTGAACCCTGATTCCTTGCCTCCTGCTCCTGTTAAGCCTGATAGGTATTATAGGGTGCCCGAAGCTCATAAGTATTTGTTTAAGAGTCCCAGGCGGACCCAGAACTGTTTCTCAGGGACCTAAAGGTGTTAAAGCTTCTGTTGTTAAAAATCCTGTACCCTCTGATAAAGAGGCAAGGGCTTTGGATAGGTGGGGTAAGAAAGTATACTTCTTCCTCTAGCCATGGGCGTTGAATTGTCAATTTCATATGCTGAAATATCAGAATTATCTCCTTACACAATTGAAATCTAAGGTGGATGCTTTGGCGGAAGGTATTGAGTGTAAAGAATTGCTGGATTTGGTTCATGTGTCTGAACAAGTGGGTAAGCATTCTTTGCAGTGTGGTTTTGATGCTGTTCAGGCCGAGGGTGGCTGCTAGTTCTGTTCTCCGCAGACATGCATGGTTGAAGGATCAGAATTTAGCTGAGCATGTTAAGACCAGGATTTTGGATGCTCCTTTACAGTCTGATGTGTTGTTTGGACTGGAAGCAGTTTTAAAGAAAATGGAGGACAAAGCTAAGTCTATGCAGACTGTTAAAGATTTTTTGCAGGTGCAGCCTCCAAAGTTTAGTAGAAATTGGCCTGCTAAGGGGTGGACATATCCTGCTTATGGTTCCCAGTCTAGGGGTAGATCTAGACGTGGTAGGGGCAGGGCTCAAGGTTCTTTTAGGCCTAGATCAGACAGTTCACCTGCTCAGACTTCTGGTGAGGGCAGGGGTCAGTCCTTTCGTAAGCAGAACCAATGACCTGCCTTTTCAGCTGCCAGTGGACTCTCGTCTGGCAGCTCCTTTGGGAGGAAGATTGTCTCTTTTCAAAGAAAATTGGGATTTAATCACTCAAGACAGATGGGTGCTGGATATCATTCATCACGGGTACAGATTTTATTTCCACACAATGCCCCCTTTCAAAGGCATGCCAGATGTTCCTCCTCCACAAAGAAAAGGCTCTCAAGCAAGTTTCTCAGTTACTCCAGATAGGGGCTATTCAGCCAGTCCCTGTGTCAGAAAGGGGCTTCGATTTATTCTCGACTGTTCCTAGTACCAAAGAAGGGGAACACGTGGAGACCAATTTTGGTTTATCTATCCTCAACACTTATCTGGACATTCCCAAGTTCAAGATGTTGACGTTACAGCAACTGTTACCTCTGCTGGGCAAGGATCACTGGATGGTAACTTTGGATCTCAAGGAAGCTTACCTTCATGTGCCCATAAGGCTAAGTTGCAGGAAGTATCTGCGGTTTCGAACTGGAGATTTTCATTATCAGTTCTCTGCATTGCCCTTTGGCTTATCTACAGAGTATTCACAAAGGTTCTGGCTCCAGTGATAGCTTACTTCAGGCTTCAAGGCATTCAAATTTATCCTTACTTGGACGACTGCCTGATTCTGGCTCAAGTAAAAGAACACCTTCTACAGCATCTGGAATATGTCATAGCAGTGCTAAGATGCCTAGGGTATTCTGTGAACGAAATAAAGTCCAGTCTAGTACCCTCTCAAGACATGTGCTTTCTGGGTGTGAGACTGAATACAGCAGCCCAGATGGCCTTTTAACCCCGGACAAACAAAAGAGTCTGTCGCTTTACTTCCATCAACTATCTCATCAGTCCGTGCTGACTGCAAGGACAGTCCTTCAAGCATTAGGGTTCATGGCATCTTGTATTCTGGTGCTTCCCAATGCCAAACTGCATATGAGGAAGCTGCAATGGTATCTCAAAATGTATGGACACAGCACTGCCAAGATTTGGACACTGTCATTCAAATAATACCTTGCCTTCAAAAGGAATTCTTGTGGTGGGCTCAGGAATGTCACCTAAACAAGGACTCTCTGTGACCCGGCCAGAGGCGAGTCAGATTTTAACGACAGATGCCTCGGACACTGCTTGGGGAGCTCATCTAAATGGAAAGTGGATACAAGACAAGTGGCCTGCCAGACTACAGCATCTACATATCAACATGAAGGAGATGTTAGCAGTCCAGTTTGCATTGATGGCGTTCAAGGAGTTGCTTCTTCCAGGGCAGGTGTTGATTCTGACAGACAACACAACTGTCATGTGGTACATACATCAACAAGCAAGGGGAACACATTCTTATCCTCTATGCAGGCAAGCAATGATTTTATGGGAGACTGCGTTAAGCCTGCAACTGACTCTTCAGGCAAGGTTTCTGCCAGGAGCACAGAACTCCCTAGCAGATGTATTAAGCAGACAAATCATGGATCCCCACGAGTGGAAACTGGATCTTCATGTATTTCAGAAATTGACAGTGTCATGGGGAACTCCAGACATAGATCTGTTCGCTTCTCCACTAAACCACCAGCTGCCAAAGTATTGCACAAAGGGGTTTCATCACACAGCTTGGAAAGTGGATGCGCTGTCTTTCAGTTGGAAAAACCTTCATGTCTATGCTTTTCCACCTCTACCTCTTCTTCCAAAGGTATTACTAAAGGTCAGACAGGACAGGCCAAGGATGATTTTGATAGCTCCAGATTGGCCTCGGCAACACTGGTACCCACTTCTAAAGAGTCTTGTAAAGAAGCCTCCATGGCCTTTACCTCTGCTTCCTCATCTGTTATCTCAGAAGGACGGTCATCTGCTCAATGTCAAGCTTCAATCTCTCCATCTCACAGCTTGGCATATTCTGGGTTGAAACATGGAAGGTCTCAGCTTCCTCAACAAGTTTTAAATGTGATTATGGAAGCTAGAAGGCCTAGTACTAGGAGAGTGTATGAAAAATGGAAGAGATTTTTATTTTGGTGTACAGCAAAGAATTTGGAGATTTCAGAGCCTACTTTGAGTGTGGCTCTTCAATATCTTACTGAGTTATTGGACAAAGGTTTGTCTTTCTCTTCCATAAAGATTCATGCTGCAGCAATTTCAGCTCACTATGATTGTGACCCACCTTTGTTTTCGCATCCTTTGTTCAAGCAGTTTCTTAGAGGGGCAAAGAATATAAGACCCCCACGTAGAGCTCCTACTCCTGCTTGGGATCTCAATTTTGTGTTGGAAAAACTTACTCTACAACCTTTTGAGCCTGCAGCTACTGCTGAATTGAAATATTTGTCATGGAAGACTGCTTTTCTGTTGGCTATTACTTCTGCAAGAAGGTGTCTGAGTTGCAGGCCCTTATGGCAGTAGAGCCCTTTTGATTTTCCATAAGGACAGGGTATCATTACGCACTAATCCTTCCTTTATGCCTAAGGTGGTTTCTAGTGTGGCTTTAAACCAAACTATTCATTTGCCTACGTTTTTTGCAAATCCTCAAAATAAAGGTGAAAAGATTTTGCACACTTTAGATGTACACAGGCAATTGCGTTATTATTTGAGCAGGACTAAAGATTTTAGGCAGTCTCAACAGTTACTTGTTTCTTTTGCTTTAAGTTCACAGGGCAAACCTGTGTCAAAACAAACTATTTCTAGGTGGATTGGCTTTTGCATTGCATTTTGTTATTCCCATCATGGCAAAGAGGTTCCAGCTGGGATTAGGCCTCATTCCACTAGGGCTACTGCCACTTCAACAGCATTTCTAAGGGGTGGCAACTAAGGATATTCTGGAAGCAGCTACTTGGAGTTCAGTGCATACTTTCTCTAGGCATTATCTCCTGCCTATATACTCTAAGTCTAGAGCTGGTTTTGCCACAGCTGTTTTACAAGGCATGTTGTCAGCTCCTGCTACTTTATAATTTGCCAGCCTCCCTTACCTCTGCTTTGGGATTCTACCCAATAGTCAGGACTGCAGCAAGGGAAGACGAAGAACATAGTACAGTTTTGTACCTACCATAAATGTAGATGTTCGAGGATTCCCTTGCTGCAGTCAATTTACCCTCCCTCCTTCCCCTCTGTGTTTCAGGGTGGTTGTGTAGGTGCCTTTACATGCTTATATTTTTTTTTTTTGTATATATATATTACTGTATATATTGTACATGTTTATTGGTGCAGGTTGTTTTTGGGACTTGTCTTTTTGGGTCTTCTGACATCTGGGGCAAGAAAAGACTGAGGAAATGACGTCGGTCATGCGCATTAGTACCCTGACGTACTGACGTCAGTCTAAGGCGCCATGGCCGACGTCAGCCTACTCTGGTATTCGGGCCGACTGGGACGCGGACTATACCCAATAGTCAGGACTGCAGCAAGGGAATCCTCGAACATCTACATTTATGGTAGGTACAAAACTGTACTTTTTGTTCCACCAATTCTACCTCTATCATTTTGTTGTACATGCACAAAATGCATATTTTTAATGATTTCTATAAAGCATTAATGTTACTCTCATGTCTCTCTAGCTTGCCCTTTTTAATCTTCCTAAACGTGCAATGTAACTTGGTACGGTTATATGTGTATTATTTTTGGCATCATCTTTATCATGTGTTTGTGGAGCTTTGTTGATACTTTAAATGATTGTCTATAAGGCATTCATGTTGTTGTTATTATTCACATGTCTTTTTATCTTGCACTTTTTATGTTTTTAAACTTGCAGTGTAACTTGGTTTTGTTATATGTATGTTATTATTTGGCATCATCTTTATCATGTGTTTGTGGAGCTTTTCTCCTCAGGTCTCTGCTGAAAATGGGCCCCCAGCCCAGTGGACTAATCCAGTTAAAGGACAAATAAATATAAATAATATTGTTGTGAGGTGGTACTCGTAACATCGGATAGAGTTTTTTTTTTTTACCTTTACATCACTTCTGTGTCATGTTTTCATCATCTTGGGGAGTTTTTGTCCTGTGTAGTTGGTTGTATTGATATGTTCATGAGTATCTAGTTGTATGGCGGTATTATGCCTTTCTGTTTTTTGATCTGTTTCCCTATGCAGTGTATATGGAGGGATTAGTTTTAGGAAGTTCTAATTACAGGTTAACAGAGTATGATTAAGTGGTGTGACTGCGACTCTAGATTTATAGCTTCTTTTTTTCCTGGCAGTTTTCTACAGCAATATGAATGCCTTAGTCTTCTATATGAAACTCGCCTGGTATGTCATTGTTAGGCTTTTTCCATTGCTGAATATGTGACTGCTTGTGTCACAGCAGCTTGAGTAAGCTGGTCACATACTATTGCTCTCTCCTTGTCGGAGCAATGTTTCCATGCTTGAAATGCATTTTTTATGTTCTTAAAGATTGTAGTCTGGTGAAAAAACCTTAAGTTTTTCTGTATTAATCATTCTTGGAGCTGTAGTGACCTATAAGTGAGACTAAGGGGATGGGGAGGGGCAAGAAAACACACCACTACAAAATGTTTCCTTTTCAATCCATTTTCTTAAGTGTAGATCTTGAGTTCATGTTTTGAGGGTGTCTGTACTGGGGCGGTTTGATTTGTGCTGTTTTTTGCCATGCTGTTATGATTCAGAACATAGTGTTGTCCTTCTATTCTCATGTTGCAGTATTCATAACTGTAGGGAGGTTGCTGCCTACAGCACCAGACATTCAGCTAGTATACCAAAGTCTTAGGAGCAGGGGTATCTGCTGCATTGCTTGTCAGAGCCGTAAACAGATTGTAGGCTATAAAAGTGACCTCTGCATGTACCCCCTGCAGAACTTTTCTGCCGCAGTGATCTACGGACCGCCAATCACCAGCTTTGGCAATCAGTTTGTTCATTTTGGCCGCCAGATACAGATAAAGTACCCCTTTGGGTTTTTTGTTTCCATATTATTGCTTTTCAAACATACAGTGGATATAAAAAGTTTGCACACCCCTGTTAAAATGCCAGGATGTTCTTCGTGTTTCACTATTGCAGTCATTACATTTGGGTTATCTGCTTACAGTAGCCCTCAGTCGGCCTGATTAACAAAGTCTTGGGTCCTATGTCGGTTGCTGTCTCTTCTTCCGTGACGTCAGGGGTATAAAACATGCAGCCGATGTCATTACATCAGTCTTACTTGCCGTGCGGTGCCCGAAGCAGAAGCAGTTGGCAAGTGCTGGTTGGCCAACTCCTGAAATTTTCGTTTTCGAGTTTCAGAACCAAAGTCTTCAACTAAAAGCTAAGTACCCGTTGAAACTTTTCTTGCTCTAAACCGATGTCAGTAAAAGTAAGTAATTGCATTTCTTGTGGAAAGCAAATACCTCATAAAGATTTTAATTCGTACTGTATGCCTTGCCTTGGTTTTGTGCCTTTTTTAAACCACAAACTATCCGTCATCTGTGTATTTGCGCTTCTACATTTTTTGGTGCTCAGTTCAGTTATCCTTATATGTCTTCAGTAAGCCATCCGACTACCGACTTTCCAAAAAAACGCAGAGATAAAGACAGAGACAGGTCACCCAGTTCGGTACTCAGTGAGGCGCTTTCGTAGCCCATGATACCCTCTACTTCAGATTCTCAGGCCTCTACTGAGACCCATTCGGTGTCCGGTATGCTGCGAGATACTGTGGAACCTGCGGATGTCTACCTTGGATGGGTCCGGAGCCACTGTGCAGGCACCGGCTTCTGAGGATGTATTCAGGCCTACTGACTTGCATATTAAACAGACGCCATCTTCTTCTTCAAGGCCGAAAACTGACGCCCAGACCGCATGGTCAGGCCTCTATGCCTAAAAAATAAAGAATGACTGAAGACCTTATTACTTTAATCAGGGGAAGCCAACCTTCCCCTTCTAAGAGACCTAGGACTGAGTCTGCTTATGATACTTCTGACCAGGATTCTGAAATTTTTGTTTCCTCTGATGACCAGGATGACCCTTATCTACCTATGAGGATTCTGATGCTGAGGAGACTCTTCCCTCTGCAAACCCCCACCCGGAGGATTTCTCTTTTGGTGAAACCTTGCATACTCTCAGGGAGCTTTTTCATTGGGGAAGTCAGGATTTCTCTGATTCCAAAAAGAGGCTTAGGGATTTCTTACTACTGCCCCAGCACAGGCCTTTAGCTATACCTTCTGTACTGGACATTGTTGTTGATGCCTTTTCCGAATCTTGCATGGCCCCTGACACTCTACCTCCTGCTTCCAGAAAACCTGATAGATATTACAGGGTTCCTGACTCTCTCAAGTTCCTTTTCGAAAATCCTACTGCGGATCCTGAAACCGTTTCACAAGAACCCAAGGGCATTAAAACTACTACTGCCAAAAATCCTACCCCCTCTGATGGAGACTCCAGGGCTCTGGATAGATGGGGTAAGAAGGTGTATACACTTCTGCAACTTTGGCCATTAGAGCCTTGAATTGTCAGTTTCATATGTTAAAGTATCAGCTGCATATTATTGGATTGCTTAAACAGAAAATGATGTTGATTCCTGATTGTGCTGAAAATAAGGATTTACAGGATTTTATGCATTCTGCTGAACAAGTTGATAAACATACATTGCAATGTGGTTTTGATCCACTAGAGGCATCTTGCAGGGCTGCGGTAACTGGGTCTGTACTTAGAAGGTATGCTTGGCTTAAGGAGCAGTCTTTGCCAGATCATGTTAAAGCGAAATTACTGGATGCTCCCTTACATCAGGACCGCCAGTTTGGCAACAAGGCAGAAGTTCTTAAAAAGTTGAAGGAAAAAGCTAAATCTATGCAACCTGTTAAAGATTTTTTTTACAAGTACAACCTCCAGGATTTAGTAGGCATTGACCTTATAAGAATTGGTCCTTTCCTGCCTCTTCCAGACCTTCAGTCCAAACCCAGATCCAGCAGAGCACCCAGGCCTCAGTCCCAGGGGACGCACAGGACTAAGCATTGGGGGGCCTCCACTTCCAAATTTGGGAGTGATAAAACTCCCCCCTATGGTAAATGGTCTTGATGACTTCTTTTTAAAACTTACAAGCACTTCTCAACTGACTGCCCCTTTGGGGGGAAGGATTACACTTCATGCAAAGAACTGGGGACTCATTACTCAGGACAAATGGGTTTTAAATATAGTGTCCCAAGAATACAGATTTCACTTCCACACATTACCAACTCCAAGCGGTTAGCCGCATCTACCTCCAAATCAGTGGGCAGAGGCCCAAAAGCAAGTACTCTCTCTTAAGCATAGGGGCTATTCAGTTGGTACCAGAAGAGGAAAAGGGACAAGGTTTCTACTCGAGATTTTTCCTGGTACCCAGAAAAGACCATTCATGGCGTCCTATCCTGGACCTGCCTACTCTAAACACCTTTTTGGTGATTCCAAAATTCAAGATGCTGACTCTTCGCCAGTTGCTTCCTGTGCTAAGCAAAAATGCCTGGTTGGCAACACTAAATTTAAAGGAAGCATTACCTGCACATCCCAATCAGGGAATCTTGCAGAAGATACCTACGCTTCAAATCAGGCTACACGCACTATGTTCTCTGCACTGCCTTTTGGCTTATCTACTGCATGCAGGGTATTCACAAAGTGCCTAGCTCCAGTCATTGCATTTTGCAGGCAAAGAAATATTCAAATATACCAATACCTGGACGATTGTCTAATTCAGGCAGAAAACCAGGACATGCTTTTGAATCATCTGGCTTTTGTACAGAGGGTGCTAACTTGTCTGGGGTACACCATAAATGAAAAGAAATCGCTCCTGGTACCCTGTCAACAAATTATATTCCTGGGAGCAAGCTTGGATACAACTTCCCAGATAGATTTCCTCACGCCAGAGAAACAAATTCACTTGGCAACCTACTTCATACAGGTGGCCACAAAAACCTTGCTTAACTGCAAGGCAAATACTACAAGCCTTGGGGTTCATGGCCTCCTGCATTCTTCTAATTCCATATACAAGACTGCATATGAGGAAACTACTATGGTGTCTAAAAAGCCTATGGTGTCAACGTTCTTAGGATCTAGAAGCAATGATTCCTATCATTCCTTGTCTACGCCCAAGTTCCTTTGGTGGGCAGAGGCCTGTCACCAAAACAAGGGACTACCATTCACACTACCCTCTGCTGCCCAAACCTAACAGACGCATCAGAATATGCATGGGGGGGGTGCACCTGGCAGGGAAGTGCATTCATGGCAAATGGAACCCAATTCAAATGCACCTTCACATCAATCATATAGTAATGTTAGCTGTACAGAATGCTCTGACAGCCTTCAAGGACCACATTCTTCCAGGACAATTAATGGTAAAGACTGACACCACTGTTATGTGGTACGTAAACAAGCAGGGGGGTACACATTGATTACCCCCTCTGCAGACTAGCCATGGCATTGTGGAACACAGCCTTGAGCTACCAAGTACATCTACAAGCTCAATTTCTGCCAGGAAAACTAAATACACTGGCAGACTGACTAAGCAGAAACCTCATAGACCCACATGAGTGGAAAGTGGAACCAACGATTTTCAACATGTTGACAAGCAAATGGGGGAGCCCAGATATAGACCTGTTTGCCCCCCCCCCCCCCCAGAACCATCAATTGGAAAAATTTTGCGCAAGGACTCCCCCCAGACAAGCTTGGAAAGTGGATGCTCTGTCCTTCAGCTGGAAAAACGTTTATTCCTATCCTCCTCTGCTCTCCAATGTACTACTAAAGATCAAACAAGACAAACTAAGGATGATTTTGATTGCAACAGCCTGGCCACACCAACACTTGTACCCCCTCCTGCACAGTGTGTCACTGTTGGCCCTATGGCACCTGCCTCAGACTCCTACCATGCTGTCTCAGCAGGAGAACCAGATTCTGCACCCTCTGCTTCAAACATTGAACCTAGCAGCCTGGCTAATTACCTCAGCTCTCCTTTACCATCCCTCAGTAAACCAGTGATGGATGTCATTTTAGAGGCAAGGAGGCCTAGTACTAGGAAATCTTATGCTGAAAAATGGAAAAGATTCTGTGCCTGGAACCAATCTCAAGGGATGAGCACAGCAGTGCCCAATTTACCTCAGATTTTACAATACTTAACCGAGATGCTTCACAAGGGCCTGTCTTTTTCCTCAATAAAAATTCACGCCTCAGCCATTTCATCTCATTATAACACAGAACCACCCCTCTTCTCTCTCCCACTACTCGAGCAGTTCCTCAGAGGGGACAAAAATTTAAGACCACCCAGGAGAGCTCCAACTCCAGCCTGGGACCTTAACTTTGTATTGGAGAAATTCACCCTTCCTCCTTTCGAGCCAGCTGCTACAGCAGATTTAAAATTCCTTTCTTGGAAAACAGCATCTGAAGTAGAGAGTTCATTTGTCAGCAACCTGTGGGTCTTGGATCCGATATCGGATCCGAGCCGGCAACTTGTTTCAAGCTAATGGATCCGAGCTCCTAGCTCCTCCCCTCACCCATAATCCCCTGCTAACCCTCCATGACCCCAGATCTAGTTTGCCGCGCTTGTGGATAGCTGGATTCCTGTGAACTCGTCTAGTACTGGGCAGTTAAGTCTCTATTTTCTGTCAACTTTCAAATTTTTTCAGTAAAATTTTTAAGTGTGTAAGTGTTAGGTTCCCTTTAGAGTAAAATAATTTCTTTTAAGTAGTTTTCCCTCCCTTCGCCGGTCGTTAGTGTGTGTGTGTTGCGTTTTTGGGGCCTGTGTGTGTTACTTACCTTTTCTTTAAGTATGGCTGAGGCCCCAAAAGCCATTTTTTCTAAATGTACCGAGTGTGGCCATAAGCTCTCCCCGGCTGATGGCCACACTCGGTGCCTTGGGTGCCTTGGGGTTGAACACCTTACCTCAGGCTGTACCATTTGTGCAGCGTTCAACCCCAGGGCACTGAAAGAGCGGAGGTCGAAGCTGGTCTTGGCGGGACTTTTACCCCCAGACTCTGCTCCGGCCTCCGCTGCTCCCGTGGCTCCACCACAGCCTGTGGTTGCTGCCATTCCTGCCCCCCTTTCTCCATCCGGGACTCAAACTCCCACTAAAGGAGGGAGGCCAGGAGGGAGAAACGGAGGGAGAAGCACCACAAGCGGCGGGCCGAGACCTCCGTTTCTGCCCCGCCAGCTAAGCGGGCTTCTCCCTCCACTGCTTCTAGGTCTCCTACTCCTCTGCTCCGATCCCCTTGTTTCTCCCCAGGGCCCGAGGAGGAGGAGACCCAATCTCCTTCGAGGTCATCGAGGCGGCATTCCAGGCCTGCCTCGGTGATCTCTTCGAGATCTACGTTTAGTATGTCCGATGCAGACTTGGACCGGATGATGCGAAGGTTCATCCAGGCCCAGCTGCAGATGGGAGTGCTCTTGCCTCGACACCTTTTTTCAATCCTATTGCTCCTTCTCTGACCCGCTATCCGGGTTCGGAGCCAAGCAGCGTTGGAGCCAGGGGTGGGTCGGCGCCGACAGTACTTGGTACTTCGGATCAGACCCTGCCCTCGAGCCTGTTGGATCCGACCTCTCGGAGCCGTGGCCCGAGCTTCGGATCCGAGGGATTCAGTGTGCCTTCGGCTCCGTCCAGGTCGGAGCGCACTGGTCCTTCGGATCCGATGGTCTCTGCGCCGGTTCCGATCCCTTCATCGGATCTGAGTGGGAGCCGACTTTCGGATCCAAGAGAGAGTGGTTCCCCCTCAGCTTTCGATGTTGTGGAGAGGGCTCTGTTGAGAGCATCCGGACCCCCGGTCCTTCTCTCGGCTCCTCCCTGCACTCCCTCTCTGCTGGGCCACTCTTCCATCACCCGGCCAAAGGGACAGCCTGCTTCAATGTCCCAGATGGTTCCATTGGAACAAGATGTTGCTGGCGAGGCCTCTGACAGCCCCCCCACCCCGAGGAAGTCCTCCGCAAGCATAAGTGCAAAAGGAGGCACGTGGACTCCCCTGAGTCCTTAACCGAGGACACGGACTTGGAGGAAGGGGAAGGCTCCCCAAGATCACCCCCTGAGGATGTCTCCTTTGGAGACATCATGGAGTTGCTGAGGATCAGAGGTGGGTGGTCTGCCCCCAAGTCTTCCTCCGACAAGTCTGTGTTTCTGGAGGCATTCGAAGCAGGCCCGTCTACCTCTTGGGTGTCCCCTCCGGCCGACCCCCTGGTGGACCTCATTACCACCAGGGCGTGGAAGGATCCGGACACCGTGGAGCTAATACCAAAACGCCCGGACAGAATACTTTGCCCCCCCTCAGACCGATCACACTGGAGTAAGGGCCCCCCTGTAGATGCCATGTTGACGGCTGCAGCCACGAAGAGGGAATTGGCTCAGGAGAGCCCCTCAGTCCATCCACCGAGCAAGAAGTCCCGCTCGATGGACCGCTTAGGGAAGCGAGTTTTTAGATCAGCGACCTTCTCGGTAAGGTCTCTGAACTATATGGCACATGTCATCAGGATGCAGTGGGATCTTATCAAAGAATACGCTGCCTCCCCTCCTGAGTCCATGTCGGCAGGTGACAAGCAATTGTACTCCACCCGAATGGCCACTCTGAGATCAATTTCAAACACCTCTGTGAGGCTATTGTCCCACGCCACAGAGGGAGCTGCTAGGGCTAGCAGAGCAGGCCTAGTCATGAGACGTCAGGCCTGGCTCCATCATTGTGACTTTGTGGAGCCTTTTAAAGCGTCTTTTGCGAATGCGCCTTTCGATGTTTCTGCCCTTTTTGGCCAAACAGTTCACGAGACACTTGTCCAGAGCGAGAAAGACGGGAATACGTCTGCCGTCTGAGTCCGCTTCTCTGCTCCCCAGCGGTCCTTTTTGAAGAACCAAAAGGGTCAGAAGAAGATGTGGTTCCGGAAATCACAACATTCCCAACCCGCTCCGGACAACCAGTCCTTCCGTGGCAGAGGAGGACAGTGAGGACGCCGCCCCAGGGGCAGAGGGGCTCCGAGAAACTTTGGGTCCAGAGAACCTTTCTCTGAACGGCCCACGCAGCAGCCCTGCAGGGTTGCTCGACTGCTCCACTCTGGAGGCAGTCGGGGGCGCTTCTCGGAGCACCTAGCGGCGTGGGAGTCCATCACGACAGACCGCTGGGTGCTTCGCATTATATCCAGAGGGTACAAAATACCATTACGCCATGTCCCCAAATTCAGAAACCTCCCCGATGTACCACCCGATCAGAGGGAGACCGCAGCCGCAGAAATTCAGCAGCTGCCAAGAAAAAGAGCCATCCAGCCCGTCCCCAAAGACCAGCTCAGATTAGGGTTCTACTCCAGGTTCTTTTTAGAGCAAAAAAAGACGGGGGACTTGAGACCGATTCTAGACCTTTCCCGCTTGAACCTGTCAGTAACCAAGGAAAAATTCCGAATGGTCACTCTTCAATCTATTCTCCCCCTTCTAAGGGAGAACAATTGGATGTGCTCTATAGACCTCAAGGATGCGTACTACCACATTCTAATGGACAGACTATCCAGGAGTGTTCCTCCGCTTCCGGCTGGGAGCCAGTCACGATCAGTTCAGGGTCCTTCCCTTTGGCCTCACCACAGCCCCCAGGGTGTTCACCAAGGTATTAGCAGTGATTGCGGCCCACCTGAGACTTCAGGGAATACAGGTCTTTCCGTACCTGGACGACTGGCTCCTGACCGCCCCAACAAGGTATCTACTTTGCTCAGCCAGAGACTTTTCTCCACCTAGCCCCACAGTTAGGCATCACCATCAATGCCGACAAATCCCTTCTGGCCCCGACACAAATCATAGAATTCATAGGAGCCAGAATAGACACCAGAGAGCTACGAGCCTTTCTAACTTCCGAGAGAATCCAGAATTTACAACTCCATGTGCGGGCTGTCCTCCAATCAGAGACTTCACCATCGGAATTGGTCCTGAGGGCACTAGGCTCCATGGCGGCAGCGATTACGCTCCTTCCATGCGCCCATCTGAACATGCGGGTACTGCAATGGACACTTCTAGTGCAATGGTCTTTTCTATCCCTTCCTCTTCACCACCCCATTGCTATCAGCAAGGCTTGCAGGGGGGCTCTATTATGGTGGCTCCGGTCCCTTCTGCACCTCTTCCCCTCTCGCCACAGTGACCATGGACGCCTCCCGCCTCGGGTGGGGGGGGGGCATTATTCAGGCAGGACGGTCCAAGGCACGTGGAACAACAGAGACCTCCCTGCATATCAACTTTCTGGAGATGAGAGCGGTGCTGTTCGCGTTGCAAGCACTTCAGGATCTACTCCCCATAGGAACGATTGCAATTCAGTCGGACAACATGTCGGTTGTCTGGTACATCAACAACCAGGGGGAACCAGATCTTACCCTCTATGCCGCGAAGCCATGAGAGTGTGGGAATGGGCGATCTCCACCAACCGCTTTCTGATTGCAACGCACATTCTGGGACGGACCAACATCCTAGCGGACAAACTCAGTCGCACCCTTCTTACCCCGTACGAGTGGTCTCTCAATCCACTAGTAGCGAAGCAGATATTCGCAATATGGCAACCCTGCTGCGATCTTTTTGCGTCTCCCTCAGACACCAAATGCGGAAATTTCTTCGCTGTAATCCCCCCTTTAGGGTAAACTCCAAGAGATGCTCTGGTGCATGCTTGGCCACCCGGTCTACTTTATGCCTACCCTCCTCTACCCCTGATGCTGCAACTCTTACAGAAAGCCTCGCGGTTGGGGAGCAGGATGATCCTCATTGCCCCATTCTGGCCTCGGCAAATTTGGTTCCCTTACCTGTGGTCTCACCTTGTGAATCCTCCTTGGATTCTGGATCCCAGTCCGGATCTCATCTCCCATCCGTCTAACTTACCGACCCCAAACCTGGACAATCTGAAACTGACAGCTTGGTTGCTCCAGTTCCACTCCTAGTTAGGACTCCCGGTATCTCTTCACCAGTCAAAGCCATCCTTGTGGCAGTGCATAAGCCCTCCACCTGGAAAGTGTACCGCAGTAAATGGAAACGTTTCTCCATCTGGGCGGAGCATCATGATCTAGATCCCTTTACGGCTCCTCTTCCGTCCATATTAGACTTCCTAACCAAACTTTTTCAGGAAGGCGCTAGTTGTTCCACTGTCAAAGTGCAATTGGCAGCCATATCACATTACCATGTGGGACATGATACAGGGCCTTTGAT
The DNA here is from genome assembly GCF_019279795.1 of Protopterus annectens. NCBI lineage: Eukaryota > Metazoa > Chordata > Ceratodontiformes > Protopteridae > Protopterus > Protopterus annectens. The sequence goes on from NC_056726.1 coordinate 534,557,920, forward strand.
GTTGGACAAGTTGTGTAAAACCTTTCTCAAGGGCACCTTCTTACTCAGACCCCCTATAAAAGAATCCATACCACCATGGGATCTTTCACTAGTTCTTCAAGCTTTGACTGCTCCACCTTTTGAACCCGCTGCTTCAGTAGATCTCAAATTCTTGTCTTGGAAAACAGCATTCCTTGTAGCCATCACTTCAGCAAAAAGAGTTTCGGAGCTTCAAGCTATTTCTGTGAAGCCTCCTTATTTGATCTTTCACCCAGACAAGAGTGTACCTCAGGATCAATCCCTGTTTTCTCCCCAAGATAGCATCAGAAACCAACATAAATCAATCCTTAAATTTACCGTTTTTCTTCCCTAAATATCAGAATAAGGGAGAGTACAAGCTGCACTCATTAGATGTTCATAGGCAGCTTCGCTTTTATACTCGTAGAACAGCTGGTCATAGACAATCCGACCAGCTGTTAGTTTCCTTTGCCAAATTTAATTTGGGGAAAGCAATTTCAAAAGTATCTCTATCACGCTGGATTTCTCAATGTATCCTATTGGCGTATCAAGCCTCTGGGAGACCCGCACCGGAAGGAGTTTGTGCAAATTCCACACGTTCCATCTCTACCTCTGCGGCCTTCAAGTCTAGAGTTCTATTGGATGATATTTGTTCGGCAGCCACTTGGGCTTCATCTCATACCTTTATTAGCCACTACAAACTGGACGTGATTTCTAGAGGGAGAGCATCCTTCCGGTCATGGAGGGTTAGCAGGGGATTATGGGTGAGGGGAGGAGCTAGGAGCTCAGATCCATTAGCTTGAAACAAGTTGTCGGCTCGGATACGATATCGGATCCAAGACTCACAGGTTGCAGACAAATGAAGCTACCTACTCAGATGGAACGTTATGGTGAGTACATAACTTCTTATTCCCTTTTAGCCATCACTTCAGCAAGAAGGGCATCTAAATTACAGGCCCTTATGACAGTGGAGCCTTTCATCATCTTTCATAAGGACAGGGTGTCCCCTCAAGACCAATCCCTCTTTCATGCCAAAGGTGGTATCCAGTGTGGCCTTTTAATCAGTCCATTCATTTGCCTACCTTTTCCTAATCCACAGAACAAAGGGGGAACGGCTACTGCACTCCTTAGATGTGCACAGACAACTTAGATCTTAGATGTGCACAGACAACTTAGATTCTACTTGGGACAGGTCTAAACCTCAAAGGAAATCTGAACAACTGCTGATGGCATTTGCTGCAGGGACAGAGGGGAAGGCTATTTCAAAGCGAACCATCTCCGTGGATAGGCCATTGCATTCATTTCTGCTATAAGCACCATGGAAAACCTGTCCCTCAGGGGATCAGACCCCACTCAACCAGGGCTGCATCTACCTCTACAGCCTTTATCAGAGGCGTACCTACCAGGGACATCCTAGAAGCTGCTACCTGGAGTTCTGTACTTTCACCAAGCATTACCATTTGCCAATTTTCTCTAAATCCAGAGCTGGCTTTGCCTCTGCAGTTTTCCAGGGCCTTATAGCTGGTCCTAATGCTATCTAAATTCCTCCTCCCATCCTTAGCTTTGGGAATCTACCCAAATGTAATGACTGCAACAGTGAAACACGAAGAACATAGTACAGTTGTGTACACTTACCATAAATATAGATGTTCGAGTGTATTCACTGTTGCAGTCCTCCCTCCAGCCCCCAAGCTTTTTGATGTATTTGCTTTTTTTTTGAGGTATAACCTTGTATATTTATAGATTTTATTGCTTCCCATTAGGGGAGCACCTGACATCTGGGGCAAGAAAACCTGATGTAATGACGTCGGCTGCATGTTTTATACCCCTGACAACCTGACACAGAAAAGACAGCAACCGATTTAGGACCCAAGACTTTGTTAATCAGGCCGATTGAGGGCTACTGCAAGCAGATAACCCAAATGTAGTGACTGCAAAAGTGAATACACTCTACCATCTACATTTATGGTAAGTGTACAAAACTGTACTTTTTTGTGATATAAAAAAGTGAGACCACAATAAATAATTTCAAATATTTTCCCACCTTTAATGTGACCTATAAACCTGCACCATTCAATTGAAAAACAAATCTGTTGGGGGTGAGGAAATATAAAAAATAAGCATAATATGCTGGTTGCATAAGTGTGCACACCCTTAAACTAATACTTTGGTGTGTGTGCGCACCCTTAAACTAATACTTTGTTGAAGCACCTTTTGATTTAATTACAGTATTCATTCGTCTTGGGTACACAACTGCCATCAATTAGAGACTCTGAATAACCCCAAATAAAGTTCAGTAGGATTTTCCTGACTTGTACTCAGTTGCCAGCTACAGCAAAAGCCATGGTTCGCAGAGAGCTTACAGAGCATCAAAGAGATCTCATTGTTGAAAGGTATCAGGAGAAGGGTACAAAAAAAATTCCACAGCATTGGATATACCATGGAACACAGTGAAGACAGTCATCAAAAAGTGGAGAAAATATGGGACAACAGTGATGCAAATAACTGGACATCCCTCCAAAATTGAAAAGACGGGATGAAAACTTGTCAGGGGGGCTGCCAGGAGACCTACAGCAACACTGAAGGAGCCAAATGAATTTCTGGCTGATTGTGTACTACATGTGACAATCTCCCATATTCTCCATATGTCTGGACTATGGGGTAGGGTTGCAAGACTGAAGCCTTTTCTTACACACACAAACATCCAGGCCCAGCTAAAATATGCAAAAGAGTACATCAAGTTTCCCCAAAGCATGTGGGAAAATGTGTTATGGTCTGATGAGACCAAGGTTGAACTTTTTAGCTACAATTCTAAAAAGTATGTTTGGCGCAAAAACAAAACTTCTCATCACCAAAAGAACACCATCCCCACGGTGAACCATGGTGGTGGGAGTATCTTACTGTGGAGTTGCTTTTCAGCTGGAACTGGGGCTTTAGTCAAGGTGGAGGGAATTATGAACAGTTGCAAATACCAGTCACTTTTGACTCAAAACCTTCAGGCGTCTGCTAGAAAGCTGAAGATGAGAGGAATTTCACCTTTCAACATGACATTGACCCCAAACATACATCCAAATCAACAAAAGAATGGCTTCACCAGAAAAAAAATTGTTTTGGAATGGCCCAGCCATAGCCCAGACCTAAATCCAATAGAAAATCTATGGGGTGACCTGAAGAGGGCTGTGCACAAGAGATGCCCTCGCAATCTGACAGATTTGGAGTTCTTTTGCATGGAAGAGTGGGCAAGTATTGCCAAGTCAAGATGTGCCATGCTGATGGACTCCTACCCAAGAAGACTGAATGATGTAATTAAATCAAAAGGTGCTTCAATAAAGTATTAATTTAAAGGTGTGCACATAAAACAAAGTATTAGTTTAAGGGTGTACACACTTTGGCAACCAGAGTATTGTACGTTTTTTATTTTTTATATTTTTTCGCCTAACAGATTATTTTTTTTTTTTTTCAATTGAATTGTGCAGGTTATAGGTCACATTAAAGTGGGAAAAGTTTTGAAATGATTTATTGTGGGCTCACTCTTTTATATCACAAAAACCTGGCATTTTAACAGGGTTGTGTAAACCTTTTATATCCACTGTACATCTCTGCTAGGAAAGGGAAGTGTGCTTGTGGAAGACAAATTCCACACAAGGATGCGCATAAGTGCTTATTCTGTTTAGGTGAAGGCCATGAACATATGTCTTGCGATATTTGCAAATCCTTAGTAGTTAAACTGCTTCGCAACCGTCTGGCTGCCTTAATGCTTTAGAAAATCAGAGGCTCCGGCGTCTAGCGTTGGGCATGGAGGGTGAGGTAGGTTCCACCGACGAGCCGCCTTTGAAGAAGGCCAAGAAAGTTGGGTCTGAAACCCCGTGCTGCACCTCAGAAGTCCAGTGAGAGACTTGAGGCGGATGTTAGCCCAGGGTCTCATGAGAAGCCTGTTTTACATCTAGAACTGGGAGCCACTGTGGAAGCCGGTTTGGTGGAAATGCAGAGTACATCCACTGACTTTGATCAGCCCCTGATGGCGAAGGGGAACAATGTCTTGGCATGTCGTTGGGGCATACTCTAGCCTTTCCATCCTCCCAGGCATCAGCCTCTAAGTCAGTACATCCTTCTACTTCTCTGAAGTGGAAACAGAAATTAAAACATAGGGAACACAGAAGCTGAACGAGCTCCTGGATGGGAATTTTTTCCCCAAAATCTTTTCAAGGCCTTCCAGGCCTTCCAGTCTGTAGTAACCTATACCCACACCTACACCTGTGTAGGGCTTACAGGATTCAGAAGAGGAGCTCTTTTCCTCTGATGAATCACTTGCCTATTGCTCCCAGATAGAATCCCCCAAGGACTTCGTAACCGCTGAGGAGAATGACTGTTGGTATTGAATCTCCAGGAGAGGAATTCTGTTTTGGGGAAACCATTTCTCTAATGAGAGAACATTTTAAATGGCAGGCCTCAGATGTCTCTGAAACAAAAAAAATATAATTTTAATTATTGCAGATTGACCAACCCTCTTCATCTGCAGTCCCTCCCCTGCTTCCAGCCTTTCATGATGCTTTTCTGGCTGCAACACAGATCCCTGTCTCAGCCCCCAGCTTCTAAACGTCCAGGCAGATTAAAAGGTCCGAAGGATACACAGTTCCTATTCAAGAACCCCCCCCCCTGCAGACCCTGCTGTCATTGCAGTGTCAGCAAACAAATCTAGACAACAGCCCTCCCTCTCTCCGTTTCCCACTGACAAGGATAGCAAATTTATGGATGGATTAGGGAAGAAGGTATATACTTCAACTCTAGCCATTAGAATCCTAAACTGTCAAACTCGCATAGCTAGGCTTGTTTTTGATGCCCTATCAAAAGCTTCTGCACTAATCCCAGATGTGCCAGGCTCCCCTGCTAAGTCACAACTCTCTGCCCTGCTCTTTACCGCCTCTCAGGTGACCCGGCCCTCCATAAAGTGCAGTTATGATGCAGTAGAGGCATCCACCAAATCTGCTGCCTCAGGTTCTGTCCTGAGAAGATATTCTTGGGTGAGGTTACAGCCCCTTCCTATGGATGTACAAACCAAATTGTAGATGCACGTCTTGATATAATAAGGCCCTTTTCAGTGCAGCCTCTGCAGTGCTCCTTAAATCCCTACAGGAAAAGGGCAAGGAGCTTCAAAATCTAAAGCATTTGTTAGTCTCTCCTATCCCTAGGTATCATAGGGACTACCCTCAAAAGGACCACCTTTGTTAGGAGACCATCACATTCCAGTGTCCCACAGGCTAAGGGACAGAAGCAACCTAGGAGATACTCCACTCCTAAACTAACTTCAGCCTCCACTCCAATTCCCTTTCGGAGGCTGCCTGACCAGGACAGAGATCCTCCACTGGAACTCAAACCCATTACTCAACTCCACTCCCTTGTCCCTTCGCCTCACCCTTTACCTAACCTCCTGGTGGAAAATTCCTTCAGAGGCTTGGGTCCTTTCCATCATCCAGAAAGGATACTTTATGGCTTGGCACTTCCTCCCTTTCAGGGGATACACCAACCGCCTACAAATCAACTTAAAAATCCATCCAATTCTCCAACCAGACACCTTAAAGTTGTCACTGACAACATGACTGTCCTGTGAACAAGCGGGGGGGGGGGTCAAGGTCCTACCCACTCTGGCAATTCAGATTTGGTCCCTAGCAGCAGAACTGCACATTCACCTGCAAGCAGTGTACATTCCTTCAGCAGAGAATGTGATGGCAGACACACACAGCAGAACCTCTACACCCTGTCACGAATTAATGCTTCACAGGCTGATGATTTTGTATTTCATTCACAGGTGGGGTATTCCTCGGGCAGATCCATTTGTTTCCTCTCAGAACAGGAAGATGCCTCTGTTTTGCACAAGGGATCCCCATCTACAGGCATGGTGGGTGGACGCCTTCTCTTTTTCTTGGGCAGGGATGTATCTTTATGCCTTTCCCCTTTTCACACTGATTCAAAGGGTCGTCCTCAAAATTCAGAGGGACAAACCAAAAAGTCCTGCTGGTGACCCCCTTTTGGACAGGACAGCATGGTTTTCTCCATCTACTAGGCATGTGCAATCACCACAGGTTACCCCACAAATTCGACCTACTCACACAAGACTGGAGGTCACTCGTATAGCCTCAGGTGCTCAACCTCTATGGGTGATAAGAGTTCTGATCCCCTTCAGACACCTATATTCAGAGGACATACTCAATGTCCTGCAGGAGGCCAGGAAACCTAGTACCAGGAGAAATTGTGGCAGAATGAAAGATTCTCCAGGTGGTGCCAAAAGAGAAAAAACAGGATCCCTTTCTTATTCCTCTAAATGTGGTCCATTGTTACTTGTGTGAGCTCCTACATCCAGGGCTGACCTACTCTTCTGTTAAGGTACACTTGTCAGCCATTTCTGCCTGTCTCCCCTTAGTTCCTCCTTTGGCATCCAGATTAGAGGTAAAAGTATTCTTAAGAGGGGTCCTCCATATTAGACCACCTAGAAAACTGATGCTGCCTTCATGGGACCTTAATTTTGTACTTGAAAAACTCACACTACCCCCTTTTGAAACGGCTCACTCAGCATCTCAAACTATATACTGGTAAGCCCTGTCATCCGCCAGGAGGGTCTCTGAAATTCAGGCCTTGATGGCTAAACCCCCCTTACCTCATTTTCCATGAGGGTAAGGGTCTCCCTCAGGACTAACCCCTCGTGCATGCCTAAAGTGGTTAATGAACTGCCCTTAAATCAAGCCATTAACCTCTGATGTCCTTCATGGATGCATCTGCAGTCATAACAACTGGGTTGTCCTGTCGTCAGGCAGCCCTTCAGTCGGCCGGATTCCAAAGTCCGGGTCCGGCTTCGGCTGATGTCGCACTTCACCCGACGTCATCTCTGTTGGTCTTCGGGTATAAAAGCATCAGCCGACGCCATCTTCCTCAGTCTTTCTTGCCGCGTGGCGCCCGAAGCAGAAGCTGTTCGCAAGTGCCGGTCGGTCGGATCCAGAGATTACTTCTACCGAATACTACTTCGAAGACTTCTAAAGCTAAGTACCCCGTTGGGGACTCTTTCTTGCCTCAGCCGATGTCAGAAAAAGTTAATAATTGTTTAACCTGTGGGAAACAAATACCTCATAAAGATTTCCACTCTTATTGTCTGCCTTGTTTAGGCCCAGCCCACGACGTAGCAGCCTGTTCGGCCTGTGCTTCTTTCAACCGACGAACGCTTAGGCGTCGGTCGGAGTTTGCAGAACAGTTTTTCGGTTCTGATTTTGCGACATTATGCCGCCGGATCCTCCGACTACCCAATCTGTCAAAACGCAAAGATAAAGACCGACACTGCGGTCTGCGGTTTCGGCCGAAACCATGGTTAAGCAAACCGAGTGTCTCGGTTTCGGCCGAAACCGAGAAAACTGATCAAAGTACAGCTGAACCTATCTCTACAACTGAGGCCCCTGCTACCACTCTTGAATCGGCCTCAGAAATTTTATCCACTACGGTGGTTGCCACTGACTTATCAGACACCATTCCCTTGGATGTCTCTACCCCAGCACGTGGTGCTGCTAGGCCTCCAGCAGCCATGTCCATTAAGGCCTTCGCCAGGGCTAAAGCAGCCAAGACTACTAAGACAGTGCCTGTTAAACCCCCCACAACCAGGCCCTCTCCTAGTTCTCAAATGCTTACTTTGGCAGAAGATTTAATCTCATTAATTAGAGGATCTCAATCTCACCCAGACAGGGCCTCTCAGCCCCCAGAGAAGAGACCTAGGGCAGAGCCCCCTGAGCCAGTGTCCTCTGATGATTCTGCTGACGAATCAGACATAACTGACCAGCCAGAGGCTCCTTTCTCCAATTTTGAAGATTCTGATGCTGAAGAATCCATTCCAGCTGCTTCCCCACCAGAAGAATTCTCCTTTGGGGAAACCTTACATGCCATGCGAGCAGTTCCAATGGCAGCAACAGGATTTTTCAGACTCCAGAAAAAGACTTAGGACTTTTCTGCACCTCCCACAGCACAGGCCCTTAGCTATACCTCCTGTTCTCTCTGTGGTAGATGATGCTTTCAATGATGTCTGCTCCGCACCAGACTCTTTACCTCCAGCCCCTGCCAAACCAGACAGATTTTACAGGGTGCCAGATACTCATCACCACCTTTACAAGGCCCCACTTGCAGAACCCGAAACTATATCTCAGGGTCCCAAGGCAGTAGCCGCGACCATAGCTAAAAACCCTATTCCTTCTGAAAGGGAAGCAAGGTCATTAGACAGATGGGGTAAAAAGGTCTACACTTCAGCTACTCTCTCAGCTAGAGCTTTAAACTGTCAGTTTCACATGATACAATACCAAGAGTTTATGCTTGATCAGTTAACTAAAAAACTAACCACTGATGAATCTCTTGATAAGAAATATGCATTAGAAATGGTAAATAACATACAACAGGTTAGCAACCATTCCTTAAAATGTGGCTATGATGCACTGGAGGCTTCATTTAGATCAGCCATGACTGGCACAGTGATAAGAAGGCATGCATGGCTAAAGGAGCAAGCTTTACCGGATCATGTTAAAGCTAAGTTGCTAGATGCTCCTATGGATAAGACAAGTTTGTTTGGTACACCTGCCCAGCAGGTTATGAAGAAAATGGAAGAAAAGGCAAAATCTGTTCAAACGGTTAAAGATTTCTTGCAGGTTCAACCCCAAGGTTTAGCAGGAACTGGCCTGCCAAAAATTGGTCCTTTCCTGACTCCACAAAATTTCAAAGGGGCAGGAATAGACGTTCCAGAGGCAGAAAACAATCCAGAGGAGGTGCCTACAGAGGACGACAGTGGCAAGGTAACAACAGAGGCACAGACACAACCACTGCCACTACATCAGCACAACCACAGTGACTTAACCCTAAATCCGCCTACCAGGGAACAAATAGCAGCTCCTCTAGGCGGAAAGTTAACCTTATTTTCAAAGAACTGGCACTACATAACAAAAGACAAGTGGATTTTACAAACCATACATCAAGGTTACCGGTTTCACTTCCACACTTTACCAATCAAAAGAGGAATGCCAAATCTACCTCCAAATCAAAAAACAGAGGCACTACACCAGATAATGGAGTTAGCAAACATGAGAGCTGTGGAAAGAGTGCCAACAGCAGAGCAAGGAAAGGGGTTCTACTCCAGACTATTCCTAGTTCCAAGAAAGGAAAAAAGTTGGAGACCAATTCTCGACCTGTCCACCTTAAATACATACATCATTGTCCCAAAATTCAAAATGCTGACCCTACAGCAACTTCTTCCCATGCTGGGCAAGGAGTCTTGGCTGGTAACTCTAGATCTCAAGGAGGCATACCTGCACGTCCCCATTCGACCAATCTGCAGAAGATACCTCAGATTTCTTGCAGGATCAGAGCACTATCAATTCTCAGCATTGCCCTTTGGCTTATCTACTGCCCAGAGTATTCACAAAATGCCTGGCATCAGTAATCGCCCATTGCAGACTACAGGGAATTCAAATTTACCCATACCTGGACGACTGCCTGCTACAAGGGGACAACAAAAGCAAGCTGACAACAGATTTACAAAGGGTCATTTACTTGCTACAAGCACTGGGATACACAGTCAATTTACAAAAGTCAAGGCTGATACCATCCCAAACAAGGACATTCTTGGGCTGAATTGGACACAGTAAAACAAATGGCATTCCTGACTACAGAAAACAAAAAGAACTCCTCTTTACTTCTTGGCACTAACAAAACTGAACAAGTTAACAGCAAGAAAAGTACTGCAGGCCTTGGGCTTCATGGCATCATGCATAATCTTGGTCCCATTTGCCAGACTACATATGAGAAAACTACAGTGGTACCTAAAGAATTTATGGTCCCAACACAGACACAGCCTAGAAACAGAAATCCCACTAATTCCATGCTTAAAGCAGGAGTTCCTATGGTGGGCTCAGGCATGTCAGTCAAACCCAGGCCTACCCTTTCGCAGATGTCAAGCAAGCCAGACCATCACAACAGACGCTTCAGACCTAGGATGGGGGCCCACATGCTGGACAAATGCGTGCAAGGATTGTGGACACAGGATCAACTTCACCTGCACATCAACCTAAAAGAAATGCTGGCAGTAAAACTGGCAATCCAAAAGTTCAAACCATTTCTCCAAGAGGGCCAGTTGATGATAAGGACAGACAACACCACAGTCATGTGGTACATCAACAAACAGGGAGGCACTCATTCATACCCCTATGCAGAATGACTTTGGAGCTGTGGACCCTGGCACTCAGCTACAACATCCAGTTACAGGCAATATTTGTACCCGGAAAAGAAAATACTCTAGCAGACATATTAAGCAGAACCACATCGGATGCCCACGAATGGAAGCTGCACCCGGACATCTTCAAGACCATCTCAAAGAAATGGGGAATGCCTCAGATAGATCTATTCGCATCACCTCTCAATCACCAGCTCAAAAAGTTCTGCACAAGGACATTCCACCCACTAGCATGGAAAGTGGATTTGCTCTCCTTCAGCTGGAAAGGCCTAACAGCATATGCATTCCCACCTCTTCCCTTGATACACAAAGTACTACTAAAAATCAAGGAAGAACGCCCAAGGATAATCCTGATAGCTCCAAACTGGCCAAGACGACACTGGTACCCACTGCTGAGGAGCATGTCTCGAACAATATGTGGCCAATACCCTGATGCCTTTGATGTTAACTCAGAACAACTACAGCATCATACATCCAAACCTAAAACGCTTGCAACTGACTGCATGGAACATCACATAGCAGCAGCTAATCCAGAACTTTCCCAAAGAGTTAAAGACATTATTCTTGAAGCACGCAGACCTTCAACAAGAAGGAACTATGCTGGAAAATGGAAAAGGTTTGTCATTTGGAGTACGGAAAGAGGAAAAGATGTGTCAAACATAGATATGCCTAACATTCTGGAGTATCTGGCCGAACTTCTTCATTCAGGCCTGTCCTACTCCTCCATCAAGATACATGCATCAACTATTTCAGCAGAATACAGCTTTGATCCACCTGTTTTTTCGCACCCTTTGCTCAGGCAGTTACTCAGAGGAATCAAGAATGTAAAACCTCCAAGGAAACCACCATTACCAGCTTGGGACTTAAACTTTGTGCTAGAAAAGTTGACACTGTCACCCTTTGAACCAGCAGCAACAGCAGACCTACAACACCTGTCATGGAAAACTGCTTTCCTACTGGCAATTACTTCAGCAAGGAGGGTTTCAGGACTACAGGCCTTAATGGCAGTGCAACCCTTCCTAATCTTCCATCAAGATAGAGTGTCCATGAGGACTAATCCTACATTTATGCCTAAGGTGGTATCCAGAGTGTCTTTAAACCAGGCAATCCACCTACCTACCTTCTTTCCCAACCCACAAAACAGAGGAGAAAGAATACTGCATACCTTGGATGTACATAGACAGCTACGCTACTACTTGGACAGAACAAAAATAGCAGAAAGACTGACCAACTTTTGTAGCCTATGCAACAGGAAGGAAGGAAAAGCTATTTCCAAACAGACAATCTCCAAATGGATAGGAAATTGCATACGATTCTGTTACTCCTTCCATGGAAAACCAATTCCACAGAACATAAGACCTCATTCTACAAGGGCAACAGCCACTACCACAGCCTTCTTACGAGGAGTGGCAACCAAAGACATTATTGAGGCGGCTACTTGGACCTCCGTGCATACATTTGCCAAGCATTATAATTTGCCTCTATATTCCAGATCCCGAGCAGGGTTTGCCACTGCTGTACTGCAAGGGATCCTAAACACACCATAATCTACTTTTATCCTCCTCCCCTAGTTGGCTATGGTATTCTACCCAGTTGTTATGACTGCAGATGCATCCATGAAGGACATAGTACAGTTTTGTACCTACCATAAATGTAGCATCTGCAGTCAGGATTACCCTCCCTCCTTCCCCTCTGTGGTACTCCTAGGGTGTTTACCCTCCTAATAGCTAGCTGGTGGGGGGGAGTCTTTTATGGTGTATTTGTTTGTATATATGTACATACATGCTTATTTTTGTGTTTACCTCTATCTTTTTGGAAACATTGGCATCTATCCAAATTTTAGCCTTCAAGAGGGCTACTGGCATCTGGGGCAAGAAACACTGAGGAAGATGGCGTCGGCTGATGCTTTTATACCTGAAGACCAACAGAGATGACGTCGGGTGAAGTGCGACATCAGCCGAAGCCGGACCCGGACTTTGGAATCCGGCCGACTGAAGGGCTGCCTGACGACAGGACAACCCAGTTGTTATGACTGCAGATGCTATCCAGTTCGGACATCTACATTTATGGTAGGTACAAAACTGTACTTTTTTTTTTCCACTCAACCTCAGAATCCATCTGAAAGACCCCTACATGCCTTGGATGTTCATAGGCAGCTTGGGTATTACCTGGACAAGACCAAATCCATTAGAAAGTCTTGACCGTCTGACAAGCTGTTTGCCTCCTTTCATCCAAGGGCCTTGGGGAATACAGTCTATAAAGAGACTATGTCTTCATGAATTTCTAAAGCCATCTCTGCTTGTTATTCCTTTCATGGAAAGGTTTTAACTACCAATGTGATAGCACATTCTACTAGGGCAGCTGTAGGGCGGTGGACTACGCTTCCATAACAGAAGTGGCTACCTGGTCCCCAGTCTGTACCTTTACCAAGCACTACAAGGTAGTCTGGGTCTCCAGAGCCGGAACTGGTTTACTAGGTCAATTTTGCAGGGTCTCATAGACCAGGCTCCTCTGCCTTCCTCCCAGGATCATACCTAAAGCTTGGGTACTCTCCCTCCAGTTATAAATACTGCAACATGAGAATAGAAGGACATGGAATAGTTGTGTAAGAACTTACCATAAACTTAGATGTCCTTCTCTTCCATGTTGCAGTATTCAGTCCCTCCCCAACCCCCATCTTGCTCTGTTTTGTCCATCTGGAGGGACTTTTACTACCATCTCTCCATCCAAACGGGACACTGTAGCAGGCACATACATTTATTAGGTTCTTTTGGCCTGGTGGCATTTGTGGGTCTGAAAAGCTTCCTTTCATTGCTACCCAGAGGTACTACTGTATGTGGCAGTCATTTCTGAAGGGGGTACGTGCAGACCTCACTTTTATAGCCAACATTGGTTTATGACTCCAACAACCAAAGCAGCATGTACCCATGTTCGTAAGATTTTTAGTATACTGGCTGGATGTCCAGTGCTCCGAGCAGCAACCTCCCTACAGTTATGAATACTGCAACATGGAAGAGGACAGCTAAGGTTATGGTAAGATGATGTCCTTCAAGGATGCATCTGCAGTCATCACATACGGGTTGTCCTGCCTCAGGCAGCCCTTCGGTCGGCCGGATTCCAAAGTCTGGGTCCGGCGTCGGCTGAAGTCGCCCTTTCCCCGACGTCAGAGCGCCTGGGGTATAAAAGCGTCAGCCGACGCCATCTTCCTCAGTCTTTCTTGCCGCGCAAGTGCCGGTCGGCCAGCTCCTGTAATTCAGCTAAACCGAAGACTTCAAAAGCTAAGTACCCCGTTGGGGACTCTTTCTTGCCTCAGCCGATGTCAGATAAAATTAATAATTGCTTAACTTGTGGGAAACAAATACCTCATAAGGATTTCCACTCTTACTGCCTCCCCTGCCTAGGCCCAGACCACGACGTCTCGGCCTGTTCAGCCTGTGCTTCCTTCAACCGACGCACTCTTAGACGTCGGGCGGAGTTTGCAGATGAATTTTTTGGGGCTAGTTTTGCTTACAATATGCCGTCGGATACTCCGACTTCACATTTAACTAAGAAACGGAAGGACAAGGACCGACACATGTGGGCTGCGGTTTTGGCTGAAACCACGGCCAGGCCTACCGCGAGTGTCTCGGCTGAAACAGAGTCCTTGGTACTTCCGACCACCGAAACCGTACAACCGACAACCTCGGCCCCGGAGGCCCCTTCTGTATCGGTTATTGAATCTCCTTTAGATACTGGTGTCCTGGAACCTTCTGACACCATTCCTCTAGACAAAACTACACCAGCACGTGGTGCAGCCAGGCCTCCTGCATCCATGTCCATAAAGGCATTCTCTAGGGCTAAAGCTGCTAAACACTCAAAATCCTTGCCTCCCAGGGTTATCCCTCAGGGACCCACAACAGGTTCTCAGATCCTTAGTCTAGCAGAGAACCTCATTTCATTAATTAGGGGCTCACAGCCTCATCCGGACAGGGGCTCTCAACCTCCTACAGAAAAAAGGCCCAGGGTTGAGCCCTCTGATCCCCACTCCTCAGATGAGGCCTCTGATGACTCTACACTCTCGGACTACCAGGAGGAGGCTTTTTCGGCCTACGAGGATTCTGATGCTGAGGAATCTATCCCTTCGGCCTCCCCTCCTGAAGAGCTGTCCTTTGGGGAAACTCTGCACACTATGAGAGAGCATTTCCAATGGCAGGGCCAGGAATTCTCGGATTCCAGGAAGAGATTAAGGACCTTCTTGCATTTGCCTCAGCATAGACCTTTGGCTATTCCCCCTGTTTTGAATGTCATTGATGATGTGTATTCTGAGTCTAGCACAACCCCTGACTCTCTCCCTCCGGCTCCTGCCAAACCTGATAGGTGCTACAGGGTCCCGGAATCACATCTTTTCCTTTACAAGGCCCATTCTGCTGACCCAGAAACTATTTCCCAGGGCCCTAAAGGGGTTGCAGCTACCACTACAAAAAATCCACTCCCCTCTGAAAGGGAGTTCCAGGGCTTTAGAGCGATGTGGTAAAAAAGTGTATACTTCCTGCTACCCTTTCTATGAGGGCTTTAAATTGCCAGTTTCATATGATTCAATACCAAGAGTATTTGTTAGATGAATTGCATAAAAAACTGTCTTCACCTGAACCCCTAGATCGCAAATCACTTCAGGATCTGGTACGTAACTCTCAACAGGTTAGCAACCATTTCTTGCAGTGTGGGTATGATGCATTGGAAGCTTCATGTAGGTCAGCTATGACAGGTGCAGTCATACGTAGGCATGCTTGGCTCAAGGAACAATCTCTGCCAGACCATGTTAAAGCGAAGCTTCTTGATGCTCCACTGGAAAAGCAAAAGTTATTTGGTTCCACTGCTCAGGAGGTCTTAAAGAAATTTGAAGAAAAGGCAAAATCTGTTCAAACGGTAAAAGAGTTTATGCAAGTTCAACCACCAAGATTCAGCAGAAATTGGCCTTCCAAGAATTGGTCCTTTCCGGACACAGAGAGATTTCAGAGAGGCAAGAACAGGCGTGCCAGAGGTAGTGGGCAAGCTAGAGGCTCCTACAGAGGACGTCAATGGCAGCCTCCCAACCAGAGAGGTAGTGCAGGGCCTACTACTGCTGCACAAGGACAGACCCAATGACTTTACTTTGACACCGCCATCCATGGCTCAATTGGAAGCACCTTTGGGCGGAAAGCTTTCCTTATTCTCAGAAAATTGGCACAGTATTACAAGGGACAAATGGACACTACAAATAATAGACAAAGGATACAGGTTCCATTTCCACACATTAACAAAAAGAAAAGGCATGCCAGACCTGCCACCAAATCTAAGGGCAGAGGCTTTGAAACAACTCTCCAACTTACTGCAAATGAAAGCTATAGAAAAGGTTCCTCTCTCAGAACAAGGCCAAGGATTTTACTCCAGACTATTCCTTGTTCCAAGAAAAGAAAAGCAATGGAGGCTTATTCTCAACTTGTCCGCACTGAATACTTACCTCATTGTGCCAAAATTCAAAATGCTGACTCTACAGCAACTCCTTCCCATGCTGGGCAAGGGGTCTTGGCTGGTAACTCTGGACCTCAATGAGACATACCTGCATGTCCCTATCAGACAAAGTTGCAGAAGACACCTCAGATTTCTTGCAGGTTCAGAGCATTATCAATTCTCAGCATTGCCCTTTGGCTTATTTACTGCGCCCAGAGTATTCACGAAATGCCTGGCATCAGTAATTGCACACTGCAGACTTCAGGGGATGCAAATATACCCATATCTGGACGACTGCCTTATACAAGCAGACAGCCAACGAATTTTGGTAAAACACTTGAATTATGCCATCCACCTACTTCAGGCCTTGGGATATACAGTCAACATTCACAAGTCAAGACTTGTTCCATCCCAAAGAATAACTTTTCTGGGTGCAAATCTAGACACAACCACCCAAATGGCTTATCTCACAGAAGAAAAACAAAGTCAGCTACCGGATTACTTCAAAAATCTGTCAAGACAAACTCAGCTGACTGCAAGGAAAATCCTGCAGGCCCTGGGTTGCATGGCTTCTTGCATTCTTCTGATTCCACAAGCAAGGCTACATATGAGGAAACTACAATGGTACCTAAGGAGTTTATGGACTCATCACAGTTTCCAAGCTGTGACTGTGCTACCACTCATCCCATGCCTTCAAAGGGAATTTCTATGGTGGGCTCAAGCAAGCCATTCAAACAGGGGTCTGCCCTTCTGCAAACCAACAGCCAGCCAAACCATTACAACGGACGCTTCAGACCACGGATGGGGAGCTCACATGGAGGGAAGGTGCATCCAAGGACTATGGTCACAAAAAGAGCTACGCATGCACATAAACCAAAAGGAAATGCTGGCAGTGATACATGCAATCGAGGCCTTCAAGCTATTTCTACATCAAGGCCACCTGCTAATAAGGACAGACAACACCACAGTTATGTGGTACATAAACAAGCAAGGAGGCACCCATTCCTACCCCCTTTGCAGACTGGCAATGAATCTATGGGAACTTTCCTTGGCACTCAATATAGAGCTGCAATCACAATTTCTGCCAGGAAAGGACAATATACTGGCGGACAGCTTAAGCAGAAACATTATGGATGCACACGAATGGATGCTGCACCCAGACATCTTCCTTCAGAGAACACAATCATGGGGGAGGCCGGACATAGACCTCTTTGCCTCCCCGCACAATCATTAGCTGAAGAAGTTCTGCTCAAGGACATACCACCCACAAGCATGAAACGTGGACGCTCTCTCTTTCAGCTGGAGAACTCTAACAGTGTATGCATTCCCACCTCTTCCATTAATGTCCATGGTCTTACTGAAGATCAGGGCAGAGCAGCCAAGAGTGATTCTGATAGCTCCGGACTGGCCAAGACAGCACTGGTACCCTTTGCTCAAGAGCATGTCACGCACGAAACCATGGCCTCTTCCACAATGGCCATTGCTCCTGACACAGCACAATTACAAAACTCTGCATTCCAACCTGAAAACACTGCAACTAACAGCCTGGAAAATACCTTGATTCCTCCCCAGGATAAGCTATCCAAGAGAGTGAAGGATATCATCATGGAAGCTCGCAGGCCTTCCACGAGAAAGGCATACTCAGCAAAATGGAAAAGATTTCACACTTGGAGCACCACAAAGGGCCTAGATGCGAAAGTGATGAACATGGCACATATCCTGGAATACTTGGCAGAAATGCTCCACAGTGGCCTGTCTTACTCTTCCATTAAAATTCATGCTTCAGCAATTTCAGCAGAGTACAACACTGATCCACCTGTCTTCTCTCATCCTCTCCTAAGGCAGTTTCTAAGAGGAATTAAAAACATCAATCCTCCAAGGAAACCACCAGTGCCTACTTGGGACCTTAACTTTGTGTTGGAAAAACTAACACTGCCTCCCTTTGAACCAGCAGCATCTGCAGAACTACAGTTCCTGTCTTGGAAAACTGCCTTCCTTCTGGCCATAACCTCAGCAAGAAGAGTATCTGAGTTACAGGCCCTCATGGCAGTACAGCCATTTCTTATTTTTCATCAAGACAGAGTCTCATTGAGAACCAATCCTTCATTTATGCCAAAGGTGGTATCCAGGGTCTCATTAAACCAAGCTATTCACCTGCCTACCTTCTTTCCAAATCCACAAAACAAAGGGGAAAAGCTTCTGCACACCCTGGACATACACAGGTAGTTGCGCTACTACTTGGACAGAACTAAAAATTACAGAAAAACTGACCAGCTGTTTGTAGCATATGCTGCGGGTGCATAAGGAAAAGCAATTTCAAAACAGACAGTTTCAAAATGGATAGGGAATTGCATTCATTTTTGTTACTCCTTTCATGGAAAAACTGTGCCAGCTAACATTGGACCTCATTCGACCAGAGCCACAGCCACCTCCACAGCCTTCTTAAGAGGGGTGGCTACCAAGGACATTTTAGAAGCTGCTACATGGAGCTCTGTGCATTCATTTTCCAAGCATTACAACTTACCTCTATATTCCAGATCCAGAGCAGGCTTTGCTATGGCAGTCCTGCAGGGCATTTTAGCTACACCATCCTCTACATAGATCCTCCACCCCCAGATTGGCTATGGTATTTTACCCATATGTGATGACTGCAGATGCATCCTTGAAGGACATAGTACAGTTTTGTACCTGCCATAAATGTAGATGTCTGATAGGTATGCATCTGCAGTCAGGTTTACCCTCCCTCCTTCCCCTCTGTGGTATTTCTTGGGTACTTTTCCCTCTCATAGCTAGCTGGGGTTATCTATTATGGTGTATTTGTTTCTATATATATATATATATTTCTGTGCATGTTTGGAATCTATTGCATTTCTCCAAATTTAGCCTTCCTTAGAGGGCACCTGGCATCTGGGGCAAGAAAAACTGAGGAAGATGGCGTCGGCTGACGCTTTTATACCCCAGGCGCTCTGACGTCGGGGAAAGGGCGACTTCAGCCGACGCCAGACCCAGACTTTGGAATCCGGCCGACCGAAGGGCTGCCTGAGGCAGGACAACCAATATGTGATGACGGCAGATGCATACCTATCGGACATCTACATTTATGGTAGGTACAAAACTGTACTTTCTTCGTGTTTCACTGTTGCAGTCATTACATTTGGGTTATTCTGCTGGCAGGTTGCCCTCAGTCGGCCTGAATTCCAAAGTCTTGGGTCCTGCGTCAGTTGCTGTCGCCTCTTCATTGACGTCAAGTCGTCAGGGGTATAAAAAATGCAGCCAATGCCATTTTCTTCAGTCTTTCTTGCCGCACGGTGCCCGAAACAGAAGCAGTTCGCAAGTGCCAGTCGGCCGACTCCTGAGATTTTCGTGTCTGAGTTTCGGATCCGAAATCTTCATTAAAAGCCAAGTACCCCATTGGGGAAACTTATTTTTTCTTGCTCCAGACAGATGTCAGAAAAAGTTAATTGTATTTCTTGTGGGAAGCAAATACCTCATAAGGACTTTCATTCTTACTGTATTCCTTGCCTAGGCCCTGACCACGACGTTTCTAGTTGTCTGTTTTGTGCTAGATTTAACCAACGCACTATTAAGCGTCAGTACGTTTTTGCATTAAGCTATTTTGGGTGAAGATTTAATTATACAATGTCGTCGGATAGCCATCCGACTACTGGAGTTCACAAAAAGCGCAAAGAAAAAAGACAGGCAACCGAGGTCCAAAACCAACAAAGTTTCTCCTAAGCAAGTCACTGGTTCTCAGCCCCCTGATGCCCGCTACTTTAGAGTCACAGGCCACTACCGACTCCCACGTGGAGTCGGCCAGGCCACTGGAAACTCAAGGTATTGGAGCCTCGGAGGCTATTCCCTCAGATGGGTCCGGAGCCGCTGAGCAGGCATCTGCTTTTGAAGGTGTATTCAGACCTAAACCATTATATATTAAACCGACTTCAAAGGCAAAGACTAAAACGCCTTTAAATGCAAAGAAACAAGTTCACCAGCCACATGGACAGGCCTCCATGCCCAAAAAACAGATGCTCAAAATGGCCGAAGACTTAATTAACTTGATCAGGGGTTCCCATCCCCCTCCTGATAAGAGGCCTAGGCAAGAGAGACTATGAATCTTCAGATCAGGTTTCCGTTTCTTTTGATTCCTCTTCTGATCAACAATACTCTCTTCCCCCCTATGAGGATTCTGATGCTGAAGAGTCAATTCCTTCAGCTTCTCCTCCTAAGGACTACTCTTTTGGGGCAACCTTGCATACCATGAGGGAGCACTTCCACTGGGAGAGCCAAGATTTTTCAGAATCTAAGAGGAGGCTCAGAGACTTCCTTTTACTACCTCAACACAAGCCTCTAGGTATTCCACCTGTGTTAGACATTGTAGATGTGTTCTCAGAGTCTAGTCTGACCCTCTGACTCCTTACCTCCAGCTCCTGTTAAGCCGGACAGATACTACAGGGTCCCTGACTCTCATAAATTTATTTTCAAAAACCCTACTGCAGACCCAGAAACTGTTTCTCAGGGTCCCAAAGGGGTTAAGGCTTCCACTGCAAAAAACCCTCCCCCCTCTGACAGGGATTCTAGGGCACTGGATAGATGGGGAAAAAAGATTTACACATCTGCTACCTTATCTATAAGGGCCTTAAATTGCTCAAATTTCAGCAATATATCATGACACTGCTTAAACAGAAAATGATGGTAATTTCTGAATGTGCAGAAAACAAAGAAATGCAGGATTTATTGCATGCAGCTGAACAAGTTGGAAAGCATACTTTACAATGTGGTTTTGATTCTCTGGAGGCCTCCTGCAGGGCCGCTGTTATGGGTTCTGTCATTAGGAGACATGCTTGGTTAAAAGAACAAAATCTGCCTGATCATGTTAAAGCAAAATTATTAGATGCTCCATTACAACTTGATACCTTGTTTGGTGTTAAAGCAGAAGATGTGTTAAAGAAAATGGAGGACAAAGCTAAATCTATGCAAACGGTCAAGGATTTCTTACAGGTACAGCCACCTAGATTTAGCAGACACTGGCCAACAAAAGAATTGGTCCTTTCCAATCTCACAGACCTCAAAGGGGCAGATCTAGACGCCCTAGAGGCAGATCACAGCTGCAAGGTTCCTACAGGTTTAAGCAATGGGGTGCTTCTACCTCCAAAGGTGGAAAAGACGAATCACAACCATATAGGAAACAGTCCCAATGACTTCCCCCTGCCTGCACCAAGCACTTATCTTCTGGCAGCACCCTTAGGGGGGAAAACTAGCGCTTTTTTCTCAAAATTGGCACATTAATAACTCAGGACAAATGGGTTCTAGACAGTGTCACAAGGCTACAAGTTTCACTTCCATACCCTGCCAAGGACAAGTGGTTGGCCAGACCTGCCAAAAAATCAGTGGGCAGAGGCTCAAAAACAAGTCGCCGCTCTCATGGACATGAGGGCTATTCAGCAAGTGCCACAACAAGAACAGGGACAAGGATTTTACATGACTGTTCTTGTTACCCAGAAAGGGCAAAGCATGGAGACCAATACTGAACCGTTCTATTCTAAATACTTTCCCGGATATAACAAAATTCAAAATGTTGACCTTGCAGCAGCTTCTGCCCATGCTGGGCAGCAAGGCTTGGCTCGTCACTTTAGACTGAAGAGGCATACCTGCATGTCCCAGTCAGACAGTCATGCAGAAGATACCTCAGATTCAAGGCTGGCTCAAAGCATTACCAATTCTCTGCACTGCCCTTTGGCTTATCTACTGCGCCCAGGGTCTTCACAAAGTGCCTGGCACCAGTAATTGCTTACTGCAGACAAAGAGGAATACAAATATATCCTTACTTGGACGACTGCCTCATACAAGCAGAGAACAAGGACATTCTACTACAGCATCTGACGTTTGTGAAAAGACTTAACATGCCTAGGGTACACAGTCAACAAAAAGAAATCAAAACTTGTACCCTCTCAAGAGATAATATTCCTGGGTGCAAGCTTAAATACAACTGCCCAGATGGCTTATCTCACTCCAGACAAAGGCAACTGACTACCTATTTCAAGGAAATTGCAACAAAGGCCCAGTTATCTGCAAGAAAAATTCTGCAGGCTTTGGGCTTCATGGCATCCTGCATCTTACTAATACCATATGCAAGACTGCATATGAGGAAAATTCAATGGTACCTAAAAAGTGTCTGGACACAACATTGCTACAGCCTGGAAACAATGATTACTCTCATTCCCTGCCTGCAACAGGAGTTTCGATGGTGGGCAAAGGCTTGTCACCAAAACAAGGGACAGCTATTCTCACTACCCCCAGCCAAGCAGAGCCTAACGACAGATGCATCAGATTATGCCTGGGGGGGGGGGGGCACACATGGCTGGTAGAGGCATTCAGGGCACCTGGTCCACAAACCAAAAGCATCTACATTACAATCATAAAGAGATGCTAGCTGTTCAAAATGCCCTGACAGCCTTCAAGGACCTACTTCATCTGGGACAACTACTGATAAAGACAGACAACACCACGGTCATGTGGTACATAAGCAAGGGGGCACTCATTCTTGCCCCCTTTGCAGACTAGCCATGGCTTTATGGGACACAGCATTGACTTACCAAGTTCATCTACAGGCACAATTCCTGCCAGGAAAGGAAAATACTCTGGCAGACGAAATGAGCAGAAACCTCATGGATCCCCACGAGTGGCACCTGGATCCACAAGTCTTCTGCATGATAACAAAGAAATGGGGATGCTTGGACGTAGATCTATTTTTCTCCCCTCACAACAATCGACTAAAAAGATTCTGCACAAGGACTTATCACAGACAAGCTTGGAAAGTGGATGCCTCATCTTTCAACTGGACAAAACCTTGGAAAGTGGATGCCTCATCTTTCAACTGGATAAAACCTATCCGTGTATGCCTTTCCTCCACTGCCTCTCCTCCCCAAAGTACTCCTAAAGGTCAGACAGGAGAAACCAAAAATTATTCTGATTGCCTCAGACTGGCCATGCCAGTACTCTTGTCCGGGCTTAAGGAACTTGTCCCAATGCCCAGCCTGGACCTTACCTCAAATACCTCATCTACTGTCCCAGCAAAACAATCAGATTCTGCACAGCCAACTCAGGACTCTAAACCTGACAGCATGGAGATAATGTAACCATACAAACCACACCTCTCAGTAAAGCTGTGATGGATGTCATTTTAGAAGCCAGAAGGCCTAGTACTAGAAAATCCTGTGCTGGGAAATGGAAGAGATTGTGTGCTTGGAACCAAGCTCAAGGAACTGACACAGCTGTCCCAAATATTCCTCAGATTTTGCAATACTTAACTGAGATGCTGGACAAAGGCCTATCTTTTTCATCAATTAAAATCCATGCCACGGCCATTTTGGCTCATTACAATACAGAACCACCACACTTTTCTCATCCTTTATTAAGGCAGTACTTCAGAGGAGCCAAAAACTTAAGGCCTCCAAGGAGAACACCAATACCTGCATGGGAACTCAGTGATGTCTTGGAAAAACTCACCTTGCCTCCTTTTGAGCCAGCTGCTACTGTGGATATAAAATTCTTAACTTGGAAAAGAGCTCTGCTCCTAGCAATAACTTCTGCAAGATGAGATTGAGCTACGGGCTCTCATGGCTGTGGAACCCTTTATAATTTTTTATCCAGACAGGGTCTCTCTAAGAACAAACCCTACATTTATGCCTAAGGTGGTATCCAGTGTAGCCCTTAACCAAACTATTAATTTTCCAACCTTTTATCCAAATCCACAGAACAAGGGGGAGAAAATTATCTATTCTTTGGACATACGCAGGCAACTTAGATTTTACCTGGACAAAACTAAAGTTTTCAGAAAGAACAGTTACTAGTGGCATATGCCGCAGCATCACAAGGAAAGGCCATCTCCAAGCAGACTGTTTCAAAGTGGATAGGTCACTGCATTCGTTTCTGCTACTCACAGCATGGCAAACCAGTGCCTAAGGGCATTAGGCCACATTCAACCAGAGCTGCAGCCACTTCTTCAGCCTTTCTCAGGGGAGTACCAACCAGACATTTTAGAGGCTGCTACTTGGAGTTCAGTGCATACCTTTACAAAACATTACAATCTGCCTCTTTACTCTAAATCCAGGGCAGGCTTTGCCACTGCAGTTCTGCAGGGCCTTATAGCCGCACCTAATGCTCTCTAGCAACAGCCCCCCAACCATAGCTTTGGGACTTAACCCAAATGTAATGACTGCAACAGTGAAACACGAAGAACATAGTACAGTTGTGTACACTTACCATAAAATGTAGATGTTAGTGTATTCACTGTTGCAGTCCAAGTTACCCACCCGCCATCCCCCTTACTTTTGCTGGAACTTATCTTTACTTCTCTAATCTATACAACCTAGGTGATGTATTTGCTTATAGAGGAAGGTAAAGCTTATTTTGGTGCATGTATGTTTTTTATTTGCATATTTTTAGCCTACCCTTTTGGGGGCACCTGACATCCTGGGGCAACGAAAACTGAAGAAAATGGTGTCTGCTGCATTTTTTATACCCCTGACGTCAGGGAAGAGGCGACAGCAACCGATGCAGGACCCAAGACTTTGGAATTCAGGCCAACTGAGGGCAACCTGCCAGCAGGATAACCCAAATGTAATGACTGCAACATTGAATACACTCTAACATCTACATTTATGGTAAGTGTACACAACTGTACTTTCTTACACAGCTATTGTTTAGAGTAATATGAAATATAAGTTCTCTGTTTCTTAGATGATGATGATTTAAGTTGCATGTGTTCTTAAAACTGAAAATATCTGGCAGTAGTTTGATGGAGACTTTTTTTTGATGAGCACCATGATGTTAGCTTTCCTGAGAGGCAGCTTCCCTTTTCAGCACCATAGCTTCAGGAATAAGAACTGCTTCATGCTACCAATAGGATATTTTTCTCTGGCCTACTTTTGGGAAGCTTTTGTGGTTTCTGATTCTGTGGGTAGAATCCCACAGGCCAATCAGCCCCTCTGCTTCATTGCTTGTGGCTTTTCTCCTCTGCGTTCATATCTCATTGGTAGTGGACTGATTGACACTCAGCCCATTCAGTCCCCATCTCCAAGGTGAAGCCATCATTTAGACAGACAGTCATGGTGTGTTAAGTTTTAAGTCGTCCTCTGCATGAACGCAGCAAAGTACCAGGGTGGTGGGCATGTAGTGGGCTGGCTGCAACAGGCCCCGTCACTTCCACAAGGGGTGTTCCCTCCAAGCAGTACTACATTCCTTCCACCCCCATCCCCCCCATGTCATGCTGTAAACCTATTAGACAAAACCGCTAATGTTTTTCATGTTTCACTGTTGCAGTCCTGACTTGTGTGATTTTCTGCTGTGGAAGCCCTTGGCAGGCCCGACCATGAGTAAAAATCTCCCTCCTCCTAACGCTGTTGTACACCCTACCCTGACATCAGTATACCTGGATATAAAGGGAGCCAGATGATGCCATGACATCATTTTTCTTACCATCACCGCCTGAAGCAGTGATGTTCGTGTTTCACTGCTGCAGTCATTACACTTGGGTTATCCTGACGTCAGGCGGTCCCACAGTCTGCCAGAGTTCCAAAGTCTTGGTCCGACGTTGGTTGCTGTCGCTTCTTCCCTGACGTCAGAGCGCCAGGGGTATATAAGTTGCAGCCAACGCCATTTTCTCCAGTTTTTCTTGCTGCGCGGTGCCGTGAGTCAGCCGACTCCTGAGACTTTCGAATTCGAATTTCAGAACCGAAGTCTTCAATAAAGCTAAGTACCCTGTTGGGGAAACTTTTTCTTGCCTCAGACCGATGTAGTAAAAGTTAATAATTGTATTTCTTGTGGGAAGCAAATACCTCATAAGGATTTTCATTCTTACTGTATTCCATGCCTAGGCCCAGACCACGACGTCACTAGTTGTCTGTTTTGTGCCAGATTTAACAAGCACACTATTAAATGTCGGTTTGATTTTTCACGCCATTATTTTGGCCGAAGGTTCAATTACACCATGCCTTCAGAGCAACCGACGACCGGAATACACAGAAAAACGCAAAGACAAGGATAAGGACAGGCAACCGAGGTCCAAAACTGACAAAGCCTCTTCTAGGCCAGTCTCCGGTTCTCAGTGAGGCGCTTTCACAGCCCCTGACACCCGCTACCTCAGAGCCACAGGCTGCCTCCGACTCCCACGTGGAGTCTACTAGGCCTCTGGAAACTCAAGGTGTTGGGCCTACGGAAATTAACCCCTCAGGTGGGTCCAGAGCCGCTGAGCAGGCATTGGCTTCTGAGGGCGTTTTCAGACCTTCACAGCTCACCATCAAAACAACAACCAAGTCTAAAACTCCATTAAAGACAAAGAAACAAGTACAGCATTCCCCTGGACAGGCCTCCATGCCTAAGAAACAGATGCGTAAAATGGCCGAAGACCTAATTACTCTGATCAGGGATTCCCATCCCCCTCCTGATAAAAGGCCTAGGCAGGATACAGACTATGATTCCTCTGACCAGGTTTCTATTTCTTCTGATTCCTCTTCAGACCAGGGATATTCTTTACCCCCTATGAGGACTCTGATGCTGAAGAATCTATCCATCAGCCTCTCCTCTTGAGGATTACTCTTTTGGGGAAACTTTACATACCATGAGGGAGCATTTCCATTGGGAGAGCCAGGATTATTCAGAATCCAAGAAAAGGCTCAGGGATTTCCTTTTATTGCCTCAGCACAGGCCCCTTGCTATTCCGCCTGACTGTGTTGGATATTGTGGATGATGTGTTCTCTGAATCCAGTCTAACCCCTGATTCTTTGCCCCCAGCGCCAGTCAAGCTGGATAGGTACTATAGAGTCCCTGACTTTCACAAATTTCTTTATAAAAACCCTGCTGCTGACCCAGAAACAATTTCACAGGGTCCCAAAGGGGTTAAGGCTTCCACTGCTAAAAATCCAGTCCCCTCTGACAGGGATTCTAGAGCATTGGATAGATGGGGGAAGAAACTTTACACTTCTGCAATTTTAGCAGTAAGGGCCTTAAATTGCCAGTTCCACATGCTTAAATACCAACAATATTTAATGTCTTTGCTGAAACAGAAAATGCTTACTAGCTCAGAAGGTCCTGACTACAAGGAAATGCAGGATTTATTGCATGCAGCTGAACAAGTGGGAAAACATACTCTGCAGTGTGGTTTTGATTCATTAGAGGCTTCTTGTAGAGCCGCAGTTACAGGATCTGTGATTCGAAGGCATGCTTGGTTAAAAGAACAAAGTTTACCTGATCATGTTAAGGCAAAATTATTGGATGCATCTTTACAGCATGATATCTTGCTTGGTGTAAAGGCTGAAGAGGTATTAAAGAAAATGGAGGATAAAGCAAAATCTATGCAGACAGTGAAGGATTTCTTACAGGTACAACCTCCTAGATTTAGCAGAAATTGGCCTTCTAAAAATTGGTCCTTTCCAGTGTCAGACAGACCACAAAGAGGTAGATAGACGCCCAAGAGGCAGATCTCAGCCCCAAGGCTCTTGCACACCATGACAGTGGGGTGCTTCAACCCCTAAAGGAGGAGAAGACAAGTCACAACCTTACAGGAAACAGTCCCAATGACTTCCCCTTTCAAATGCCAAGCTCTTACCACTTGGCAGCCCCCTTAGGGTGAAAACTAGCACTTTTTTCACAAAATTGGCATATAATCACCCAAGACAAATGGGTTCTGAATATTGTGTCTCAAGGTTACAGGTTCCACTTTCACTCTCTACCAAGGCCGAAAGGAATGCCAGACCTGCCACAAAATCAATGGGCAGAGGCACAAAAACAAATTGCAACCCTTATGGACAGAAGAGCTATTCAAAAAGTACCAGAACCAAGGACAAGGATTTTACTCAAGACTTTTCTTGGTTCCCAGAAAGGACAAAGCTTGGAGACCCATACTGGACCTATCTATTCTAAACGCTTACCTGGATATTCCAAAATTCAAAATGTTGACACTACAGGAACTTCTTCCCATGCTGGGCAAGAAGGCTTGGCTTGTTACTTTGGACCTCAAAGAGGCATACCTGCATGTCCCAATCAGACAAAATTGCAGAAGATACCTCCGGTTCATAGCTGGCACAATGCATTGCCAATTCTCTGCACTGCCCTTTGGATTATTTACTGTGCCCAGGGTCTTCACAAAATGCCTGGCACCAGTAATTGCATTTTGCAGACAGAAAGGAATTAAAATATATCCTTACTTGGACGACTGCCTTATTCAAGCAGAGAGCAAAGACATTCTACTAAAGCATCTGGCATTTGTAAAAAGTTTACTAATGGGCCTAGGGTACACAATAAACTAAAAGAAGTCAAAACTAGTGCCCTCACAAGAGATAATATTCGTGGGTGCAAGCTTAAATACAACTGCCCAAATGACTTATCTCACGCCAGACAAGCAAAGGCAACTGACAAAGTATTTTCATTTGATGGCAACAAAAACCCAACTCCCTACAAGAAAACCTCTGCAGGCCTTGGGGTTCATGGTGTCCTGCATACTACTAATACCATATACCAGACTGCATATGAGGAAGTTACAGTGGTATCTAAAAAGTGTCTGGACTCAACACTGTCACAGTTTGAAAGCAATAAGGAGTTCCGATGGTGGGCACAGGCATGCCACCACAACAAGGGACAGCCTTTCAATTTACCCACAGCCAGGCAGACACTAACAGATGCTTTGGATTACGCCTGAGGAGCACACATGGCAGGAAAATGCATTCAGGGCAAGTGGGCCCGCAGACCAAATGCATCTTCACATCAATCAAAAAGAGATGCTAGCTGTACAAAATGCCCTAACAGCCTTCAAGGACCTTCTGCATCCAGGACAACTATTACTAAAGACTGACAACACCATAGTTATGTGGTACATAAACAAGGGGGCACACATTCCTTTCCCCTATGCAGACAAGCCATGACTTTGTGGAACACAACACTGACCTATCAAGTTCATCTGCAAGCACAATTCCTGCCAGGAAAGAAAAATACTCTGGCAGACTACATAAGCAGAAACATCATGGATCCTCACGAGTGGAAATTAAACCCACAAGTATTCAGCATGATAACTCAGCAATGGGGGTGCCCAGACATAGATCTCTTTGCCTCCCCTCTGAACTGCCAACTACAGAAATTCTGCACAAGGACTTACCACACACGAGCATGGAAAATGGATGCTCTTTCAGCTGGAAAACACTACAAGTTTATGCCTTCCCACCACTGCCTCTCCTTTCAAAGGTACTCCTAAAAGCCAGACTAGAGATGCCAAAAATGATCCTGATTGTCCCGGACTGGCCACGCCAGCACTGGTACCCAATCTTAAAGAACTTGGCTCAAGGCCCCCCATGGATTTTACCTCAAATTCCTCATCTGACTCAGCAAAATCAGATCCTGCGCAGCCAGCTCAAAACCTTAAATCTGGCTGCATGGCTGATTTGCTTAGACAAGCAGTCAACACCTCTCTCTAAAGCTGTTATGGATGTCATTTTGGAGGCCAGGAGGCCCAGCACCAGGCAATCTTATTCAGAAAAGTGTAAGAGAGTCTGCGCATGGAACCGGGCTCAAGACCTTGATCCTCTTGTTGCTAATATTCCTCAGATATTGCAATACTTAACTGATATGCTGGACAAAGGCCTATCCTTTTCATCTATTAAGATCCACGCCTCTGCCATTTCAGCTCATTACAGCACGGATCCTCCTATTTACTCTCATCCATTACTAAAACAATACCTC